>NC_142516.1:25025000-25390000 GCF_057876585.1 Rhinolophus sinicus | reverse complement strand
TGTCCCAGCATCTGGTGAAATAGGTCAGTTGGGGCTTCAATGATTTGAGGGCTTCAGTAGTCACATGGAAAGGACAATTACTTGGGGGCATTGGGAGTGATAGCTACTCCTAGGGCACTGTAAGACTGTAATAAAAAGTTATGCCTTATAATCAATAAAATAAGAGGTGATAGCCACGACACTATAAGCTCCATAAGGCAGAAACTTCTGTCGTACTGTTCACTGACATTGCAAGCACGCAAGCATTTGTTGAAGAAATGGATGGACTTTAGTCCCAGCGTTCCCCTAGAACATAGATCAAAGTCTAGTTCTGTGGAACTGCTTCTTCATCTTTAGAACGGAAATACTTATAGAACTGTTGATTTACATGAAGGAACTTAGGGCAAGTGTTTGAGACTCGGCACAGTACCAGTGCACATCAATATTTTAAGTAATAAAATTACAGAACAATAGTAATAATAAATAAAATGGCTCAAGCTAAGTCTGAAATAGGTTATTTTAAATCCTTGAAGAGTAAGGACGGGGAAAACTGTTGTTTAAAAGTTGCAGTGTACTTTCCTCTAAAATGTGCAAGATTGAATTAAACTTTTAGGCACAAAAAAACTTTGTTGTTGTAAAATCACTTGAATGGATACTCAAGTTTATACAAATACAGAGCAGTGGTTCTCTGCTGAAATAAAAAGATTATAGAATCATAGCACCAAGGGAATAAGCAGCTTTGCTTAATATTGTAACATACTGATATTAATGTAGGCAGAGTTTGTTTCTTTTAAAAAACATGTTTCTTTACTATGTATGCATCTAGATCATTCTTATGCCTGCACATTATTGCTTGTCCTTAGAGAAGTATATGAGCAGGGATTATTTTTTCCCAAGCAGTTACCCATAGAGGATTGGGAGGGGAGACCTAGAAATGGCAGGAAAGACTTGGAGACGTGATCTTCATTACCCACTGATGTAAAGAGAACCAGATTTGGATTGCTAAGGCTCCACTTGAACTGTGGTGTGAATATCTCACCAATGCTGGTATTTTGAAGGAAAAAACCCCTCAAGCTCTTAGAAATGTACTGATTTTAGACTATCCTGATCTGTAGTCCCTTAGGAATCAAAGGACAAGACCCCACCCTTATGAGTGGGAGTGGGATTTGAGGAGAATGGAGTATAGGGAGAGTGGAGACTGAAAGGGTATAAATAGGGGGTATGGAAGTCAGTGTTTGGAAATAAGGCCAGAATGAGCAAGGGAAGAGAGAGTGATGAAGATAATTCCTGAGTTTCTATGTATGGTGATGTTTGATGGAATATACAAGTAATTACCTAGGAATGTAAATAAGGTAAAAATAACAACAACAAAAGAACAACCAATGTTCATTTGAAAAACGGAAAATGCAGAGAATGAGTGTTCTCTGGTTTAGGAAGAATGGCCACCTTTATAATCTTTATCTGTTCATGTAGTTGTTCATTCAGTAAACATTCATGGAGCATAGCTCTGCGTCAGGAACTGGGCTGAATACTAGATTTACAAGACACCTACAGGGCAAGCCCTTTGACATCAAGGTGCTCACAGGGGGCAGAGACAAACATATAACTGAATAAATACAATCACATGTAACAGGAGTCTGTATGTGTAACAAAGGAGCACAAAAGAGAGGTAGTAATTATACCTAGGCAGCAACTAAGGAAGTGGTGATACTTGAATTACTGTATTCTTTCAACCAGCACCCTCAGCTGTTTCGTTTTACAGGTCAAAAAATAGAACTGGACGAAGTGTATGGTACAAGAGCCCTAAGCCACAAGCTGGATGGTGTGTCCCACGGCAAATTTTTCAGCCTTATGAATGTCACAGTGGTCACCAATGGTATTACATAAATAGAATACGGCTGCTAACTGGTATAAGTTTCACTGTTACATCAATGAGAATAACCACTACCATTAACTTGCTGAACCTTGTAATATTGAAGACTTTGTGGAATATATTATAATTTCAATATTCAGCATTTTCAAGTCTTTTTTTTAATGTAGTCTTTACTTTAATCAGAAAGCAGCAAAGAACCTCCTTAACCTATTCATATTCAGCAAATATTTATTGTACACTACGTGCTAGGTACTGAGGCATGTCACAAAGGTATGTCACAATAGGAATAGATGGCAAAAGAAAAATCTGAATAAAGGGTTAAGGGATTACAGAAGAGGTTGCAATTAATTCTTCCAGAAATGGATCAGATTTAGGGTTTGAAATAGAAATAGAAATACACATAGGGGAAGATAAGGAGAACGATGGTCATTTCAAGTTCAGCATGTGCAAAGACACAGAGATGGAGAAGAGAACATCAATATTTCAGGAATGACCAAAAGTTCTAAGATGGCACATAAAATGCTCCATAATCTGGCTTCTGTGCCATCGCCCACATTAAATCTTGCTACTTCTTGCCTCATATATTGTGTTTATCTTCTATGCCCTTGCCTGTGTGATCTACTCTATTTATAATATCTTCACTCTTTAATTCCTGTGGTTATGTCTTTATATGTTTCATCTCTACTCAACTATGTACTCCTCTTGGGGACAAGCCCATATCTTATTCATCTTTGTATCACAGCACTTAACATAATCCTTAGCATAAGGCGGGCATTCTGTAAGTGCCTATGGAATTCATTCATTCATTAATTCATCTAGTCATTAACAAATTTAACATAGTAACTTTTTGTTGTTGTTGTCATTGGTTGATGCTTAGTTCACAGTTTGAACAACCACCGGGGAAAAAAACAAACAAACAAACAAAAACATGTAATCTAAGTAAGAAACAGCAGGAGATGAGACTGGTAAAGTAGGTTGAGAACAAATTGTGAAAGGCCTGGCATGTCACCTTAAAGAAGTTAAAATTAATTCTTAGGTAATTTACACTAAGGGTTTATTCAGAGTGAAGAGCTAATCATATTTCTGATATAGAAACATAGATATTTTATAGACTAGACCTTTAGAGAGGGCAGATTGGTGGCTAATAAGTAATGTTGAAGTAGGAATTTAAGTCAGAATTTGAAGACTGTAGAGACCTGCAAAATGATGTACAGGTAAAGGAAACATTAATTACAGAAGAGGCAGAGCTTGTGAAAAAAATATCTGAGTGAAGAATCTTTTTGGGTTTAGTAAAAACTGAGCTGGTAATAAAAAGGAACCAATTTGAGGAAGATCAAGCAGAAGTGTATGGATTTGAAATAAAAAGTAATAAGAGACCACAATGACAGGGAAAACAATGAAATGAGAAGAACACTTGAGAAAGAGGAGCCAATAATCATCAGCAGAAAGGAAGGGGTGTGGTAAAGCAAAAGAGAGAGAGATGAGATGAGTAGCTTTGACTGTTTACCAGCACAGAAGTGATAAAAGTCAAGGAGGGTTGGAAAAACTGAAAGAACAAATATGAAATAAGAAAAGACTGGATTTTATAAGTAGTGAGTGAAAATGTTTTCTTAAGAGCTACCAGTTCTCTCTCTCTCTCTCTCTCCCCTCCCCTGTCTTTTAGGAAAGCTACTTTGAATGTGGAATATGAGATCTGAAAGAAAGGCTTGGCAGGAGCAAAACAAAGACCACTGATGTTCTTCATAAAAAGTACATGAGAAGACCTCCTCCAACATGGTTGACTGAACTTCCTTTATAAACTCATAGACATCCTGGGTAAAATATAATTATTCTTATGTAAAATATATACCAAGCTCAATAATAAAAACAACAAGCAGGAAAATCTTAGTGCCAGAAACAAATTGAAAATTTGAACAGCAGAAACTGATGCCATGGCAACCCTCCAACATTTTATAGTTGGCTATAGGGCTTAAGGGCCAGTAGCTGGGTTTTAACACTCAAGCACAAGACCTTGAGCTTCAGTGAGGCAGAGGAGCTGGAGCTAGGCCTTTAGGTAAAACCTGGAGCCTTAAAAGAAATACCTGTCATCGGGACTGGAAAAACTCCACCTATACTACTCTGGGAAAGAAGCAAAAAAGTTTGTTCTTTGCCTGGAGCTTTGGATAGGGAGAAAAAACAAAAGGTACCTGTGAGAAATCAAAACCTGAGGCTTGCAAAATTACAATAGCTGCATAACTGAGGAACCACAAACAAATAATCATTTACCAAGCCTCCAGGATCTTTATGAGCCATAGAACTCTGGCAGAAACAAGTACTGTAACTGTTCTGAAAAGACTCTTTCACAACTTGGCATAAAAGACTCTCATAAACAACCCCATCCCTGGAAAGCACCACAGGAGGAAATAAATCACCATGAGTAAAAGTCAGCAAATGTTGTAAACAATAAAGTTAGTAACTCAAAAGCTGGAAATAATAGAAGTTCCCTAAAGAGAAAAATAAAGATATTTATCTTGATTAAAGAGGCAAAATAATAGAAATAATAGAAAGATAGGTGGATTTCGCAAAGAACCAAACAAAACATGTAATGTTGAAAACATATTATCATTGAAATGAAAATGAATGGGCCTAACCAGATCCCATAGGTGAATGAATATAATCACCTCTTTTTCTATTCCTCCTTTTAAATGATGCTCAGCTTCATTTCTTTACAAGTTTGTCAGGTTATACTCAGTGTATTCAGAATGTGCTGCTACTCAATACAATTTTACAATATGAACTTCCTGTAATTATGAATTCATCCCATTGAACCCAAAATTTATCTATCAAAAATGAATCAACCTTTTCTTATTCTCCAGTGGAATCCTATTATTATTATTATTTTCTTCTGTCATAAGCCCTAGGGAGAGAGGATTCACCCAGGTTCCTAGAAGAGCTACTTTAGGACTCCAAAATTAGAAAAGTGATCCATGGATAGAGGGTCCTTCCCAATGCCCTCAAAGAGGAGAAAACCAAATCTTTTTACTGTTTCCCGCTTTGACTTTAATGATATCCTTGCTGGTGTTGCTGCAATGCACGTAAGGACTGAGATGCCACTAGCCTGCCAGAGTTGAAACTTTCAAGTTTTTGATCCATGGTGATAAAACAAGAACAATGCTCTATTTATACTACATCTACCTTACAGTCTATCTTTACTTCTAGTCCTTACCTCTCCAAAGTAAGGGGAGGGGTATCAGTGGCTTTGTGCCTTGGTCTTCTCCACTTCCCTGTGATCTCAGGAGGCAGAGTTGTAAGTCAGCCACTTGTGATTTCTCCAAGTCCATCTGTACTAACAGTTCCTTAGTGTTTCCGGCATGCACTAAAACTGATATAGATCTCTCCCTTTATAGGCAATTTTCATCTTAATAAATACTTTTAGTGGGAGTAGTTAGATGTATATATTTTTATAATTACCCAGAAGTCTTTATCCAGCAAAAAGTGAATTTGCATGTTTTCATCCATTTATCTTAAATATATCACTTAGCTATTAACCTATTAAATAAGTGCAAAATATGTTTTAACATGTATTTTCACCCCAAAGAAAGGTTTGTTTCACAACTTAATAAAATCCACATTAGAGTTTGTTGGCAAATTAAAATTCTTTATCCAGTGATGAAGGGGACATGGCTAAAAATAAATGTGTTATATTAAAATTAAATAGAATCAGTACAAGTGAACAGCTGTGGCGTGTAGGGGATGCAGGAATCAAGGTAGACAAAAATAACTGCTTAACTGAATGGATGTTAGGCCTGTGATGACTGACATTACGGGAGGGGATAGGGATGAGGTATGAGAGTAAATAAACGGATTCTTAAACAAACAAAAACCCCACATAATTTAGTCTCTCAGGTAGAGAAAGAATGTCAGAACATTGGCCCGTTCTCGGTAGTGTAGGACTGGTGTCCAATACCGCAAACCTATTCCGGGGCCAAGAACGGAACCTTGAACGCGGCCTAAAATATCATACATACTGCGAGCACCATCCTTCTATACCTAACCTAGGTTAGCACCAGTGCTCTTTGAGGCTAAGCTCTTAACTCAGTAATCTGAACGTGGAAAGAGCAACGCACACTAATACACGGGATCTGTTATTAGCACTGGATTCCGTACTTGAAGAGGACTATGAAATATTTAAGAGTACGCACTCTGGAACAAATCCCAGCTTCTCAACTTAACTGCTTGCAATAAGTTGCCTAACCTTTGTGACTCAGTTTGCTCATGTGTAAAATAAGAACAGTATTGCGGATTTCAAAGTGTTGCTACGAGGATTTTTAAAAGCCCTTGAAACCCACACTGGCACACAGCACTCAGGAAATAGTAGCTGTCGTAAGGTGTTCCCTCCAAAACTCGCTCAAATGTTAGTTCTGCCATTGCTGAGGATTATACATCTTTTCGGTATAAGGAGAGGAACGCCTGATTTGCCCAGCACGTACCACCCGCCCCACACAATTTCTCCTCTGGTCCGCACAGCACTTGGCAGCTAGTGTCCCCGTCCGACCCCGACGGGGACACTTGAGATGACACGGCCCGCCAGGAGTCGAAGCCGGCGAGAGGGGAGCCAGAGTCCTCAGAAGGCCGGCGCTCCCTTAACCCCACAAAGGTTCAGATTCCATTTCTGAGGAATCTAAGCCAACCCAGGGAGATGCTGAAGCTTCCGGCCTCCCTGCCGCCGTCACTCGGAGACGACAGCAAAACACACCACCGAGGCCCGCCAGGCCCGCGAGAAGGCGGGGACTCCAGGACGCGGCCCGCAGCGTGATGAGACCTGAGGCGGAGGGAGGCCGGCGAAGCGCGAGGACCCGAGGCTGAGGTGCCGGGCTGTCCGACGTGTGCCGGATGCGGATCTCAAAATATGCCGCCGGCCCCTTTAGTCCTCAGGACCGAGCCCTCGCATCCCCGAAGCTGCCATTGTCGTGACCCTTTGTCCTATCTCCCTGCCACTTTCATTGTTCGATGGGAGGGAAAAATGGAACCCTGTAAGTCAGGCATCTCCTAGGCAGCAGCCAATGAACTAGGCAGTGGAGGTGGGGTCCTTCGCTCGCGCCGAAATTCAAAGGTATAAATATTTCCGGCCTTATGCAGAGCGGAGAGCGAATGTTGTAGCTGCAATGGTGGGGTTTGCTCCATAGTGCCCGACGCCGGGCAAGGTGGCCCGCTCTCCGCCCTTGTAACTAAGAAGAGCTTTTGGGGGACCTCAAGCCTAGGTGGCCGGACACAGCGGTGAGGCGGGTGCGTGCGCGCGGCTGGTTGGGCCTAGCCTGGCATTCCTGGCGGGAGATGGGGGCAGGGAGACGGGGTCGGGGAGGGGATAGTAGCAAGAAGGGAAGGAATTCATACTAAAATTAGTCCTAAAGGGTTCCTGGCAGAATGGCTAGTTCCTATGCAGCCTCGGAGGGCGAGGAAATGTTGACAGTAAGGCCTGGTGAGGCGAAGGAACAGCCTGAGTGAAAGCAAGAGGCTGGAGAATGGTATTCGTGTGTTTATTAAATAGTTACTGACACCACCCTAATCTCCCCCAAACCCCCGCACGCCCTCAACTCAGGCACTGGTTGGGCATACAGCGGTGGACGTAGGCGAAGATCTGTAAGGAACTTAATTTACGATAGGTTGGATAGACGATAAATAAGGACTGTTTAGTGTCAGCTTTAAGTTCAACGAAGGAAAATAGCAGAGTAAGGGAGTGGGTAGAGGTGCTCTTTATATAGGGAAGTCAGGAAGGATTGCAGTTAACGTGACGTTTGGGCAACGACATGAGTGTAGTAAAGGAGAGTGAGCCATGCCGGTATCCGGGAGAAGGACATTATGGGCAAAGGGACTAGCATGTGAAATAAAAAGTAGACCGTTAGCTGGAGTATTATAACGGCGGAAGTTAAGCTGGTAAAGTAGTTGAATTAATGGGTTAATTAACTCCCAGATATCACTCACTCTTGTATGTTTTTAAGTTGGAGAAAGATAATCTTTACATCAGAGAAAGTAGCTTGGCATGGCAAGTAGCTGTTTTATTTTTATTGAGCTGTCGTTCTTATGTTTTAGTCTCTTAAATTCTCTATGATTCCAGGTTTACATTACACTTATGTTTTATTATTTCTGTTTTGTACAGAACTGTTTTGTGGCCTGTTTGATTCCTAGCAAACAAAGGTTTACCTGTCCAAGTCAATAGTGAAAATGCATATTAAGTCAATTATTCTTGAAGGATTCAAGTCCTATGCTCAAAGGACTGAAGTCAATGGTTTTGACCCCCTCTTCAATGCTATCACTGGTTTAAATGGCAGTGGGAAATCCAACATATTGGACTCCATCTGCTTTTTGCTGGGCATCTCCAACCTGTCTCAGGTAAGGTGTAAACTTCCTGATGGACGGGAATTTAAGTTTGGGGAACCTAAAGGGAATTCTTAGTGAAGTCGGAAACTTGCCAATATTTACATTTTTTACTTTATGTAAATTATACCTCACTGCAGTCTTTTAAATGTAGGTATTATTAAGGTGAGAAAATAGAAACTTAAATGGGTTGCCTAAGGTTCATCTTCTTATCACATTTGGAGCAACACTCAAACTCAGGCATTCTTACTTTAAGGCAGTCTCATTCCAGAGTCTGTACCCTCCCCCCATTATAATGCCTTTTCAGGATCTACTAATGGGAATGGATGAATAATGAAATTCTTAGATACTGTCTACCCTTAAATCTTTTAAATGAACTTTTATTAAGAAACGAATAGAAAACAATTCAATTCATGGTTGAGAAAGTCCTCTGGAAAAAGGCATTCATTTCAGGTTGCCCATTTTCCTTGCCTGTGAATGCAACTGCCTCTCCTTGGGGACTTGATGGATGATACTACATGGGTGGCTTTCCAACAGCAGGAAACCTTCCTAGTGCCATTTTGTGCAATATAGGGTTTTGTAACTGATAAACTTTTCTTTTAGGTTCGGGCTTCTAATTTACAAGATTTAGTTTACAAAAATGGGCAGGCCGGTATTACCAAAGCCTCAGTCTCAATCACCTTTGACAATTCTGACAAAAAACAAAGTCCTTTAGGATTTGAGGCCCATGATGAAATTACAGTAACAAGGCAGGTGAGTGGCTACTAAATATTTGAATATTTGGATACCTAAGAACTTGCATGGATGATTTTTTTTTTTTTTTTTTTGTGCTATTACTTTGCTGAAGAAAGTTTATGAGCAAAATTGATGCATTAAATACTGACTAGATTCCTTAAGAATATCTTTCTTATGTTAAAATTTTGATCATGCAAATTTTACCCTTTACTAAGAGGATTGAAAGGGACCTAAAAAATCATCTGTTAGCATAAGAACTCAACTATGCTTAAATCTTGAACTATATGTGAATCTTGTACGCTGGAACACTTAACGGTACTTGGGTTCTTGCTATCTTCTTAGGTAACTCCTTCTGCTTTTGGACATGTCTAATTAGAAAATTTTTTCTATAAACTGAGCCAAAGTGCTGTCATCAAGTTTTACACATTAATCCTTGTTCTCTTGAGAGCACCAAAAGCAAATCTGATTTATTCCGTATTTCAATATGTAAGCATTCTGTAAGACTAAATATTCTAGGCCACATCTGTCTAGGTCTTTCAATTGATGTTTAATTGTTTCTAGTTCCTTCCCTTGTCTGATCACATTGAATATGATTTACTCCAGTTCTTTGTTTGTTTATTTTTTCATTACTATTATTATTTTTTAATGTATGGCACTTCAAATTCCATACCAGAATTGGTCTAGTTAAGTAAGGATTAAGCAAAATTGTCATTTCTTTCACTTTAGGTACTCTACTTCTGTTTTCTCAATATGATACTGGAGAGTTCACAATACCTTATGAATTTGTATCTGACTTACTTAAAATCTCACTAATTCTTTTCATGTGTGCTATTAGCCAAGTTACTGCCATTTCTGTACGTAAGCAGTTTTTTTGAAACTAATGCATTTGTCCCTTAAAATCTTTTTTCTTATAGTCAGACAATGTTTTCAGTTTGTCTAAGTTTTATTTTTAAAAATTCTAACTCCCATTTACTCCCCATCTTAGCATATGTAACTTACAGATTTCCCTCTCTATTTTAATAAAAGCCTCTGGTAAAAAACAAAGCAAGCAAACATTGACTAGGTTCTGTGTCATTGAGCATCCTTCAAATAATCACCCTTTAGGAATTTTCCATAAGTCTGCTACTAATCTACCTAAAAATCTCTGTCCTCGTGTGGTCCATATGCCTGTATCCACCAAAATTTTGTTACAAAGACTTTGTCAAATTACTTATGGGTATATTAAGTCTGTTCAAATATATTAATATATGATTTATTAGTCTGATAATCATGTCTGGAAAAGAAATGAATTAACATTTATTCAATATTAAGTGCTTGATGTATACTGGGCATTCTTGAATGCACTGGAAAATACAGACAGAAAGAAGGATGAGAAACAGATCTTGGTTTTAATGACCTCAAAATATGAGTAAGAGTCATACTCAATAAGTGACAATGCAAGTGCTATATAGTAGCGTGTAAACAAGCTGGTGTCTGATATAAGTTGCCCTTAATGAAGCTCTGTGATTACTTGTTCAAGTATTCACAACTCGTGTCTTAATCCCTTTTAGAATCTTGTCAAGGACTGATATCGAACTGCTGGTCTTTAGTTTTTAGTATCTGATTTCTGTTTTTTGGGAATGGAAAGGTGGAGAAAAAGGGGTTAACCTGAGTGGAAACATTGCAGAAAGAAGGTGATCAGGGATAGAAAATAGTTTTGCACATACTTGGAAACAAAGCTAGACGTGACCTTAGAGACTCAGTCCCAATTCAGGGACCTTAAGAGACTGTGCAAAGTTACATAACTAGTTAGTAAAAGTTTTTAAATTGGAAGCCAATTGTCCTGACTGAATCTTGTATCCTTTTTGACCATGTCACACTTCCTCCACTGTTTGTTTACTCAGGATTGGGTTTACTGTTAGTTGAACAGAACAAACGTTAAGATAATGTATTTGGGAATTTATCACCTTAGCTCAAGATATGTGTATTTATTTATATCTTTTAAAATACTTCCTTTTTTAGGTGGTTATTGGTGGCAGAAATAAATATTTAATTAATGGAGTAAATGCAAACAATACCAGAGTACAGGACCTGTTTTGTTCTGTTGGCCTTAATGTTAACAACCCTCACTTTCTCATCATGCAGGTAATTTTGTTTGTGATTCTTGTATCTGTTTGGTAATGGTGACATCTTTTTGACATCATTTATTTTTTAAGTTATAGTAGGTGAAGGGCTTCTTTTTGGGTTTTCCATGTTTTTGTGTGCTATTATGTTGGTGTTTGGGCACCTGTTAAATGTGGGTTAAGTTATTTGTACTGATGTATTCTAACATGTTGTATACATTTGCATTTTGAAGAACATCGAGAAGTAATTTTCCTTGACTTTTACTTTGTTACTAGAAAAACAATATGTACTCAGTGTAAAAAAATTTTTTTTAAGTATTTTCGTAGTATATTCTTTTAAAGTATTCGATTGAAGTATTGCATTATTTCAAACAAATTTTAAATAATTTTCTTCTTTAAAAACTTATTCAAATGAAAAATAACAATGGCTAATGTTATCTTTCCCTTACATTATCTCACTTGACCCATCCAGCTGTACTTTGAGAAAGTCACAGCAAGGACATTGGCAGGATCCTGATGGGACCAAAATAAAATAATTTTCCCTCCATCACAGCCTCAAAGCTGGAAATTTATGCTTCAAATGAAACTAAATGTTCAGTAATATGATTTTCTGCGAGTTGAGTAGCAGTTTTTTGAGGGGATTTATTTGCCTTTTTTGGTAATGAATTTGATGATTTTCTTGCCTTGAAAGAAGACATTTTACTATTCTGTTTGAGGCCGGGAAGTATGCAGTTTATTTCTAGAAATGATCTTGGAGGAATATAAAAAAAAAAGGTCAAGAAATGTTTAATAATTATGCTAAAATGTACTGATAACACCTATCTGTTTTAGAATTGGATGCTTCTACATCATTAGTATTAACTAGTAGAGAAATATGGTCTGAGTTAGCGTTGTAGTATTTAGTAACTTGTTATTTGTATCACTGATAAGTAAGAAAGCGAAGAGCAAAATTCTAGAATTATGAGATGCTTTCAGTCTCAAATAAAAGAAACATCTTTTCATGTAGATAGAAGAAACAACTACCAAAAGATTGGTATATTAGGATACAATAGCTTCAGTGTAGATAAACATGTATGTCTTTTGGTTACCCTTCCTGTAATTTGTTATCATTATAGTAAGTTTGTCATTTATTTTCAGGGCCGAATCACAAAAGTATTGAATATGAAACCTCCAGAGGTAAGCGTACTACTTAGCTTCAGTAGAAATAGTAATAATAGATACTGTTTCAATCTTCTAAGTAACCAATTTTTTTTAACATAATTGCTTCCTTATTGAAATTCTTGGAAACATTTATCTAAGAATGATTAGTAAAGAAAGAGGGGTTTTGTTTGTTTTGTTTTGTTTTTTAATATTTGACATTGTACCCAATATTTTTTATTTTTAGTTTTGTAACATAACCCTTCTGCGCGTTAATTTTATCATCCATAAATTGGAGTCAGTAATGCTAGCTTCAGGTCTGTTCTGAGGATTAAATGAGAATATATAAGAAAAAGCATAGGACATTGTTAAGCAGATTTTTTAAATTATTTTTTTTAATTTAAATATAATTGACATAGTTTCAGGTGTACAAAATAATTCAGTATATGTATATACGAATATTGTAAAATAATCACAATAAATCTAGTTAACATCACCACACAGTTCCAAAATTTTTTTTCTCGTGATTAAGAACTTTTAATATTTACTCTCAACAATTTTCAAATGTAAAATACAGTATTAACTATAGTCGCTATACTATACATTACATTCGCATGACTTATTTATTTCATTTTATAACTGGAAGTTTATACCTTTTGACTACAGATTTCACCTACCTCCAAACCCCCTCTTCTGGCAACCACTAGTCTGTTCTCTTTATGAGTCTGGTTTTGTTTTCTTTTTGAGAAAAAATGTAAGTGAGATTACACGATATTTGTCTTTCACTGTCTGACTTATTTTGTTTAGTATAATGCCCTCAAGGTCCATCCATGTTGTCGCAAATGGCAGGACTTCCTTCTTTTTTTATGGCTGAATTATATTCTTTTGTATAGATACATAGACACACCTCAGAGATATTGCGGGTTTGGTTCCAGACCACCACAATAAACTGAATCATAATTTTTTTGCCTGTGGAAGGTCTTGCCTTCATTTTATAAAACACACAACATCTGTGAAGTGCAATACAGCAACGCGCAGTGAAATGAGATTTGCATGTATACCACATTTTCATTATGTATTTATCCATCAGTGGACACTTAGGTTGTTCACATATCTTGGCTATTGTAAATAATGATGCAGTGAACATGGGGCTGCGGATATTTTTTCAAGTTTGTGTCTGTTTCCTTTGGATAAATATCCAGAAATGGAATTGCTGGATTATATGGTAGTTCTGTTTTTATTATTTTGAGGAACCTCCAAACTAGGGGCTGCACCAATTTACATTCCCAACCAACAGTGCACGAGGGTTTCCTTTTCTCCACATCTGGGCCAGTACTTGCTATTTATTGTCTTTTTGATAATAGCCAGTCTAACAGGTGTGAGATATCTGCTTGTGGTTATGGTTTGCATTTTCCTGATGACTAGTGATGTTGAGCACCTTTTCACATGAAAAGTACCTGTTGGCCATCTGTATGTCTTCTGTAGGAAAATGTCTGCTCCCATTCTTTGCACATTTTTTTAATTGGATTCTTTGTTTTTTTCTATTGAGTTCTTTATGGTTTACAGATATTTTCTCCCATTCTGTAGGATTGTCTTTTCATTGTTTTGATGGTTTCCTTTGCTCTGCAGAAGATTTTTTAATTTGATGTAGTTCCACTTGTTGATTTTTTGCTTTTGTTGTGTTTGCTTTTAGTGTCAAATCAAAAAAACATCATGATGGATGTCAAGGAGCTTATTGCCTGTGTTTTCCATTAGAAGTTTTATGTGCCCCATATTAAAGGAAATTATGATTGTATAAAGCAGCCTTTCTCAACCAGTGTTTCTTGTTAGTTAAACCCTTATAGAAAAAGATTTGAATGAAATTAATTCATTACATACAATGGATTTCTTAGGGCATTGAGTCTTAATTTTCTCTTGGAGCCCCCTCGAGAAGAGTTGATATGAAAGAATGAATCTTTTGCAGAGAACTTAGGCTTTTTAGTTATTCCTTTCCATTGAGAAGAGCTAATAAGATGGATAATTGATAATATCGGTCTAGTTAGAATGTTGGGCATACTTATTTAAACCTGTCAAATAAATAGAAATCAAAGTGGTTTTCAGAGAAATAATCCTCTTGAGATAGGGATTGATGATGAATAGAGGCTTCTGAAAAGGAGTTGCTGGCAAAATTGCCCTTCTTATAAAATTAAAATTGATTAATATTTGCCTTTTTTAAAGTGCCTTTGACATGAATTATTTTAATTCTCAACAATACTGTGAGATATTATCAGTGCTCTGTCAATGAAGAAACTGAGGCACAGAGAAAATTAAGTTTTTGCTCAAGTTATTGAAGCATGTGCTGTAGTTGAGTTGCAGATATTATGCCATGCTTCATCCTTGTAGGCACAGAATGACTAACATCTTACTTGGGACAATTTTAAGTAGAAACTTCTAAAATGAAAGTGAATGGTGTTAGCCTTTACTTCTTTTAGACTTAATGTTTGAAGGAGAAGAGGAATAAGGAATTGCTGGCTTCAATTTTAAAAGAAATGTGTTCTGGAACCTTAGTATAACAAAGTTTCATGTTAGAATTGGAGTGAGGGCAGAAATGTTTCTTGAATGTTATGGTTATGGCTAATACATGTATTTTTGTGTACTTTAATGTTCCATTTGGGCCATTATTTGGGTCAGTTGCTTAGTGAGATCAAGGCTTTAAATGATATACTTAATGTAAATTCCAATGAGACTCATTGTCTTGGATTCTTAAAACATTAATGCAATTGTCTTTCTAGATTTTGTCCATGATAGAAGAAGCAGCTGGAACCAGGATGTATGAATACAAAAAAATAGCTGCCCAGAAAACTATAGAAAAAAAGGAGGCTAAGCTGAAAGAAATTAAGACGGTAATTAAATTACCAAATTTATATAAGACATTTTTAGAGGAGAGTAATTTTGCATTTAAAGTTTCTCTGCTATAAAGAGGGAAATCCCCACCCCACAGTTCAGTTTTCCATAGTCTTCCATGCTACTTTTTAAATTTTTCAGTAGTAGTTTACATACTGAAAAATTTGATTTTCCTTTGTTTTCCAGATACTTGAAGAAGAGATTACTCCAACCATTCAAAAATTAAAAGAGGTATATACTGTATATGTGAGGACAGCTGCTAGGATGCCTCTCACAATTGGTGATGTATCCATGATCATACATATAGGGATGAAATGTGTACCACTTCCTAGGAATTATTATCTGGGATGAGATAAAGAGTTAGTCGGTACCCCATACTCAGGCTTCTGCTCGTAAAGGACATGTATTTCATATCTATTAAGTCATAATGATTTTGGAAATTCCTCTTAATAATCTCAGATAATAATATGCCAGATTTTAATACTTTATGGAAGAGAAGTAAGTCTAGATTTTTTTGGATGATTAGAATTAAACAGAACAACATTTCTTAAAGATGCAGCACTTTTAGTAACCCTTGCTGGTAGAGTGACTACTTCTACGATACTAGGAGCTATCACTACAATTACTGCTGTTAAAGCAATTGGTAAGTGAAAGGTATTAAAACAGATAATTAGGTTTTCGTGATAATCTTTGCAGCTTCTGTTATAATATTTCAGTGAAAGAATGCATTAATAGCACATTGTTTTTAAAGTTATACATTTAGGAATTTATTAAGTTCTTATTAAAATTTGATACTTGTCAAAGCCATCTTCTGAATCCATACAATAGCAGAAGTGTTGGGAAACCTGAAAAAATGTCATCTTGAAGGTGCCCCCTTTGTATGCATGATTTAGTAAATAGTAGATCATGAGTTTAAATCTAGGTTTCATACATTAATTTGCCAAATTCTAAGTCTGACAACATGAACAGGTCATTAAACTACTCTGAATTTGTTTCTTTATCCGCTAATTGGGAATTCTCATTGTTACTGTGTCTAGCCCAGCGAGTCTTTATAGGAATCAGGTTTAGTAATGTGTGAGTAAATGCTCATAAATAGATACATGAGTGGTTGTTGGGTAGGCAGTTTGTAATATATACTTTGTACTATGCCTTTTTATATAAGGCGCTTGAGCATCTGCAGACTTTGGTATCCACAGGCAGCTCTGGAACCAATACCCCACGGATACAGAGGGATGACTACTATTACAAAATACATTTAGTAGTGTATCATGGGTGTTTGCATAGGTTGCATTTATAGACTTCTTACTACCCCCAGTCTAAGAACTTATATCCACATTTCTGTGTTAATCCCAACTGCCTGATTATAATATATATTAGAAGGAACAGCCACATATGATTCAGTAGAGATAGTATAATGCTATCTAAAAAGCCAGAGTTCTGATGTTATTTGAAGTTGTCTAAAATTTATAATCCATGATCACTTAGTCCAAGACAAAATCTATATGTAATGGGAAATTTTATGCATGTTGCTGTCATTTGATTCTTTCCAAACTTGTTTAAAAATATGTATTTTGAGATATGCTTTGTTGGTGATTTCTCTTTCAGGAAAGATCTTCCTACTTGGAATACCAAAAAGTTATGAGGGAAATAGAACACTTGAGTCGTTTATATATTGCTTATCAGTTTTTGCTTGCTGAAGATACAAAAGAACGCTCAGCTGAGGAATTCAAAGAAATGCAGGATAAAATTGTGAAGCTTCAAGAGGAGTTGTCTGAGAATGATAAAAAAATAAAAGTACTTACCCATGAAATAGAAGAGTTGGAAAAAAGAAAAGATAAGGTCAGACATATGTATTAGAATAGATAATATCCTCTGTGAAGAAAAATATTACATTGTATACAATAACAAGGGGTCAGTGTGCATTGTTTTGCATATTGATTTACTTTTTTTTTTTTTTTTTTAAGATTTTATTGGGGAAGGGGAACAGGACTTTATTGGGGAACAGGGTGTACTTCCAGGACTTTTTTCCAAGTCAAGTTGTTGTCCTTTCAATCTCAGTTGTGGAGGGTTCTGTTCAGCTTCAAGTTGTTGTTCTTTTAGTCTTAGTTGTGGAGGGCGCAGCTCAGCTCCAGGTCCAGTTGCCGTTGCTAGTTGCAGGGAGCATAGCCCACCATCCCTTGCAGGAGTCGAACCGGCAACCTTGTGGTTGAGAGGACACGCTGCAACCAACTGAGCCATCCGGGAGCTCAGCGGCAGCTCAGCTCAAGGTGCCATGTTCAATTTTAGTTGCAGGGGGCGCTGCGCACCATCCCTTGCGGGACTCGAGGAATTGAACTGGCAACTGTGTGGTTGAGAGCCCACGCTCCAACCAACAACTGAGCCATCCAGGAGACAGCTCAGCTCAAGGTGCCGTGTTCAATACTGGCAATGTGGTTGAGAGCCCACTGGCCCATGTGGGAATCGAACCGGCAGCCTTCGGAGTTAGGAGCACGGAGCTCTAACTGCCTGAGCCACCGGGCCGGCCCTTGATTTGTTAATCTTAAAGTATGACAAAGTATCTTACAAAAATAAAATAATTCATATAGAAATTATACAAGAAAATGACAATGAACAAATTTAAGTATGTTGATTGAATTGAGTACATTTGATTATAGGAAACTGGAGGGATAC
Organism: Rhinolophus sinicus; assembly: GCF_057876585.1. NCBI lineage: Eukaryota > Metazoa > Chordata > Mammalia > Chiroptera > Rhinolophidae > Rhinolophus > Rhinolophus sinicus. The sequence goes on along the minus strand of NC_142516.1, from coordinate 25,372,267 downwards.
TCCGATCTTTAGAAGATGCTCTTACAGAAGCTCAGCGAGTTAATACTAAATCTCAAAGTGCCTTTGATCTCAAGAAGAAAAATCTGACAAGTGAAGAGAACAAACGCAAAGAACTGGAAAAAAATATGATTGAGGTAAGCAAATAAACCTAATTTCATTTCACTAGTAATACATTTATCCTTTTCTATTCATATTTATTGAGTGTCTGCTATGGACCAAGTATAGTTGTTTGAGCTGTGTATATAGTGAAGGACAAAATGACAAATGGACAAAATGCCTTGTGGGTCTTCAGTCCAATGAGGGAAATGATAAAGGAAAAAAAATAAATGAAATGTATAGCAGGTTATACGATGGTAACTGACGTGGAGAAAAAAATAAAGCAGGGGAGAAGGTGAGTATAGGAGAGAGGGGAGCGTTTTGGTCCTTTAAATCAGGTAGCCATTGAAGCTTTCATTGAGAGGGTGATATTTCATTAAAGATCTAAAGAAGGTCAAAGAACCATGTAGATAAATTGGGAGGCTGTGGGGGAAGATGGTCCAGGCAAGAGAACAGGAATTGCCTCAGTGCCAAGAGTTTTGGAAAAGCAAAGACATCAGTGTGATTGGTTAGCAGTAAACTAAGTAGTAGGAAAGCAGAAAAGTAATGGAATCTAGGGTCACATGTGCTTTTATAAGACAGTGAAGGATGTTGACCTTTATTCCAAGTGACATGGGAAGCCACTGGAGTTGATTGAGCAGAAGTTTAACTTTTTTTGCTTTAATAGGACTAATCTTGTTTGTTTGTTTGTTTGTTTAATTTTTAATTACAGTTGACATACAATGTTACCGGGTTTCCCCGAAAATAAGACCTAGCTGGATAATCAGCTCTAATGCGTATTTTGAAGCAAAAATTAATATAAGACCCGGTCTTATATTATATAAGATCTTATAAAAGACCCAGTATTATATTATATTATGACCCGGTATATTATATTATATTATATTATATTATATTATATTATATTATGTTTTATATTACATTACATTGTATCCGGTATTATATTATACTATTTCCGGTATTGTATGATATGATATGCAGTATTATATTCCATTATATCCGAAGACCTGGTCTTATATTACAGTAAAATAAGACTGGGTCTTATGTTATAGTAAAATTAATTTTTGCTCCAAAAGACGCATTAGAGCCGATTGTCCATCTAGGTCTTATTTTCAGGGAAACGGTGTATTAGTTTCAGGTGTATAGCATAGTCATTATACATTTATATAACTTACAAAGTGTTCACCCCGATAAGTCTAGAACCCATCTGACACCATAGGTAGTTACTAAAATATTATAGATTATTCCCTTTGCTGTAGTTTACATCACTGTCACTATTTTTTTATGACTGCCAGTTTGTGCTACTTAATCCCTTCACCTTTTTCACCAATCCCAAACCCCTCTGACAACCATGAATTTGTTCTCTGTATAAGTTTGTTTTGTTTCATTTGTGTTGTTTTTCAGATTCTATATGTAAGTGAAATCATATGGTATTTGTCTTCTCTGACTTATTTCACTTAGCATAATATCTTCTAGGTCCATCCATATTGTCGCACATGGCAAAATTTTGTTCTTTTTTATACCTGAATAGTACTCCATTATATGTATGTACCACCTCTTACTTGTTCATCTATCAATGGACATTTAGGTTGCTTCCATATCTTGGCTATCGTAAATAATGCTGCAGTGAACATAGGAGTGAGTATCTTTTCAAATTAGTGTTTTGGGGTGTTTTTTTTTGATAAATACCCAGAAGTCAAATTGCTGGGTCATATGGTAGTTGTATTTTTAACATTTTGAAACCTCCATACTGTTTTTTCTATAGTGATGCACCAGTTTACAGTCCTGCCAAAACTGCATAAGGGTTCCCTTTTCTCCACGTCCTCGCCAACACTTGTTTTTGATTTATTGATGATAGTCATTCTGACAGATATGAGGTGATAACTCATTGTGGTTTTAATTTGCATTTCCCTGATGATTAGCGATGTTGAGCATCTTTTCATATATAGTAGACATCTGTATGTTCTCTTTGGAGAAATGTCTATTCAGGTCCTCTGCCCATGTTTTAATCGGATTGTTTGTTTTTTCTTCTGTTAAGTTGTGTGAGTTCTTTATGTTTTTTGGATGTTGATCCTTTTTGGATGTATCATTGGCGAACATCTTCTCCCATTCAGTAAGTTGTCCTTTTGTTCTGTTGTTTTCCTTCACTGTGCAAAACCTTTTGTTTGATATAGTTCCATTTGTTTATTTCTTTTTTTATTTCCCATGCCCAAGGAGACATCCAAAAAAAATACTACTAAGAGCAATATCAGAGTTTGTTGCTGATGTTTTCTTCTAGGAGTTTTATAGTTTTGGGTCTTACATTTGTCTTTAATCCATTTTGAGTTTATTCATGTATATGGTGTAAGAAAGTAATCTAATTTCTTTGTTTTCGCATTTATCTGTTCAATTTTCCCAACACCATTTATAGAAGAGACTGTCTTTACCCTATTGCAAATTCTTGCCTCATCTGTCATAAATGAGTTGACCGTATACGAATGGATTTCTTTCTGGGCTCTCAGTTCTGTTTCATTGCTCTATGCATCTCTTTGTATACCAGTACCATGATGTTTTGATTACTATCCTTGTAGTACCCTGTTTCCCCGAAAATAAGACCTAGCCAGACAATCAGTTCTAATGTGTCTTTTGGAGCAAAAATTAATGTAAGACCCGGTCTTATAGTAAAATAAGTCTTATAGTAAAATGTCTTATAGTAAAATAAGACCGGGTCTTACATTAATTTTTGCTCCAGAAGACGCATTAGAGCTAATTGTCTGGCTGGGTCTTATTTTTGGAGAAACACAGTATGCCAGGGGTGCCAAAAGAATGTATAAAAGTGGACACTTGGGTCATTGTTGCTCAAGCGGTAGTTTGCCGTAATAAAAATGTCTGGATGATGATGGTCACTACTTTGAGCACTTCTTGTAATTGCAGAAGTCAAACGTGAGTTTTATTCATCTTTTGTTACTGGTATATATTGAGTATTACAATTTTAATAGTTTTTCTTTCTTAAAATGTGCATACATTTTTTTGGCACCCTCTGGAGTGTAGATACCTCCACCTTTGTTATTCTTTCTCAAGATTGCTTTGGCTATTCGTTGTCTTTTGTGGTTCCACATAAATTTTAAGATTATTTGTTCTAGTTCTGTGAAAAATGCTATCGGTATTTTTATAGCAATTGCATTGAATCTGTAGATTGCTTTGGGTAGTACGGACATTTTTAACAATGTTAATTCTTTCTATCCATGAGCACAGTATATCTTTCCATTTATTTGTATCTTCTGTTTCTTTCTTCAGTGTGTCATAGTTTTCTAAGTACCGCTCTTTTATCTCCTTGGTTAAATTAATTCCTAGCTTTTTGTTTTGTTTTGTTTATGATGCAGTTGTAAATGGGATTGTGTTCTTAATTTCTCTTTCTGATAGTTCGTTATTGGTGTATAAAATGCAACCAATATTCTGAAGACTAATTTTGTATCCTGCTATTTTACTGAATTCATTATCTGTTCTAATTATTTTTTGGTGGAATCTTTAGAGTTTTCTATAGTATGTCATCTGCAAATAATAACAGTTTTATTTCTTTCCAGTTTTGATGCGTTTTATTTCTTTTTCTTGACTGAATGCTCTGGCTAGGACTTCCAATACTTTTATTCAACAAAGTGGTGAGACGAAGCACTCTTGTCTGGTTCCTGATCTTAGAAGAAAAGCTTTCAGCTTTTCACCATGTTAGCTGTGGGTTTGTCATATATGTGGCCTTAATTATGTTGAGGTATATTCTCTGTATCCCCACTTTTCTGTGAGTTTTTATCATAAATGGATATTGGATTATGTGACATGCTTTTGCTGCATCTGTTGATATGATTGCATGATTTTTATCCTTCATTTTGTTTGTGTGGTGTATCTTGTTAATTGATTTGTGGACATTGAAACATCCTGCATCCAGCATCCAGGAATAAATCCCACTTAATCGTGGTATATAATCTTTTTAATGTATTGCTGACTTGAGTTTACTGATATTTTATTGTGGATTTTTGCATCTGTATTCATCCGGGATATTGGCCTATGATTTTCTTTTTTTCTTTGGTAGTATCTTTGTCTGGTTTTGGTTATCAGTAATACTGGTCTCATAAAATGAGTTTGGAAGCCTTCCCTCCTCAGTTTTTTGAAATAGTTTGCGAAGGATAGGTAGTATTCTTTGAATGTTTGGGAAAATTTACCTGTGAAACCATCTGGTCCAGGACTTTTGCAAGTTTTTAATTACTGATTCTATTCTGTTAGTAGTTATCAGTCTGTTCAGAACTTCTGTTTCTTCCAGATTTAAACCTGAAAGATTATGTTTCTAGGAATTTATCCATTACTTACAGGGTGTCTGATTTGCTGACATGTAATTGTTTGTAGTATTTTCTTATAATCCTTTGTATTTTTGTGGTGTCAGTTGGGACATGTTTCTTTGTCTCCTTCTTTTGGCTGCCTCCCTGTGTTTTTGCATATTAGTGTAGGTAAATCTGCTATGTCTCCCAATCTTGGCAGAGTGGCCCTATGTATTGGGTGTCCTATGGGATACAGTGGCTGGTCACCTGAGCTGGGTACTGCAGGGGTATCCTTTGTGTGGTTGTTGTGCCTTCCTATTGTAGTTCAGCCTTGATTGCTATTGGCATGTCAGTGGGTGGGATTGACCCTCAGGCTGATAGTCTGTGAGGGCTGGCCATGATTACAGCAGACGAGCTGTTGTACAGGAGCTGAGCCACAGAGCAGAAGTCACTTTAGCAGGGCTCTAATGCCAGCTGAGTCTGCCCTTCAGGTGTGTTGTTTGTGGAGCTGGTTGGGTGGTGCTCTGGTGTGGTCTGAAGCCAGCCATCAGGTGTTCTGGTTCTGGAGTCTTTTAGGACTGGCTCCCATGCTGGTCAAGGTCAGGCGGTGCTTGTGCCTGTCTTGGGGCCATTTGGTAGGATCTGCAGAGTGATCTGCGGTTGGTTGCTATTTATGCTGAGTTTGTGGGCACTTAAGAGAGGCTATTCTGTGAACTTCGGCTGGCTTCCACTAGTATCTGGTTTAGGAACCTTTGGTGGGCACCACGATGTGAGCTGAGGCCAACTGCCATTGGTGCCAGGTTTGTGGTTTAGTTGAAGCTGTGTTCCCAGCCAAGACTAGCTGCTGCTTATACCAGGCTTGGGGCTACCTGATGGGAGTTACAATGCAAGTTGAAACCTGTCACTGATTCTGCAAGGGTTGGGGTAACTAAACAAGATGTACAGGGCACAGTGAGGCTTCTTTGAGGTTTGTGGACCTTTGAGAGATTTTAGGAAAGTCCACAGCACAAGTCTAGGTGGGTTGCTTATATTGAGGAGACACTGGAATAGGGTCTGCTAGTCAGGCGAGTTGGGTGGGGTGGGTTCTCAGGGAATCACCAGGGAATTCCCTGGGAAGGGAAGGGAAAATGAAGAGCTCAGAATTGGCACCCACCTGCATTGGGACAACTTGATGGGGAGAGTCCTCAACAAAGGAACAGTGGCAACTGCCAGCACGTGCATTTCAGAGAGAGCTGTCAGGACCCCTGTCCTTCCAGCCCTCGCCCTGAAGCTAGTTTAGTTTAGTTTCTCCCTGTAAGTCCCTGGTGCGTTTCGAGCTGCTGCCTCTGCGCCGAAGCTCAAGGTGAGTGAGGTTGTGAGCGAGTGTGTGCATACCCTTTTAAGACATGTTTATGTAAACAATATAGCTAGGTTGTTTGTTTGTTGTGCTGGTAGCTTACACAGTGCTAGATAGCTGATTAATGTAACTTCAAAGATGTTAAGTCATGCTATCCCCACAATTATTTAATTACTTAAATTTTATGGCCCTTAACAGTTTATAAAAATATTTCCGTATACATGCTCTTAATTCTAAAATCTCTACTTTTAAGCATGGTATAGGATGGCTATTTCAATTTTTTAGATTTAAAAATAGACTCTTAGTTTCTTCAAGTGGTTTGTTTAAATTTGCAAAGATGTTTATATCTCACAGGTTCGACTATTACATATGAAAGTATTTGTAGTAGGTTAAGAGCCACGTTTATCTTAAAAACTGAGAGACAGCAAATTTCAAAATGGGAATAAAATTATCGTGATTAAATTATTTTCCTTATTACCATACCCACTTCAAATTGCTATAAAATTTGATGACATGAGTCTATGTGTATATAAGAAAATGGATGTTTTCATACAATTTAATCTCCAATCTGAAACTCTTACTTCCTAAAGGATTCTAAAACTATAGCAGCAAAGGAAAAAGAGGTTAAAAAGATAGCAGATGGGCTGAACACCCTTCAGGAAGCAAGTCATAAAGATGCCGAAGCTTTGGCAGCTGCACAGCAGCATTTCAATGCCGTTTCTGCCGGCCTGTCCAGTAATGAAGATGGAGCAGAAGCAACTCTTGCTGGTCAAATGATGGCCTGTAAAAATGACATAAGTAAAGCTCAGACAGAAGCCAAACAGGTAAATGTAGACATTAAGCAGTATGTGATTGCTTTCTTTTTTTGAGAAGCTGCTTGATGTTTATGCTTTGGCAATTGCTTTAAAATTTTTAAAATAAATCAACAAGGATCTTGTTCATTGTATTCTGCCACTCTGTACAATGAAATTCAAATACATTGATTGATAAATATTGATGATAATAGTTTACGATGCTTGAAAACAAATTATCTTTATAGGTTAATTGAACTTGTAAGTGCAATAAATGCTTTATTCTGTTTATAGCAATGTATGGGATATTTTGACGTTAGTCAATTTTTTTATTCTTTTGCTGCATTTGTGGCATACAGTTGAAGTCCTAAGCTTTAACAGGAAGACAAAAACGTCCTCTTCATTTCCATGCTTACCACACCTAGTTCTTAAAACTTTGTTCCTGAATCTTTTACAACATACTTTTTGGAAGTATCTCTACCTCCCATTTACCCCCATTCCAGTCTTTGGTTTCCTTACTCAGATTTTCATTATCTTCAAAGGTTTGTTAATTTACTGTCATGGTTTTCAAATTTGTTTAGATAGTTGTGCAACTTAAAGTTCTGTGAATGCTAGAGTTTTGGTGTCAGAAAGAAAAAATGTATATACACACACATTCTTTTAGTCTTTTCTAAATGGAAGAGTCATCTTTAAAAAGTGTGTGTTTCTGTATTAATCCTGTTCAAGTTTTTCTATTATTAATACATCTTTGCAGCTTTTTCATTCAAAGATGATGGTCAGAAAAAGGGTTATAAGAAACGAATAGCAAAAAAACTTTGAAGTCCTCTCAGGTTTTCTGTAACCCTTATGTTGTATTGTGGAAAGTCCACCATTATTATGTTTTAGAGGGAGGATACACCCACATACGAGTAGATCTTAGAATACTAGTTCATAGTTTTAAGGAATAATGCTCAATTATATAAGCTAGCATTTAAATATCAGACTCCTCTATCATTTAAATTTCTGTCAATTTAGCTTCCCTTTCAGATATGTTGTTTTTCATTGCTTAATACAGCTTCTCTACTGTTAGACAACACGCCCAAATATACACAAATACAACCTAAGTGGAAAGGAAGAGAACTGGAGTTGGGTTTTGTAGTTTTCTATCGTTTTTAATTTCACCAGCTAATGACTATTCTTTGATATAATTTTTGAACTCACTAATGTTAAATTTTATAAATGGACTTAAATTACAAATTATTTAATGATCTATGTTAAGCATATATTAGTTTATACTCTTGAGTAGTTTTTTGAGGAGAAAATATTGGGAAATGATTAATCTGTTGAGATATTAACCCAAGTGACCAAACAGTTACATTTTCAAGGCTGATTTCTCTCAAACTGATCTGAATCTGGCATTTAATCACTAGCACTGTCTGCTGCATATAGTCTGTTACATTTTTCTATTATAGGCTCAGATGAAATTGAAACATGCCCAACAAGAATTAAAGACTAAACAAGCTGAAGTTAAGAACATGGATAGTGGCTACAGGAAGGATCAAGAATCTTTAGAGGCCGTGAAGAAACTTAAACAAAAACTTGAAGCCGAAATGAAAAAGCTAAATTATGAAGGTCTGTCTTTAAAGACATATTAAATCATCAGGAAGTAGTGATTGTTGATAGAAACTAACTTAAATAAAGGAAATAGCAAGTAAAAAAATTGTTTACCCTACTAAGGGGTATTAGTGTAAGAAATGTTTGGTATATATCTAAGTATAAAATAGTGCTTTGAATTTTTAAAAACTTACTACTGAGAATTTACTGCTTCAGTCACTTTGAAGTGCCACATGAAAACTGAAAGATTTCATGTGTATATTTCTACGTTAGTAGGCATTTAAGTCATCTGTTGTTTCTTAGAATGAATTCATATTATTTGTTGGAAGTAATGTCTATTTGACACTTGGTAGAGATTTGAATGTTAATATGCTTTTTATTTAATACTTATCAGAAATTTGTGTTTTGATTATAGAAATGCTTTGGAAATAGAGGTTACGATATTTTCCTTAAAACAGAATATTTCAATTTTTAAAACTTGGTTCAATTTACTTATGATTTACTTCTCAGAAAACAAGGAGGAAAGCCTTTTGGAAAGGCGAAGGCAGCTATCTCGTGATATCAGTAGATTGAAAGAAACATATGAAGCTCTCTTGGCCAGGTTTCCCAACCTTCAATTTGCCTACAGGTAGAAGATTTAAATCTTGAATTTTAACATGGTAATAACCAAGATATATATAATTTAAGCTAGAAGGCAATCTGAGTGTTTCATGGACATTAAGATTTTCATGTGACAATTACTGTAAACTGCTTTACCTTAAATACTATTTTTTCCCTTAAATGTTTATTGAAGTGTTTCAAATGTGGGCAGGGGGAATTCTTGTGAAATTTACTGGCTGCTCACTCCACTAATCTTCAGTTCCCCTCATTTTGTTCTTAATTTCAGTCCAGAGTTTCTTTAAAGTTATTCTATCATTAATGTTAAATATCTACGTTAACATTTTACAATTTGTTTTATTACATGGTGTTTTTCATGGAATACTTATGCAGTATATGTATTACAAAGATAAGAAAGTCAAAGTTATTTTTGTTGCACTGAAAATAATATATATACTGAAAGATCTTTTGATTGATTTACAAACAATTGCTAGCTAGTCATCTGGGCATTTTAAAATTTTTGATTTGTTAAAACTACACGATTCAGCTTTCAATTTACTGTGTTGTCAGAGCTCTTGAATAGTAACATACAAACAACTTTTTGTATTTCTTATCTAAGATTAAGTTCTGTCAACTTTTCCATTTCAGGGATCCAGAGAAGAACTGGAATAGAAATTGTGTGAAAGGACTTGTAGCTTCTTTAATTAGTGTGAAAGATACTTCTGCAACCACAGCTTTAGAATTGGTGGCTGGAGAACGACTCTACAATGTTGTAGTAGACACAGAGGTAAGTTGATTTTAATAAAGGCAATTTATGATTACTGTTCAGCCTGAAAAGTTACGTGCTGCTAGAATTGGGTACTTTCTTGATGTTTTAAGCTTCTCATAAGTTTGCTTATCTTTACAGGATAAAACTGTTCTGTTAATGATTTGTTTACTATATTATTGATTATATTTGATTAGCTGTATTCCAGAGGAAGTCTCATATGCACTTAGGAATCCAGAGTGCATATTATCAGTCTTAGACTTTGATTATTCAGGATACTAGGCACTAAACATTTATTTGATTATGGATTCCTAATCATAATGTGTACTCTTTCCATTTGAATGTTGTCTGTCATTACTAATATGTATTTTTTTATTTCAAATGCACAATGTTTTAGGTTACTGGAAAAAAGCTACTAGAAAAGGGGGAACTGAAGCGGCGATATACTATAATCCCACTCAATAAAATTTCAGCCACATGTATTGCTCCAGAAACTCTGAGGGTTGCTCAGAATCTTGTAAGTCTTACATGTTTTAGCTGCATCTTAACTTTTTTTTTAGAGGACATAATCATATGCAGAACTGTAAAATTTTATTGTTACCATGCTTTAAAAAACTTAAGATGCAAAAAAGTAGAGCTGGTGTTTGTGAAATTGGATGGAAATAGAATAGAAATGTTGGAAGGCTAAAACTGTCTGTGATATGTCAACGTTTTAGTATTAGAATCTCTTTAAACATTAGGTCAAGTCATATGATTAACAGATGGTAATACAATCACTCACCCCATAAAGACATTTTGGTTAACAAAGGAACCTATATAAGGCCTTGGTCCTATAAGATTATAATGGACCTAAAAAATTCTTACAGCCGAGTGAAATCCTAGCCTTAGTAACAGCATCGTATGACATATTGCACAAATACCATTGTGTTACAGTTGCCTACAGTATTCCATACAGTAAAATGCTGTACAGGTTTGTAGCCTAGAAGCTGTAAGGAAACAGAACTTGTCATCTTAAAATACTATATCTATTTGGCATAAGAATTATTTTAGGTTGGTTAATTTTAAGAAACTGCAGACTTGGGAGAAGCTCTGCAAACCTAGAAGTAATCCTTTGTAAAAGACATTTACATTTGTAATGGAAATCTCTTTGTAAGGTAATCTCTCTCTATGTCAAGAAGAGGGGGCTGACCTTATCTTTAGAAATGCTTATATCTGTAGAAGACAAGGACTTAAATCTGCAAAGCAACCTTACCATTGCTTACTGTACTTTTTGTGGTAACCTGCTATAACTGACTTCCCTCATCCCCAACGTCTTCTTTGTCTTTCACTGAAGATGATATTTAAGGTGATGGGTTCAGCCATTTTGAGGAGTTACTCAGTTCTCACATGTATACAGGTTATTAAACTTTGGTTTTTCTCTTATTAATCTTTTATTCCAGGGTTGTCTAAGCCAAGAACGCAGAAGGGAAACAGGGAAAATTATTTTTCCTCCCCTACAGATCAATAGGTTGTACCATCTAGCTTAGGTGTGTAGTAGACTGTACCACCTACATTTGTGCAAATGCACCCTAAGATGTTCACCTGACAAAAATTACCTAACAATACACTTCTCAGATCATATCCCTGTCATTAAGTTGGCACTTGACTGTATTAAATTTCTAATTTCTGAATAATTAGAATTATAGAGTTTATAAATACCAGAATTCTTCAGTTTTTTTCATGCCAGGCACACTTCAACTTCCCACAGCAGGAACCATAACGGAAGGTATCCATCAGACTTGTAGAAATGCTTCTCTGTTTAGAGTTCTTCTAGATTGCCTTCCAACCTGCGAACATATAAAGTAGGTGACTAAGATATCCAGTCAGCTGCTCAGGCGGACATAAAGTGGTATGGCTGCTATGGAAAGAACAGATGAGTACGAGGAAATTCATTCAAAAGGCTATTATGGTTGTATAATATTGAATTAAAACCTGAAGTTAAACATAACATTCCAGCAGCAATATTAGTTTGTTATTGAGCAGGCATTTCAAGTGCATGAATTGAAAAGACAGTTCCATGAAACCTAGCAATGCATTTGTAATTAAGATACTAAATGGATATTCGGTGTACTTGTTGAAATGAGAAGGCTTCAATGAAAATTATTTCAGAATATAGTTGTATTGATCTGTATACTATCAGGAGATGGAAGATGAGCAAACGGTAACTGAAAGGTGGTAGTTTTGGTTAGTACTTACTTTGAAGGCTTTAGAAGTTATTTCAGTCCTAGTGTTAGAAGTAAATTGGGATTTCAAGTATCAGTAAAAATACTTCACCCAGATCCCTTAGTCAGACCCATTTAATGATAGCTGCTGTGTCAGGAGACAATGCTGAACATGTGAAATAGAGCTGCCTTCATTTTGGCTTTAATTCTAAGCTTCGTAAAGGATGCTTAGTTGCTCTAAAAAGATGGGCAGAGATAGACTATCAACAGAGATTGAGAAAAGACAGATTAAAAGAAAGGACTAAGGGATTTTTTAAAATTACTTTTTTACTCTATTATTAGTTGTGTTTTATTTCTGTAACTGGCAGGTGGCTGTCCTGTCATGTTTAATTTGAATGAAAGAGTATTCACTATGGAACAACCAACTTCCTAATAATTGAAACAAACATTTTATATGATAGTATTGATCCAGCAATTGCTGTACTGTAATTAACAAAGTATGTCCAAATAGTCCAGTTTGGAGAAAGTTGGTAGTCACTCCTGCTTGATAGAAACTCATGATGCCTGGTACTTTAGCTAACTATTTTACTTAGTAAGAAATCTTTCAGTATTTAAACTTGAAATTGTTTTTTTTCTAAAACTCTGTGGAGTTGTCCATAGCATTTTAGAAAGTTCAAAAGGAATTATAGTGCTAGGTAAATATTACCCAAATTTCTATTATAGCAATTCTCAATATTTTGTAAAATAATTTTTGAAAGAAAAGTAGTGTATATTATGATATATCTGTTGTTTTCCCACAGGTTGGCCCTAACAATGTTCATGTGGCTCTTTCCCTGGTTGAATACAAACCAGAACTTCAGAAAGCAATGGAATTTGTCTTTGGAACAACGTTTATTTGTAACAATATGGATAATGCCAAAAAAGTGGCCTTTGATAAAAGGATAATGACTAGAACTGTGACTCTAGGAGGTGAGGTATTTGATCCTCACGGGACATTGAGTGGAGGTAGGTTTTCTGTCATTTTGTCCTCACATTTCTCTGTGTTATGTGGTAAATAGGGTGGGGCTTTTTTTTTCTTTAACAGGAAATAGTGGGGTTGGAATGACTTAATGAAGAGCTTTGCTTCTAATCTAGGGATTGGGTTTTCTTTTGAATACCTTTTATGTGACAGGTACTTAGTAACATTGAGAGAGTACAATGTCATAGTCCGCAAGTAACTCTTAGTCTAGGAATCAGTCCTATAGCCTTTTTTTAATTCATCTCAAGTAAGTCTATTCCTGCTGGCTTATTTTCTCTTGCTTTTTGCCCTATCAGGATATTGTAGTAACTGGGAAATGAGGTTTTCTTATTCAGTACATTTTTAGCTTAACTACCCACTTTCCTTGAGGAAACATGTTAACTTCTAATTTGTGTATATGCCATTGTTCCTATCAAAAGTAAAACAAAAAGTTCAATCTGCCCGCAGTGGTGCTTTAATGCTTTAAGAAAGGAATTCTTAGATAATGATCATATTCTTCTTGTTCTAATATTTACCACACTGAGTTTCTAGAAGATGTATGTCAAGTGATCATGTAATGACAAACTGAATAGTACTAGGTTGGTGCAAAAGTAATTGCAGTTTTTGCAATTGTAATACGTACTGTGTGTACCCGGCATTGTAGTAAGATTGTGCTGTCCAAAACAATAGCCATTAGCGACGTGGCTTTTTACATTTTATTTAAATAATTAAGATTAAATAAAATTTAAAATAATTCCCTCGGTTGCACTAGTCACATTTCAAGGGCTCAGAAATCCCAGTGGTTAATGGGTAACTGGACAATGCAGATATAGAATGCAGATATAGAACATTTCTATCATTCTAAAGAGCCCTATTCTAAGGCCTTTAAAAAATAACTCATTTAATCCTTACAGCAACTATGAGGTAGGTATATTACTGTCATCTCCAAAATACAGTTGTAGACAGTACAGAGTCCTTAAATAACTTGCTGGTAAGTGGCAGAACTCAGAATTTGAATTCAGGTAGTCTAATTTCAGAGTTTGTGCTTTTAACCAAACCAAGAGGCTGTATAACGCCTCTTAATATATCACGTGGTTTAATTTCTTTCTAGGCCAAGAAGACAATAGTCAACAAAACAAAATCCATAATTAAGTAGCAAGTTCCCCAGTACACAATAAGATGACTAGTATATCTGCAATTGGGAGATAGACCAAATATTTTTAGTTAGCTAAAACAAAAGGAACTTTAGATGTCAATAGAAATCATCGATTTGCATGTTCTTGAAGTTCCTACTTAAGGATTGGCAAATAAATAACCCCATATCATATTAACAGAGGGTTCGTAATAGCACTGCTAATCGTCCTTCGTATTCTCCCATCAAACCTGTAGTTTTCTGGGATCGAGAAATACCACACCTACTGCCAGATAATTATAGTTTCTTGTAAAGTGAAACCAATCTACTCTGCTATATCAGATCTCAGATAAGGTTATGATGTGGTAACAAACAGCCCCCAAATCTTAGTGGCTTACAGCAAGTTTATTCCATAATTATGCTATATTAACTATAGGTCTGTTGTCTCTATTCCGTGCTCTTCTCATTCTGGCAGGCTGAAGGAAAAATGGGCAAGGGAGGAAATGGTGAGTTATGTGCAGCCTCTTAAAGCTTATTTTCAGAAGAGGCATGTTTCCCATTTCGTTGTTCAAAACAAGTTACATGGCTAAGCCCAATGTTAGTGGGGAGGAAAATGGGCCTGGGGGAGATGGGCCCAGTACTCAGAGGCCGTGATTAAATAATTCACCACATCTAGTTAGAAATATTTCTTATGAAGTATGTACATCCTAAGATCCAAATTACAAAATGAATTCTATAGCTTCATATGTATACTATAAACATATGCTATTGAATCATTTCAAGTATGATTCTCTTAGAAAACTTTATTGTTTACTAAATATGTGGCAACTTACTGTTCAAGGCCTGTTTCAATTTGCTTCTGTCAGGTGCTCGATCCCAGGCAGCTTCTATTTTAACCAAGTTTCGAGAACTCAAAGATGTTCAAGATGAGCTGAGAATCAAGGAGAATGAGCTACGGGCTCTAGAAGAAGAACTAGCAGGTCTTAAAAACACTGCTGAAAAGTAAGACTTATGTTGGATTAAGATGTATTTTTTTTTCCTTTTGGTCAAAGATTTGCATGAAAGAAAATTTATTTCTATTTAAAAAAATACAGCTTCTGATTTTTTTCATAATATCCTTAGTTTTAGTTGAATAAATTGTGAATTGATAATTTGTTTCAATTATTTATTCATTTATTTATTCATTTTATTCATACAAATAGTGTCTTTGTTATATATAAGAAATTAGGGAAAGCTAATTAAACAAAAGGAAGGAAAACAAATCAGCCAAATAGTCCCCTTTCCCTGTTGAGATAGACTCTGTTGGGATTGGTGGGGAAACCCATGGATACTCTCGAGGTTGATACCAGAGGATACTTGAATCCTTAATTTGAAATGAAATGATACAATATTGCATTCATCAGTAGTCTGCATTAACGTTAGCAGCATATGGCTGCTCTACTCCTATAGATACTGAAGATCACTGGGTTGCCTATGGAGACGGTAAACAAGTTCATGTCAGAAAGTACCTGCTAAAATTAAAAGTATTTCCTTACAGTTTCTTCTGTGTAGGGGTAGATAGGGGTATATATGTGTACATGTCACCATTACTTCTGTTTGTGTATGATACAGGTATATGCATGTTTTTATATTTTCAAAATTGGGATCATGTTGCTTAACCATTACTTAACATTATTTACTATTGAGTGACTCCTTTTATGCACCAAATTCTTTTACAGGAGCTGGGAATACAGTAATGTATTAAACAGATAAATCTCTTCCTTCATCTTGTTTTCATACATATAGTTGGGGAAACAGACAAAGTTAAATTGGTAAAACATGTTAGATAATGCTAAGTTTAAAGAAGATAAAAGTAAAACAGTATAGATGTGAACTATCCAGGGCAAAGAGACGTTGAGGTTTCAGATTGGGTGGCTAGGGAAAGTCTTCCCGAGACAATGACTTGAATAAACACCTCACTGATGTGAGTGATCTCCACATGTGATTACCCTGGAGAAGAGTCCTTATTCCTTTAAAAGTTTCAGGAGTTTAAATACAAACTTGCAAAGTACATTATTTGAAAGTTTAATTGTAATTTTTTCACGTCTCTCTGAAGCTGGCAAATGGCAACCGAAATAAAATTAAAATCAAAGATTTTACTCAGAATTCACAATAATGAAAAAAGGTTAAAAAAAACAAAAAAACCTAAATAAACTTCAGAATGATACCAAGACTTTTTGGGGACACTGTATATGGAAGAAATTGTCATAATCCATCAATGTAGTCATTCCAACATATAAATTTGTATCAAAATGCCCACTTTCAAACATCATATACATGTAAAGCCTGCATTTCACCTCCAGTAGCATAAAAACCATAAAGTGAATGAACTTTCTGTGAGAAAAATGCAACAAAATTTCTCTGAGATAGGTGCAGATTTGTGGTCACATTTGGCTTAGAACTGTTAACTTTAGAACTGTTAACTTTGTTCAGCAGTAGTCAGTCATTTATTTTGCAGAATTGTCTTGTGGACTAATTATGGCACTGAGGTCAAGGAAAGGAAATGGATTTTGAAAAATGTGACAGTGGAAGTATCACCTAAGCCATTCTTTTATAGACCATTTTAAGAACATAGCTTTTTTTTTTTAATTTCTACACTCTACATTTTTTTAATGAATTGAAAAATGACTCTAAGTTAAAATTACGGTTTTAATTGCTGTCAAGCAGTCTCAGGCAAGATACTCAAGGGAATATTTATGTTTTTTATGTTTTATACTTTTTTCTCAAACCATGAATTTCTAGTGACAAGCTACCTTTGAATTTATTAATAACTTGAAATTTCACAGGAGCTGAATTAGCTAAATACCTTCCAAAGAAATAACTTTAAGCAGCTAGAACTGGGGTAGAATTACAGGGTTTGCAAGAAAAGTATATTTCAAATTTATGTTCAGTACCATGCCTTTTTAAACTAATCGGTCTCATTAGGAAATGTAGGGAACGTGATTTTAACATTTGAAAATGGAGATTATAGATAACCAAAAAAAATTTTTTTCTTAAAGTTTATTGGGGTGACAATTGTTAGTAAAGTTACAAAGATTTCAGGTGTACAGTTCTGTATTACATCATCTATGTATTACACTGTGTGATGACCAAAATTTTTGAAATGTTATGTAATTGTTATCATGTGTTGCCCCGAAAATAAGACCTAGCGGGATAATCAGCTCTAATGCATCTTTTGGAGCAAAAATTAATATAAGACCCTGTATAATATAATAATATAATACCAAGTCTTATATTAATTTTTGCTCCAAAAGACACATTAGAGCTGATTGTTCGACTAGGTCTTATTTTCTGGGAAACACGGTATTAATCTATTTTTGTGGTGGGAGCTTTTGTGAGATTTTTCCTTTTGGTAAGAATCAGTATGGAGGATTATTTTTAAGGAAACCTATTTAAAGATGAATTTTAGTGTTCTAAAATTAAGGGTATTTCTATAAATAGTTGTTGTCGGTCTTGGACATTTAGAGTTATTTACCTTCAGTGACCAAATCAGACTTGAGTTAAATTGATGCCTCAGCAATGTGAGAGTTCATCAAATTATTCTTGTAACTAGTGGCATCTTATAGTCTATGTGAGTTTTGTTTTGTTTTGCTTTATTAAGTTAAAAGACTAGTTTGAATGCATGTCTCAAACATCAGAAAATTTGTGTGCATTTGTTACAAACTTTAAGGTATCGCCAACTGAAACAGCAGTGGGAGATGAAAACTGAGGAGGCAGATTTATTACAAACCAAGCTCCAGCAAAGCTCATATCACAAGCAACAAGAAGAGTTAGATGCTCTTAAAAAAACCATTGGTAAGATAAAAACATTCTGTGCTTAATCTGTTTTTGATAACCTTACATTAAGTATTTAGATCTTATCTTTGTGTATTTATTACACATTGCCAAAGTTCTGCCCGTTTATAGCAGTATACATTTCCACTAGTGGCATATGAAAGTACTCAGTTCTCCAAATCCATTCCTTTCCAGACTTAAAATTCTCCAATGTGATTGTTATGAATAGGTAGTTCATTAATATTTTAATTTGTATTTCCTGGATTGTTGGTGAAGTTTGAGACCTATTTTGCATAGAAATGCAAAGTTTCTACTTTTGTACCATATTTTTTTGTTTTTGCTCAATTTTCTGTTGGGTTGCTCATAGTCTATTTCTATTGTTCTTATGTATGATTTCTTGGAGATTATCTGCATTATTAATAATCTTGGCTTATGTGCTTGTTTTTTAACCTTATTTATATTTTTAGTATTTCTGTTACACTGAAGTTTTTTTTATGTTTAATGTAATTCAGTTTATAGGTATCTCTTTCTCTAATTTTAAGAACCTATTTTATACTTTTAATCAGAATTTTATTGTATATGCAGTTTTAATTTTTCTCGTTCTTTGGGACAGTATCCACAGATCTGTTTCCCCACTAATGTTTATTTTCTTTTATACAATTAAAAATTCACCCATTTTGTTCACCACCCCATCCGCTGCATCTTGCAATTACCAATCTGTTCTCTGTGTCTGTGTGCTCAGATTTCATTGCTGTTGTTAAAGATCCCACCTATAAGTGAGATCACATGGTATTTGTCTTTATGAGATATTTCACTTGCATGATGCCCTCAAGTTCCATCTATGTTGTCACAAATATCAAGACTTTTTTATGGCTGAATAATATTCCTATGTGTATGCATCACATTTTCTTCATCCATTCATTCATGGGTGATCGCATCCATTGTTTTTGTATCTTGGCTATTCTAAATAATGCAGCAGTGAACATGTTGGGGAGTTGCATATATCTTTTTGAGTTAGTGTTTTGTTTTCTCCAGATAATTACCCAGAAATGGAATTACTGGATCACATGGTAGTGCAATTTTTTATTTTTTCCTTTCTCCACGTCCTTGTCAACACTTATTTCTTGGCTTTTTCATGATAGCCACTCTAACAGGTGTGAGATTATTTCTCATTGTGCTTTTAATATGGATTTCCCTGATGATTGGTAATGTTGACGATCTTTTCATGTAACTGTTAGCCGTCTATGCCTTCTGTGGAAAAATGTCTATTCAGATCCTCTGTCCATTTTTTTAATTGAATTTTTTTTCTTTTGAATTCTATGTGTTCTTTATATGTTGTAGATATTAACCCCTTATCAGATACATGTATGAGTTTTTTATATATTTTAGGTATTAACCCTTTATCACATAAATGTTTACAAATATTTTCTCCCACTCAGTAGGTTTTTTCTTTTTGTTAATGGTGTGGCTTCCTGTGCTGTGCAGAAATTTTTTAGTTCGTAGTTCCACTTGTTGATTTTTGCTTTTGTTGCGTTTGCTTTTGGTATCAAATCCAAAAAATCATCACGGAAACAGATGTTAGGTAGCTTTTTGCCTATGTTTTCTTCTGGGAGTTTTATGATTTCAGGTCTTACAGTTAAGTCTTTAATCCATTTTGAGTTAATTTTTGTGTATAATATAAGATAGTGGTCCAGTTTCATTATTTTGCTTGTGTCATTTTCCCAGCACCATGTTTTTGAAGAGACAGTCTTTTCTCCATAGTGTAGTCTTGGCACCTTTCACATAAAGTATCTGACATTTTTGTGTGGGTTAATTTCTGGGTTCTCTATCCTGTTCCATTGATCTATGTGTTTGTTTTTATGCCAATACCTTAGTGTTTTGATCATTATATCTTTGTAGTATTGTTTGAAGTCAGGGAGTGTGATACTTCTTTGTTTTTCCTCAAGATTGTTTTGGCCATTCTGGGTCTTTTGTGGTTTATGTTAATTTTAGAATTATTTATTCTAGTTTTGTGAAAAATGTCATTGGAATTTTGATAGGGATTGCATTGACTCTATGTTGCTTTGGAAAGCATGGACATTTCAACTATTAATTCTTCATTCCCTGAGCATGGAATATCTTTCCATTTATTTTTGTCCTCTTCAGTTTCTTTTATAAATACCGTGGTTTTCAGTGTACAAGTCTTTCTTCTCCCTGGTTAAATTTATTCCTGGGTATTTTATTCTTTTTTATGCAAATATAAATCAGATTATTTTCTTAATTTCTCTTACTGTTAGTTTATTAGTGTATACAAACATAACAGATTTTAGTATATTGATTTTGTATCTTGCAACTTGACTGAATTCATTTATTAGTTCTAACAGGTTTTTTTGTGTGTGTTTTTTTTTGCTGGAGACTTTAGGGTTTTTTGTATATAATATCTTGTCACCTATAAAGAGTGACAGTTTTACTTCTTTTCCAGTTTGGATGCGTGTTATTTCTTTTTCTTGCCTAATTGCTCTGGCTAGAATTCCAATACTGTGTTGAATAAAAGTGGCTAGAGTGGGCACCCTTGTCTTGTTCCTGATCTTAGAGGAAAAGCTTTCAGCTTTTCGATGTTGAATATCATGTTAGTCATGAGCTTGTCATATATGGTCTTTATTATGTTGTGGTATGTTCCCTGTGTACCCACTGTATTGAGTTTTATAATAAATGAATGTTGAATTTTGTCTGATGCTTTTTCTACACCTATTGAAATCCTGATTTTTATCCTTCATTTTGATAATGTGGTATATCACATTGATTTGCAGATTTTGAACCATCCTTGCATATGTATTAGGTTGGTGCAAAAGTACTTGCAGTTTTTGCAATTATTTTTAACATTTTAAACTGCAATTAACTTTTACATCAACCTAATAGAATAAATGCCACTTGATCAATGTATTGTTGGATTCAGTTTGTTAATAATTGATTGAGGATTTTTGCATCTGTATTCATCAGGGATATTGGCAAATAATTTTCCTTCTTTGTGGCATCCTTGTCTGGTTTTCGTATCAGGGTGATGCTGGCCTCATAAAATTAGTTTGGAAGAGTTTGAGAAGGATTGGTATTAATCCTCCTTTGAATGTTTAGTAGAATTCACCAATGAAATCCTCTGGTCCTGGGCTTTTGTTTTTTTGAGAGGTTTTTGATTACCAATTCAATCTCCTTACTAGTAATTGGTCTGTCCAGGTGTTCTATTTCTTCATGATTCAGTCTTGATAGGTGGTATGTTTTTAGGAATTTGTCTATGTTTTATGCATTGTCCAATTTGTTGGTGTATAATGCTTATAGTAGTCCCTATGATCTTTCATATTTCTTTGCTATCCTTTGTAACTTCTCTTTCCTTTCTGATTTTATTTGAGACACGGTTTTTTGTTTGTTTGTTTTGGTGAGTCTAGCTACAGATTTGTCAATTTTGTTTCTTTTCAAAGAACCAGCTCTTAGTTTCATTGATATTTTCTATTATCTTTTTAGTCTCTATTTTATTTCCACTCTGATCTTTGTTATTTCCTTCATTCTATGAACTTTAGGCTTTGTTCTTCTTTTTCTAGTTCTTTGAGGTGTAAAGTTAGGTCATTTATTTGAGCTGTTTCTTGATGTAGGCATTATCACTGTGTATTTCTTTTGCACATCCCATACATTTTGGTATGTTGTATTTCCATTTGCTTCAAGGTTTTTGTTTTAATTTTTCTTTTGATTTCTTGCAATGATACTCTGCACTGAAGAATAGAGTAGGAAATCGTGCGGACATGGCATCCAAGGTTATATGTTACCTACGATCTAACACAATGTATGTATATGTCAGTGACAGTAACATGCTCATTCTGTCTTACCTTTTTATTTATTTCTTTGTATATTTAGAGATAATATTTTTACTATGCTTCATCCTAGCCATGTTCTCACAACATTTCTTTATAATAAGAGTTTCCTTGAATAAAAATAAATGAGCAAGGAACACAACGAAAGCTTGTTTATGAAATTAATTATAAGTTTTATGGCAACTGAAATAAAGGAAAAAATACTATAGTTATTCTCTCACTTCTGCTTTTAGGAAGCATACAGGCATATTAAAAAGATGGTCCTTAATCGTTTTAATAAGTTGTTTCAAAACCATGTTTAAAGTAGGTAAAGTTTATATTATTCACTTTCATGATTGGAAGTAATTTCGTCACAGATCTTCAGATAATTCAAGTATGGCTCTTACACAGTATCTGTATTTCAACATACCATTTCTAGAATAAGATTGAAACAGTTTCTTTTTTTAAAACTCTAGCCTCTAACTTTCCAGACCATATTTTCTATTAAAATTGAATTTGTAAGCCATTATCCATAACTGTTAGTAGTTGGAAGACTTCATTTAGCTACATTTGCCTACTTTTATGATGCAGAGGAAAGTGAGGATACCTTAAAAAATACCAAAGAAATTCAAAAAAAAGCAGAAGAAAAATATGAAGTATTGGAGAATAAAATGAAAAACGCAGAAGCTGAAAGAGAAAAAGAACTGAAGGATGCTCAGAAGAAACTTGATTGTGCCAAAACCAAAGCAGATGCTTCCAGCAAGAAAATGAAAGAAAAACAACAGGTAATCACCTTTCTTGAAATGAAGCCAATCTTTTAACAACATAGAGCTGAGGTGGTAGAACATCATTGGTTGGCCTTACTCATCAGTATTGATCACAAAATCTAAAAGTGAGGTGTGCTTTTTCAGGAAATAAATTACACATAAGTCAAAATAAGATATAGTCTTCTCTGAAAACTCTGTATTTAGTGTCATGTAATTGTGTTAGTTAACATTGGCTTGCTAATTTTAGAGAAAGAGCACAGTTGCCTTTTGGTAAATGCTTCATTCTAGAATGGACCAGAACTTACATAGTTGTGGAGCTACGTCATATCAGAGATTCAGTGTTGATATTTCTATTTAGTGATCATTTATGTGAAGGTATATTGTGAAAGAATGATGTAGGACAAAGCCTGTTATATTTACGAAGTGCCATTCAAATGTAGACTAGTGATAATCTGATTATAGCTTTGCATAGTACCAAAGCTGGAAATTGAACCTAGGTTTTTCTGAACCTAGCTATGCTCTGAATCACTGTTCCATACAATTTCACGTAAATCTACTTTTCTTCGTAGTTGTTTTTTTAACCCATCTTATGATCCTGTCACTATAGCTGCACAAAATGTTTTCTAATGAACTAAAGCCTATATAATAGGAGAGAAAAAATGGAGAAACTAATTTTTTGACATTGAATAGCTACATATATTTAGAAAAGGCTTTACCTCTGCTTAGTTTATCTGTTATGTAGAATTCTATACTGGTTTTCTCTATAGCAATACAATAATAAAAGAAATAGTTTATGCAAAGTTCTTTGAACCCATATATGTTGTACATATATTTGTCATCATTTTCTTAACTACAGGAAAATAATTTCCTTTCCCTCCTATCTTCTGGAGAAGTAGCTTACATGTGTTTTGTTTTGGTAGTTGAATAACTAATCTGGGGCTCTTACATGCATGAGATTTTACTTATTTTGTTGACATGTGAGTGTCTATTTTTCAGTAGTTAATAACCTGTTGACTGCCCAGATACTGTGTTTCTTATAGGAAGTTGAAGCTATCACTCTGGAGCTGGAAGAGCTCAAGAGAGAGCATGCATCCTGCGAGCAACAGCTCGAAGCTGTGAACGAAGCTATCAAATCCTATGAAGGTCAGATTGAAGTGATGGCAACTGAGGTGGCTCAAAGTAAGGTAAGATTTACTTACCATATTGGAGAAATTGCAAATGTTAATCTACTTATGAAATGTTGGCTTGAACATGTTTGACTTTAGAGGCCTGATTCTCATTCTTTTCGTCGTGAGAGGCAAAAATGATGGGTACTGATCCAGGAGTCCTGAAATAATACTACTAATTATTTTAGTCTGAGTCTATTCAGATGACAAAACTACACAATAATTTGAACAGATAAATTTCAAATAAAGAAATCTTAATTATAATAGAGTTTGCAATGATGTGGGAGTGATCACTAATGGGTAAAGAGAACTCTAAAATTACAGGACCAGCAGGTACAGGGAACAACCATTACCCATGGGGCTGAGACAGTGCACCCATGGAATGAACAAATCTGGAAAGGAGCCCTATTCCACCTTCAGGGCTAAGAACCAGATTTAGTTGGAGAAAACATAACTGTGGCCCACCAATGATGTTTGTAGTGCCAGGGGAAGCCATCTAAGGAAGTGCCACAAGGTGGCATTTGCTGGGAAAAGCTTTCTTGGATGCCAGTGTAACTGGCCATGGGGAGGTACCTAGCCTGTGGACATGCTGAGAAGCCCCCGCTGGGATGTCAGGGGAAACCATGCAAGCTGCTAGTCCTTGCATGTGACAAGCTTGCCCTTGAGAAAAGCACACCAGAACCAGGAATTAAAGTCCCTTCCTCCTACAGTGTCCCTACAGCATCTTTTACTGGGGCTTAATATCATTGTAGCTGGAGAGAAAGAAATGTTACAGTATCAGAAGCAGGGCAGTGATGGGTGGATTGGGGGCCAAGGGGGTTTCACATGTTATGCAGATATGCTGTTAGGTTGTCCCTCATTAGTATTTGATACCCTCTTATCCCTTTTTGTGATTTTGACTTTGAATTCTATTTTGTCTCATGTTATTTCTACTCTTTTTAAAAATTAAGGTATAGTCGACATCTTAGTTTCAGGCATACAAACATAATGATTTGATATTTGTATATATTGTGAAATGATCACAATCAGTCTAGTTAACATCTGTCACCATACATAGTTTAAAAATGTTTTTCTTGTGATGAGAACTTTTAACACATTTTTTTGCGGGAAATGAGTAAACTCGTCATATCGCCTCTAGTTGGAACCGGCAAAAATTTTGCAAAGTAAATAAATAGAGACCTCTTTTTAAACTAAAACACTGAAAGTTTCATAGGAAAATATCAAATAGATCAAAAGATACGAATATTTTACGGAAAGTCTAATTTTGGCGAGAAAATGTCAAAAAAGCCCCGCGTTATGACACGATTTGGTGGGAAAATGCCCGCTTACAAAGTGTTAAGATTACTCTTAGCAGCTTTTAAATGTGCAATACAGTATTAACTATAATAACCATGCTATATAGTGTACGTACTTTTGTGATGTAACTTCAGTTTGTAAGTTCTCTATCATGTTGCTATCAACACTGTTTTTGTAAGTAGTATATATCATTGATTTTCATGTTAACAAAATGTGTACGGCTTTAATGGGCATGCATTCATTTACCTACATTATAGTAAAGTGCTTTTGCCTTGCTTTTGTCATCTACTTCTACATTTTATCTTGTTTTCCCCTTGATAACGATTGTTTTAATCATTGTAGCATCCAGTGTTTTGGAAAGTAGGTCTTTCCTCTTGATTCTATTCGTGGTTAAATTCAAATTTTCTGTTCTTAACACATTTATTAAATCAAAAGCAAAATGATTTTTTAACTTTTTTTAAGATAAGGGATAGAAAGGCTTTAAAGCTTTATGTTGTTGATTAAGTTTTCTACAGTTTATAATCAGTTTCTATTTTGCCTCCAAAGTAAATTTTAGTTTTTAAAAGTATTTTGTTATTTATTGTCTTTTTAAAGTTTTCATTAAATTTATTGGGGTGACATTGGTTAGTAAAATTGTATAGGTTTCAAGTGTACAGTTCTATAATACATCATCTATATATGGCATTGTGTGTTCACCACCCAGAGTCCATTCTCCTTTTATCCCCGTATATTTGACCCCCATTTCTCTCTCTACCACCTCCCCCCACCTTACCCTCTGGTAATCACTAAACTGTCGTCTGTGTCTATGAGTTCAGCCATAAGAAAAGATGAAATACTGCTATTTGTGACAACATGGATGGATCTTGAGATTATCATGCTAAGTTAAATAAGTCAGAAAAAGTCAAGAACCGTAGGACTTCATTCATGTGTGGGATATAAAACTGAAAGCAACAAAGGAACAAGACAAACAGATGTGTTGTCTTTTAATCTCAGTTATTTTTCATCTCTTCTCTCCATATTTCCTACTGTCTTTCATGAGCATCATGGTGTAGCATTTTAAAAAATTAGATACTGTGTTTCTAAAGAGAAGTGTGAAAATAAGCCGATCTTTCCTTGATCGAAAAGATAAAATCAAAACATGTACCTATTTCTATAAAAAGGTATCCATTTCTCTTTATTGAAAACTATGAAATGGATCACTTAGCTTTTAAAGGTTATTCTTCCAGGTTTTACATTCTAAATTATTTCTCTTTATTGATAGGAGTTGCTAAGGACACTCCTAGGGAGCTAAGAAAAGAAACTGCCTACTAACTAATTAGCTTCAATCAAATAAAACTAAAATATTGTTTCTGCTCAATCATAAGTGACAGATTTCCTATGTCTTTTTTTTCCCTCTCATTCTAAAAAATATTTTTTTAAAAAAAAGATTGAAACAGTCACACCTGCAATGCAGTCTTTAACATCTAAGCATGAAAGAATCTTCATAAACTTGTTTTTGTCAGATACGATGTTAGTTAATAAACCTTTATCTGTTTTTCTTTGGTTAACATCACCAGAGTATTTTTCACTTTCTTTTCTCGTTTACAAACATTTTAAAAAGCTAAAATATCTTTGGGTCTTTGAGATGAATGCCCTGATTCATCTTGCTTCTGCAAAAGCTCTTTAATGACACAAATGAAACATTAGAAGGAGATTAAAGCACTTTGCATATATTTAGTAGCCTAACCATAATGTCAGGTATTTATTGCTCAAAAGTATCTTGTTTTTTAATGAGCGTGCCTAAAAAAATTTTTTTAATTTTTATAGGTGTTTTTAATCACTTATAGAGAACTATTCTTCCTCAGTCTTTTAGCAAGCATGTTGGCCTAATTCTTTGTTTTCTGCCAGCTAAATGCAAGTTGAGCTAGTTTTCCGTTTGTTTTTAGACACTTGTGTGAGTTCTTTAATATCTGGGATGAAGCAGAAGGTTTTGGGGTTTTTTTGTTTTGTTTTGCCAGGTTGGGGGCAGGGACTGGTGATAGACTAAATTCCAATTGTAATGACTACTTTGGAGGTTGAGTAAATGTCAGAGCAAGAAGTTTTTCTCTGTGCCACAGATCTATTTCCTCAGAAAAGTTTTTCTCCTTTTCCATTTCTGGTTTGAACCTTGTGCTAGAACCAAACACTATGACCTTCCACTGCTACTGGTAAAGTCTATATGGCTTATATCTACATAAGGGAAAAGGAAGAAATCCCTGCCTACCTGACTTCTACCTCTGTTCTTTGCCCCTCTTGATGTCATTTGGAGGTCTGTCAGATTATCTTCTTTTTAACTACCCAGAAATGCCATTTCCTGAGAGACCTCATAGGTCAGATTCCAGTAGTCTCTTCTCCCTCCACTTAATCCCAGCTACTTTGTATTCAGCAAAAACTTTGCTGCTTCCAGCATGAACGTTGTATCCCATCCTTTTATTCTAGTGGTAATGCAGGTTTTCTCATGTATAAATCCATTAGTCATTTTAAAGGGGACATAAAATGTAGAGGGTTAGGTGACCATCTGCCCGTAATCACATTGCCATCTAGCCCAGAAGTCTGTTGGATGATCTTTTAGTAAACTAAAAATATCTCATTATTACCTTGCTATATGTTGCCTTCTAATTATGCGTATTTGTTTCAGGAATCATTAAATAAAGCTCTAGAAGAGATGACCAAGCAAAAAGAAGTGATAACAGCCCAAGACAATGTAATTAAAGCTAAATATGCAGAAGTGGCGAAGCATAAGGAACAAAACAATGACTCTCAGCTTAAAATCAAGGAACTGGACCACAAAATCAGCAAACATAAACGGGAAACTGAAGATGCTGCTGCAAAGGCATGTTTGTGTTCATTTTCACCCTGAATCAAATTTTTGCTTGGGGGTTGAAATATTTCGGTAAAGAACTCAGTATAAGTGGCAGCACTACTGTAATATAATTTAGAGGCTTTACAGCTATGTTAACTGCTTTTTCACAATGCTAATTTTCACCAAATGGCACTAATGTTTTGTCTTTAAATTTAATTTCAGGTATTCATTCCCATCTACTAGATATTTTTACCAAATATTTAGTAGTCTCCCCTGAAGTGACTGTTTTCTCCCCATTGTTCATAGAACTATTAATATTACTGTGACAGTAGTAATATTTTCTTTATCTTGTTTCAAATTGAATTTAAAGACTCACAAATATACACAGGCCTCTTCTAAACTTAATTGATTATACCAATTCTTATAAGAACATCCAGAGCCAATTTTTGCAGCCTCATCTGAAATCTGGTTTTACCAAGAAGTTACCTTTTTGAGGTTATCACAGGTTTTTTATCACTCTTAAAGTTTCTTCCTTTTTTCTATCACGGTTCCTTAAGT
The DNA here is from genome assembly GCF_057876585.1 of Rhinolophus sinicus. Lineage (NCBI taxonomy): Eukaryota > Metazoa > Chordata > Mammalia > Chiroptera > Rhinolophidae > Rhinolophus > Rhinolophus sinicus. Next base: position 25,344,233 of record NC_142516.1, on the reverse strand, counting down.
ACTTTAAAGAAAATACATTCTTTTGCATAAATTCATTGCTTGGTTAAGAGGCTGCATCCATATGGTCTTAATAATTTACCCATTATGTTTTCTAATGGGTGTGTAACAATTTGGTGTCTTTTAAATCTTTTTTAGCGTCATAAAAGTACAAGAGATTTAACTTCAACAAGATCAGAGCATACAGAACAGTCTCTCTACCCTCTGAAAGAGCCATGTTCAGGTTCATTACTTGTTTTAAAGAACATTATTTTATGGCCACATAATATCCTAATATTTTATTAGTACTGATTGATTTCTCATTAGCCTATTCGTCTAGTATTAGTGGATTCACTGAAATATGACCAAGGCTAACATTGCTAGTATTGGTGCTTGCTAGGGGACTTTATTTACAGTTAAGGCTGTAAAGAAAGGGATTTGCAGGTGGAAGGGAAACTACTAAGAAGTCAGGGATTGGAATACATGGTTTATTAAATACTGTTGCATACCAACTAGTGTCAGATACTATAGCAGACGCTAAAGATATAAAGATGAGGAACATGTACACAGAATACCTTCAGAGAGCTTACAGATCAGCAGGCAGGATAGATCAGAAGTGACGTGTTACTTTGGAGCCTAGAAGTGGACCATACGCAGGGAATTAATAAGAATAAACTGACAAGGATCAGGTTCTACCCGTCAGAACTACCATAAACAATTCTCGTAGAAGAAATTCTTCCTTAAGTGCTGCAATTTAATGTTTTTAATTTATAATTTAATGTTTTAAATCAACAAGTATTTTACTGTGCATTGTCAAAAGAGGTTGATGGGGCATGGAATCAACATTTAGGAGAGCTTTTTACTTACATTATAATTCTGAGAAGAATTATTAGGTATCAATCAGGAGTAGGTTTCCACAATTCTACCACTTCTATGTGTTAAGTATTCCTATAAGAATTTTAATTTTCACAAGTTGTTTTTTGAAGCAATAGATTGAATTTGGTAAAATCTGGAGGAGGCGCTCATCTGACTTACATTTCTAATGGAGATGTTTTACATATACGTTGTAAAAATTTGTCTGAATTGCCTTTCTTCTAACGCTTAAGTAGTAGGAGTATCTCTTTCTATATAATCCTTGAGCCTATCCTCCAGGTAAAAATATTATACTAACTATAGCTTTACTCAACAGTGAACCTCATTTTTTCAAATGAATCATTGTGGGGTTTTTCTCCAAAGTGTTTGCTTTAAAATTAGTAAATATTTAAGAAACTTGTTTTTAAATGTAGAACTATAAGCAATGATAGATCCTTCCATTATCGTATGTGGCTAGGTATCCAAAATGTTGAAAGATTATGACTGGATTAATGCAGAGAAACACCTCTTTGGGCTACCCAATAGCGCCTATGATTTCAAAAGTAATGACCCAAAAGAAGCTGGTCAGAGACTTCAGAAGTTGCAAGAAATGAAGGAGAAACTAGGAAGGAATGTCAACATGAGAGCCATGAATGTACTGACAGAAGCTGAAGAGCGGGTAAGTCATTTTCCTATGAGTATCTGACTGTGTTACAACATACATTGATGGCTCTGTTTGACCCTGAGGCAATTATTAGGGTCAACCTTTTGCTTGATGTCCTTGATACTTGCTTTCTTTCTGTTTTCCTTTTCTCCCTTTTCGGTTCTTTGTTTTATTTCATTCTTTTTGCATCATCAGTTGTTTATATGTTCTGTTATACCTTGAATGACTTTTCTGCTTGTTTTGCCCTTTGTCATAAACATGTTCTACTCATACCTTGTTCTTGGTATAAATAAAAACAGCACTTGATCATGTTAACTCCTCACATTGCTATCATTTCTTTCACTTACCTTGAAAGGCTATGAAAAGTAAGGTATACTGCCTCCTTACCAATCTACCCATAACTATTGTCTTTTTTTTTTTAATTAAAATTTATTGGAGTGACAGTGGTTAGGTTAAGTAAGACCATATTCCTTTTAACACAAGTTTATATTGGAACCATTAGATAAAATTATTATATTTTATCTAATGGTTCCAATTAAAGACTGTCTTACCTAGTCTCTGAAACCAGCAGCGTAGCGTGCTGTCTGTTTTAGTGCTCTCTCAGTTACTGTATAATGTTATCCATCTCCCCTACCCTGACAAAACTTTTATAGTCTGCCATGTCACTAGAAAAATCCAGAGGGCAAAGCAATCCCTATTCTTGACAGCCCCATAAGAATTAGCAGTCAGAGTAATATGCCCTATACCTTCTTTAATTGTGCAAAATTCTGTTTGAATTTGCATAATAGAGTTAGTGAGAGATTTTAAAAGTGATAATACTTAGGATAAGTTGAATTACTTTTAAGAAATTTTATTGTAATGGGTTTTCTTTAAACGTTACTGACATTAGTATCTACAAAGAATCTATATTATGTTGGACACCAAACAGGCTACTAATGTACTTGTTGTGATCTCTCTGTAAAATGTTCCTGCTGGTTTTCATTTCTCCATTAAAGCTCGGCAATGTATAGCATGTTTGTGGAAGGAAATCGCTGGTCTGAATTTTAGCTGCATTAACGTCATGAAACTTGTTCACTTTTACTTGTTTGCTTTTATTAGATAATGATAACTGAGTCTAATATTAATGTTTTAAAAAAGAATTCACCAACTCCGATCTCCGTATCAGAGAGGAAAACTCTATTAGTGATAAACAGATTGGCTTTTGTTTTGTGTTTTGTTGTATTTCATGTCTGTCCAGATAAGGAACTACTACATGGAATTATGCAAGGAATAAGATAAAAATGTGGAGAGTAGGTTTTTGGAGCTTGGCCATAAAGGATAGGGACAGCAGTGAAGCTAGCAAGATTGGCCGGAGTGTTTAAGGGAGAGTTTGAGGCCTCCTTGAAATGTGAGGCTTTGAGGAAAAATGAGTTAGGATTTTTAGGAACTTCTACTTACTCGTGGTATAATTATCCCTTTGCAAGCCTTCCTCCTTTTTTTCTTTTTTTCTTTTTTTTTTTTTTTAGTGAATTTCTACATTAACCAGGGATGCTCACCCTGCAAATTAGATATTTGCACTGAAACTTGAGATACCGGTTATGTCAGAAATATAGAAAGAACTTTTGGGAAGAGGGAGCAATGCAGGATCCATAAGGCTACAGTGAGCTTATTATGTTTAAGGAACTGGAAAAAAGACCATATGGTTGGAGCCTGGGGCGGAGTGTTGTGCCAAAAAGTCAGAGATAAATAAGGGCCAGATTACGAAGGATTTGTATCTCATGGTGAAAAATTGAAATTTTGTGTTACTGCTCAGATTGACCTTAAGAAAGCATGCAGGGCTACATTTGAGTTTACATAGGACACATTTTCCTTTGTGCCTTGGCTACTAAGAACATAAGGGAATATTAGAGGAGTCGGAATATTTTAGGAGTTCTATAAATTCTCAATTATAGTAATTGAATTTTAGACATACATGATATATTTACTTTCCTTATAATTGGTTTACATTATAGCTGTTAATACAGTGTATCGTTTTGGTAAATATGAGTGTACATATTATATATAAAAATAATGAGAGCATTTTATGCCTGACTGAATTCTAGAATATGAAGTCTTACATTTTCCCAATTAAGTATGCTTTTTTATATTACTAGTATAATGACTTGATGAAGAAGAAAAGAATTGTGGAAAATGACAAATCCAAAATACTTGCAACTATAGAAGACCTTGACCAGAAGAAAAATCAAGCCCTAAATATTGCTTGGCAAAAGGTATTTGTACCAAAAATATTATCATTTATTCTGTATGAGGAAAAGATGAAAAATATTGTCAATAGTTTTATACTCCCTATGATGAATTCGAAATGGCTAATTTGTGTTTGAAGGAGGCACATGCTGACATTTTAATTAAAACCTCATAGACTTTTAAATGATTAGTCCTTTTGGACTTTACTACCAATTTGCAAAGGTGAAGTTTGTGTCATTCCATCATACTTTCATAGTCTTCTTTGGTTTCTAAGTTATATGAAATTCCTAACTTTTTAGATTTCTCTTTTTTATTCTTGCCTTGTTTGCTAGATCTGTGTTACCTTTAAAGGCCACTCTATTTGTCCTCTTTCTGTCCCATGAGGACAGAGGCTCTTATGTTTGGAAGAAACCTTAGACACTGTCCAATATCTGCTTGAAACTGGAAACAGTATCAATTTCACATTGAGGAAACTCTGATGCTTGGAAAAACTCTCTCAAGGACACCTTCGTTGTAGCCTCCTCTATATTTCTCTTGCCCAAACTCATGACGTCAAATATTAGTTCTAAAAATGTGTATTGCTTACCACTTACAAATTATTAATTGTATTTCAGAATTATAAATATTATGCATTCTGTAGATTTTTAACAAAGCATTTTATACACACCAGATTAATAATATTAGTGAACACATTAAGCAGTGACACTGTTAATCAATTTACATAAATTATCTTAAAACAATTCCATAACTTTGATAATTATTATCCCTATTTTATAGATGAAAAAACCCAGAGGTTAGAAAGATGAAATGGCCTAAGATAATGTAGCCAAAAGGTGAAACACTGGGATTCTCTTTTCCTAAATTAGAACCGAAGTTAAAATTGCCTTTTGTTGCTAACTGCTGCCACCCTTGTTGTTCTTTAAGAATTGGGCAATAAAACAAGGAAGTTTAGTATTCCTTTTTCCTGGGGTCTTATTTTTTAAAAATCCCAGTTACCATTTTTGTTTTGTTTTATGACAACTTTGGCAGATTTCAAGGTTCTTTACAATAATTTCTACTTCCCTGGCTGTATATATTTGTCTCCTTGAGATTAATTCCTTAGCCTCTTACGTGGAAGTTTTCCTATATTTCCCATAACAAAAGGCACTTCCTAAAACTTTTGAACATATTTAGCGTGCTTTTTGGTACTTTAACGGTCCTATGCCTCAGGACAGCTTGCCTCTTTTTCTCTTTATAATTCTCTAGGAACTTTATTTTCCGTAATGGTAATAATTAATGCCTTTCAGTCACCTTGTTTTTCCTGCTCTGCAGCTTACTTTCAGTGTTCCATCTCCTTGTAGTATTTGTCCATCTTTTTAAAATGCATGCAAAAAGTTGACCCCATTATTCTGTTACATGTGGATTTAACACTGGATCTGAGAAGTTTTTTTCTTGTTTTCCCCATGATTCTTGGATTTAGTGCTAGTACAAATTTATCCTTTAAACTGTTTTTTCTGCAATAGCCAAGGTTTTCCCAAAGCAAGTAAATTTATTGAGTGCTTATATCTCATATTAATTTTCTCATTTATTCCTCACAGTAACCTAATGAGGTGTAGGTGTTATTATTCTCAGCATTACTCATATATACTTTCTTCTGCTTTCAAGCATACTTGATTCTCAAAGCTAGAGTATTTTAGGCACTGGTTGCGGTTTTGTTTCCATCTTAGCCTCATTGGATTTTCAAAATTTGATTAATTTGATTGCATTTCATTTTTATATCTGTCCATGAGTATAATTTATTTTCTATCTAGGACATGCCTATATTCTTCTCTGCCCATTAATTCATAAGTTACTTTCACTTTTTCCCTTTGGAGGAATTTCTACATGGGGTCCATGGTCATGTTCATGGTTTAGCAGCATTCCACTATTTTAGTTCTGAGGTGCCTCTCTCTTACCTGGCCAAAAAATTTAAAGAAAAAAAGAACCTAGGGTGCTATCTTCCATCTTTCCCAAATGAGACCGTGGTCCTCTTAGTATTGAGATGAGCCTTGCCTAGCTCCAGAAATCTGTCTCGTATAAAATTAGAACCTGAATCCTCTGTGTTGGTAGGATATTACTTAGCACATGTGCAGTTGGTCTTAAAATGTGTGTTCTTCAGTAAGTCTATATTCAGGAGCATTGCTTATATCTAGATTTCCTTATTACTACAGATACTCATAAAAAGTATACTTGCACTTGAATTTTGTACTTGAATTTGGAGATTTCCCTAGAGACCATGACTGTGTGTTGTGTGTGTGTAAACACTCAAATTTGTCTGCTGCACTCTCTAAGATTATTAGTCATGTCTTTGAGAACAGATGGCTGACTTCTCAAAGCACTGATTAAATGTGTGTGAACAAAAACTACCCAATTACAAGCTGGAATATTGGCCCTAAATCTCTGTAATCTCCTACTGTGGCTTGATAGGGATAGGCCAAATAGCTTGTTTAACTTTTTTGTCTTGGGGTCCAATCCTACTCCTGTCCCTTGACATCTTTACTTTGGCTATTTGAAGAAGCACATAAAAAGAACCATTCAACACTTTGAATAGATCTGGTTGTTTTATTCCGTGCCTCGTTTTCTCCTAGAGTCACCCTGATCATCTTAGGTTTGTTTAAGGTTAGCCATAAACCACAGGCTTATCAATATCAATCAATAGAAAACAAGTTTTATAAGAGAACATTTCATAGCAAACAGTTTTTGGGGTTTTTTTTTTTGTTTTTTTTGTTTTTCGCTTTTTCAAGTGAAAGTTCAGTCTTCTATATAGTACAATTGTGAGTCTCTAAGGATTCCTGCAATTATAACAACAACCTAAAAAACTATCAGAACTTCAGGATAAGTCAGAGGTGTAGCCTCTAGTTCCCTCTAGAGGTTAAGTAGGGCTCAGTAAACTATTTCTGTAAAGGAACAAATAATAAACTTTTTTTGGTTTGTGAGCCATATGGTCTCTGTTGCAACTACTAGACTATTGTTGCAGTGCTAGCAGTCATAAACAATGCGTAAATGAATGGTAGGGCCAATTTGTCACATGGGCCATAATTTACCAACCCCTGAGTTAAAGTAACAAACAACAAAATGCACTGCTGGCTTGCATATACGTACACATAACAACATTTGATTCTTTTTGGAAAACCTGTGATTTTTTAATATCATTTTTTTGCCTAGGTGAACAAGGACTTTGGGTCTATTTTTTCTACTCTTTTGCCTGGTGCTAATGCTATGCTTGCACCTCCAGAGGGGCATACTGTATTGGATGGTCTGGAGTTCAAGGTTGCCTTAGGAAACACTTGGAAAGAAAACCTAACTGAACTTAGTGGTGGTCAGAGGTGAGTAATCCCTTAGCTATATTATAATTCCTCATTCGTTTTATTATAATCCATGATCTCATTGCTTCCCAATTTTGCTTCAAATTTTGCTTTGTTTAGTTCTCTGCATGTAGAATTTAAGGAGCCTTATATGTAACACTACACAATTTAGTGAAAATAGTAGGCAGCAAAGGAGATATAAGGATAAGTGACTAGAAAACTAGATAAAATACATGAAAAACCATTGTTTTCAGACACTGGAAAATGAGTAGCCCAGGATTATGTACCTGAGAGAAAGGAAACAAAAGTGCTGTGAGTCCATTGTTTACCCCAGATTTCTCTGTAGGAGCAATTTCTGGCCTGTAGATGCAGGGAGGGGAAACACACACAAAGCCCAGTAGTCCACTAAATTAAGGAAACAGATTAGAATTTTGGGATACCCCAGTGAGCTACACCTTAGTATTAGATTTTTACTATCCCTGAAGTGAAGCTGCTCTAGACACACGTTAGCAATGTTAAATGAAGGCCTTGATGAGATCAAGCTGATCTACATGTAACTTAATTCTTTGAGAACAAAGCCCAATACTCTTTAAAGAAAGACAAAATTGAGACTCTAAACAACATAATAAGTGTCCAGTATCTAATAAAAACTGCTAGATAGAAATCAAGACGTCACCCATAACTTAGAGAAAAAGCAATCAATGGAAACAGAGCTAGAAATGACAGGTGATAAAATTAGCAGATAAGGATGGTAATGAGTCACATTAACTATTTTCAAGAATTACAAGAAATAAAGAATTTGATGAGAGAAATGGAAACTATTTGAAAAAAGGTATCAAGTGGAACTTCTAGAGATAAAAAATATACCTGAAAGGAAAGTCACTGCATGAGATTAACAGCAGATTAGACAATGTGAAAGAAACATGAGTGAATTTAAAGGCATAGCAATAGAACCTATTCAAGCTGAACTGAGAAACAGAAAAGTGTAAAAAACAGAGCTTCAGTGACCTGTGGAACACTATCACTTAGTCTAACATGCATGTAATTGGAATTCCAAAAGGAGAGAAAAAGGCAAAACAGAAAAATACTTGAAAAACAGGCAAAACAGAAAAATACTTGACGAAATATGACCCCAGATTTTCTAGACTTGATGAGTTCTATAAACCTACAACTTCATTTCCGTGAACCCCAGGTAGGATAAACCATACACCACACACACGTAATAATCAGAAAGACATGTTATATAAAATTGCTGTGATTTTATATGCCCCTGATTAGAAGAAAACTCTTAAAAGCAGCCAGAGGTAAGCAAGCATATTATGGTGCCAAGGAACAAAGGTAAAAATGACTTTAGAGTTCTCCAAAAACTATGCAAGCCAGAAGTCTGGAACATTGTTTTCTAAAAGAAAAATGTGTCAACTCAGAATTCTCTGTCTAATAGAAATAGTCTTCAGATTGAAGAAAACATAGATACTTTTTCAGAAAAACAAAAGGTAGAAGAATTTGATCACAACAGGACAGTACAGGCTCAGGAAGCTGTCAGGTGAAAAGAAAGTGGTACCAGATAGAGGGTTAGACCCACATAAAGGAATAAATGAAGAGTGTTGGAAATAGCCTGCTCTGGGCTTCAGGGAAGTGTCCCCAGCCTTCACCGTGACTCCGTCAGCACACTGAGAGAAACTTAGAAGGTCATGTGGCATAACTGCTTACCTGCAGAGACCCAAATAATTAAAACCCCCTAAGAGAAAATTGTGAATATTTACATAATTGAAGACGGTTATTAATTTTCCCCCCTGCAGGATGTACAATCCATAGTCCTTGAATTGTTCTCATATGCCCTGTAATGCCGTCATGTAATTCTTCTCTTATGTACGTGGAAAATACTAAGACCTGTCAATTTCCCTTATGAAATCCTTTGTCATTTTTATGAGTAAAATAGCAGGCCGTTCTATGTTTTTCTTTATTGGTAAAATTCTTAAATATTTTGAGTCTAAATGACAGTTTCTGCTGCCTTTTAACCAAAATTGGATTCCACAATTTAGATTGCAGTGTCTTTAACTATTTTTGCCAAAGTCCTAGGAAAAATTTTGTGGAAAATAGAAAATATATGCTTATTTTCTTATTGGGACCTAAAAGTTTTTTCCATAATTAAGATGACATAAAATTATTTGTAGATATACCACTATTCCAGCAAAGTGGTTTAACTCTTGGTGAGATTTTTTTTCTGAGTGAGGGAGTTTAAAGCTCAATCCCATAACCATTTGGCACAGAAAGCAAATGAAAAATAATTTTAGGTTGCTTGAATGACCTCAGCTACCCTCTATAGAGGCAAATCTCACTATTTGTTTTTTATTGTACTGTTTCATTCATTTCCTTTGCTAGAAATTTTGGTTTCACCTTCCTAGCCCCCTTCCATTTGTATACACATTTTTTTTTCCACTTACATGTTTCTTAATAAATACCCTATTGGAATGCAGTAAGCATTAGGTTGACAGTTAATGCTGCATACCAGGAAATATTTGAAGCTACAGAATAAGTTACAGTGATTTTTTTTATTCTAATGTTGAATAATTATAAATATTTTGTATTGAAATAAGTAAGGCTTTTTTATAAACTACGTTTAAGAAAAAACTGTTAAAATAATTATTATTCTTCATACCAGATGAGAATGAAAACAGCTAAAGGGGATGGTTAGCTAGAAAGCTGAAAAAGAACTACAGAACCTAAGAGTAAGCGTAACAACAACTTTTAAACAAGGTGTATCAGTCATGATTCTCCAGAGAAAAAGAACCAACAGGATATACATACATAAGATGGGATATGTATGAAGAGATGTATTACAAGGAACTGACTCATTTATTTCTGGAGGCTGAGAAGTACCACCATTTGCTGTCTGCAAAGTAGAAACCAGGAAAGCCAATGGTGTAATTCAGTCTAAATATGAAGACCTGAGAACCAGGAGCACCGAGGGCAGAATATCCATGTCCTAACTCAAGTAATAACACAAGAAGGGACAAATTCTTTCCTCTGCCCTTTCTACTTTTCAGGCCCTCAGCGCACTGAATGCTATCTGCCCACAGTGGGGAGGGCAAATTACATTACTGACTCCTCCAATTCAGATGCTAATTTCACCCAGAAACACTCTCACAGACACACCCAGAAATAGAATTCAGCCACCAAATATCTGGGTACCCCATGATTCAGTCAAGTTGACACATTAACCGTTACCTAAGGATTGCTTAAACTTTTGACACTGAAGTATTTAGAGTAATGGGCTATAATCTATAGAACTTATTCAAATGGTGCCAATAAAAAAATAGAGTGTGTGCGCATATGTGGATGCATACATAGTCAAAGTTTGAAAGGGCACCTAAACCAGTTACACTGTTACCAAGACAACAGCTGTTATATCAAGTATACAGCCCTCCCTCACCTACTACCTCCCTACGTAGGCATCTAATAAGCAAATGGGGAAGGAAAGAAAACTGTTAACACAAGTGTGATCTTTTCTTAAAGATAGGTGCCAAATATAATACCCTGATTATTTGACTGGAAATAAGAACATAAATATGTTCTATTCAAAATAAGACTCGTTGAAAAATGGAAAGTTAAAATAGAAGAAACATTCTAATACAGGTGCTGAAGTTTGAAACTTAAGATTCTTTTTCCTATGACTATCTGTTAGCTAAATTTGTACTATTTATAATATATAACAGGATAGCAGATTTACTTCAGTGTTTGGTAAAATCAAGTTTTGATGGCTTTCTTCCCTTCTTTACTTAGGTCTTTAGTGGCTTTGTCATTAATATTGTCCATGCTCCTTTTCAAACCTGCTCCAATTTATATCCTGGATGAGGTTGATGCAGCCTTGGATCTTTCTCATACCCAAAATATTGGACAGATGCTGCGTACTCATTTCACACATTCTCAGGTAAGAACCAATGTTTTTATAAAAGTTTTAAAATGTCTCAGTAATAGTGTTTGTTTTTCTAAAATTTTTTGGGTAGTAATTATTAATAAGATATTTAAGATTGAGGAATACTAAAGCATTGTGTATTTATTTCTTTACATATATACTTATGTTCAAATGGATTTAGAATGGAAAGAATGTTTAGTCTCCTATTAAAGAAAAGACCAGACATCACAATTGTTGATTGTAGCATGAGGGAGAATCTAATTTTTGCGTAATTTGGATTTTACTTAGGGTTAAATGTAATTATTTTTCTACCTAGCCGCCGAAAGATGCACAGGCTAAACAGGAATGTTTCAGGGATAGGCCTCTGTGTCAGAACATCATGTGACACCTGACACGGTATTCCTCATTTTCCTGGCTAGCACGTAGAGAAAGCAAAGAAACATTTGTTTTCATTGAACTGGGCTGCCAAAAACAGTTGTATAGATAATGCATTATACAACTCTGAGGGGCTTGCTTCACTTATCACAGTTTTCATAGACTGTGTGTTTATTATGGTAGTTGTTCTAGCTGACAGCAGTTAAGGGGTACCTGTTCTTTATACAAATACAAATGTTCCATTTCAGTTAGTGGTGGTGCTGTAGGAACTAGAAGCCTTTTTGATATTATTAAAATATCAGAAAAAGACCTCACCAGGGCATTTAGAGCTAGCAACAAAGCAGTGACGCCAGCTGCAGAAGAATGCAGCAAGCACTCAGCCAGCAGGAAGTAGTAAACTTGGGTACTGAATCACTCAAGGTAAAATTAAGAGACTTCTGAAACCGAATATGGAACGCTAGAATTCACTTAGGTGTCTAATATTATAACTGTTTATCTGCATTTGAGGATGTGTATTTGCTTGGAGTCGAGCATTTAAATAAATTAACAAAATCAAAATATCACCAAACAGTTCTTTAAGCCCAGTATAAAAAAAGGACTGAATTTCAAGGATATTACAAAAAGTTTTTTTATGCTTTTTTCTTTTTCCCTTAAGTTCATTGTGGTGTCCCTAAAGGAAGGTATGTTCAACAATGCAAATGTCCTTTTCAAAACCAAGTTTGTGGATGGTGTTTCTACAGTAGCCAGGTTTACTCAATGTCAAAATGGAAAGCTTCCAAAGGAAACCAAATCCAAGGCCAAAGGACCCAAATGATCACATGTGGAAGTTAAAAGTACAAATTTACTCCTTCAGCTTGACCTGTTTTTTAAACAAACTTTTTAAGAACTTGGGATTTACCTAATTTGTTTATATAAAAATTTAATGTTATTTTGTTAATTAATCCATATTTTCTCTTCCTTTATGTAATCATTTATAAAAGAGCATAGAGTCCTCTTTCCTTAATTAGTGTAACTATGGCCCAATTACTGTGATTGTGATTTTATGTATGTCATCAGTTATTTTTCTTATACAAGTCTTCTATACATTAGGGAACCCAAGATACCTGGTTGGTGGTACATTCTGTTTATAAAAGCAAAAATACAAAGAAATAGATGAAATTAAATTACAGGATAAATATAGCTGATAATCAGCTTTTAGTTTAATTCCTAAGGTAATATTAATATGTTTTTCTATTGCTAATAAAGTCATTCAAATAAGAAAGAATTATAAAGCAAGTAGCTGGACCAACAAAGGGAACACAAAGAAAGCTATTAGGTACTGAGTTATTTGTGGTTAGTTCCTTGAGGACATAATGCTAGATTCCTGATTTAGACTCAGATGACAGAAAACTTTCAAGATCTGTTTCCTATTTTATGATGTTTGAATATCATGTTTATATATGCTTAGTAATTGGTCTGTGCAGTCTTGTTTTTCTAAAACTTTATGAATGTTTCAGTAGAACCTTGGGAAAAGGTGTGTTGCATGCTGTTGCTCCCTACTGCAAGTTTATCTGAAGTCTCCTAATATTTTCAAAGATTTTAGTCAGCCTTTTCACAGTCCAATCTGTAAGTCTATTGGTGAATGAAAATGTAGGTGCCAGCATACCAAACGAAATTTATCTTTTTCCTTCAGTCTGATATATGTGTAAGTAAATTAGATCCATCTGTTCTGCCAAAAGGACTCAGAATTTGATGATTATTATGTTTTTTAGTGTCTTCTGCTTTTTCATTCAAAAGCATGAAGTTCTTTTAAAAACTCAAGAGATTATGCTAACAAACACCAGAAGAATAGTTCTTAGTTTTTCTAAGCATATCACCAGAATAGTCTCCAAACTCTGAATCTTGAGAGCTCTAACATGATCTAATCTGATCATGGGTGTGTTATTTTGACCTCATATCCCTTCTTTCATACTTCAGTTTTAGTTCCTTTGTGTTATCTTTTCCCTGATATATTCCCTGATATATTTCCCCTCATACTTATTGACCCTGGGTTTAACATTTCTCATTCCTCATTCTCATACACATGTGAGGGTGTCAGATAATATCCAGATAACTGATATTATGGGATACATGGGAAAGGATTGAATCTGGAGTTAGTTCTGTCTATTGTGGGAGGTGAGGGAGACAAAGCTGTAAATGCTGAATTACAGAAAGCTTCATATCACATATAACAGACATAAGTTGTTGTTGTTTTTTCTTTCAAATGTATTGCAAACTGTTGACCAAAACAGTTATATCAATTTACAGTGTCACCAATATGCGTATACTGTTGACCACAACCTAGTCAGCATTGCCTGTTAATTTTAATTCTTGTGATTTACTAGTTATAAAAAGGTACTTCTTAGCATTTTATAAATAACTTGTGGGGTTGAATATTTGCCATTATGTACTAAACTTATTTCCTCTGCTACAAATGTTCTACTTGTTTGCTTTCCAAAGTTTTGTCCTATACTCGTATATAATTTTGCTCTTTGAAAAACTTCAAACATTAAATTTTTGTGAATAACGTTGTCATTCTTTGATTAGAGGGAAGACATTAAGAGGAATGGGGACATGTATTTCACACATCCGCAGTAATATGAGTAACTAACATGTATTGAACTCTTTCTATATTTCAGACACTAGTCTCAGTTGCACTTATTTTCACAGTTAATCCAATAGTAGTAACCCAGTGAAGTAAGTACCGTTATCAGCATTATATAGTTGAGGAAATTGAATTGAGCAGAGAAGTTCAGAAACTTGCACACAGTGAATACAGTTAGTGAGTGGCAGAGGCAAGATACAAATTTTGGCAGTTGGTCTCCAGAACCTATGATATACTATCTCTTTGACAGCTTGAACATTTGTATTTATTGTACATAATACATTTAAGAGAGACCTGCCTGAGCAGTATGCACAACATGTGAAAATATCTTTAGGAAGAACCTCAAACATTTGAAGAGAATTTCTTGTGGTTTTGTTTTGTTTGGGCATTTCAGGTGCCCTACCAGCAAATGCAAAAGCACAGATATGGGAATCCTCTTCTAAATGTGGTGCAGTAATCTGACAGACCCGTATTCCCACAGTCACGTCGTCTTCAGTAGGGGCAGTTCGGTTTCTTTTTGATCTGTATGCCTTTTATTTCTTTCCTTACCTTATTTCACTGCCTTGAATTCTAGCACTATATTGTATAAGAGTGATGAGAATTGGCATGTCTGCCTTTTTCCCAAAATGAAGAGGAAAGCATTCAGTCTTTCACCATTGAGTACAATGTTGGCCGTAGGCTTTTGATAGATGTTCTTTATCAAGTTATAGAAGTTTCCTTCTCCTAGTTTGATCATGGTTTTGTCATGGGTGGGTGTTGAATTTTGTCAGATGCTTTTTTGCTTTGATTGATTGCTATGATCATGTAACTTCTTTAGCCTGTTAGTATTAAAAATTACATTGCTTAATTTTTCAATGTTAAGCCAGTTTTGTATCCCTGGAATAAACTCCACTTGGCATGATGTATAAATCTTTTTATGTTTTGTTGGATTCTCTTTGCTAATAGTTTGGTCATGATTTTTGTATATGTTCATGAGGGTCATTGGCCTGTTAAGTCTCCCCCCCCCCACCCCCCACTGTCTATATTTGGTTTTAGGTAGTACTAGCTTTATAAAATGAATTGGGAAATGTTTTCAATTTTTTTGGAATGTATTTCTAAATTTCCAAAGACATGGGGATTTTCCAGGTAGCTTTCTCTTACTGATTTCTAGTTTAATTTTGTTATGGTCAGGGATTATACTCTGTATCATTTCAATTTTTCAAAAAAACTGTAGAAAAACGATAGATTTAAATGCTTCTATTAGAAAAGAGGTACAAATTTAATTGCCTAAGGTTTTACGTTAATCTATATTTTAGATAATAAGATCAAAGTAAACCCAAATTAAATAGATGGAAATAATAAAGATAGAAATCAACAATATGTAAGACAGAAAAACAATGGAAAATATCAATTAAACCAACATCTAGTTCTCAAAAGAGCAATAACATTGGAGTATCTCTAATTAGTCCAATCAAGTGAACCAGAGAATTTATAAATCACTCATATCAGGAATGAAAAAAGAACTGCTACTATGGATCTTACGTAAATTAAAAGGATACAAAATTGTGACCGTTTTTTATGCTAATAAATTCAACTTACTCAAAATGGAAAAATTACTAGAAAACTAAAACTCACCAAAACTGGTAACTAAATTTGAATAGCCTCACATCTATTAAGGCAGTTGCAGGTATTAAATATCTCCCCTACAAAGAAAACTCCAGTTCCATATGCTTTTACTTGTAAATTTTGCTATTCAGTGACACCAGTCTTTCACAAAGTCTCAGAAAATGGAGGGGGACGGAACAATTCTTGTTTTATGAGGCCAGTGTTCTAATACTAAAACTTGACAAAAACATTACAAAACAAGAAAATTACAGGACAGTAGTCCTCATAAACATAGGAACAAAAGTCCTGAAAATATTAGCAAATTCAATCTAACAACATCTATAAAAGACACACTATTTTCAAGTTGTTTTTTCAACAGATGGTACCGACAAGTAAATAGTTAGAAAAAAAAATGTTGACCCTATGCAATGCACAAAAAACACCTAAAAATGAGTCATAGACCTAAAAGTAAGTTACAACATTTCTAGAGAAAACAGAAAATGTGACCTTTGATTAGGCAAAGATTTCCTAGGACACATCACAAACTATAAAAAAAATGGAACATTAAAATTAAATTTTAAAAATCTTCCAAAGACACTGCTAAGAAAATGAAAAAGACATACTAGAAGAAATTTAAAATGTACAGTGCTGACAGAATTGCATGAAAAATGTGTAAGTAACTTGGAACATACATATTGACATTTTCATGAGAGGTGCAAAAGTGGTGGGTAAAACATCGTAGCATAAATTAAGGCAGTACAACACTGCAAGTAGTACTACTGATGGTATTTTTCACTGAATTTGAATTTTTTAATGGTAGTTTCACTTAAGAGTGTCTGATGAAGCTGTAAAAATTAATTTTTATGTCAACCTGCTGAATACATGTCTTTAATAGAGTGATAAAATGGGAATTATGTATAAAGCACTCTGCTACATACCAAAACATGGGTATTTTGCAGAAATGCAGTTATTTCAGGTGGCGTCAGAAGTAACTGCTTTTTTCATGGGAAACCATTTTTATTTGAACATAACACTTAAGACAAATACGGTTATTAAGTCTATGGTATTTGGTAGACATTTCTCAAAAATGAACAAAGTGAACCTGTCATATGAACTTGACATATTTGTTGCAAATAACAAAATTGTAGCTTTCAAATGAAAAGTAGAATTTTGGCAAACTTGTGTTCATCATTGTGAGCTTGATGTCTTGATACTTAAAAGACTTCTGATAACACTGGATGTAATATTAACAAATGGGATTTTTTTTTGATATTGTGTTATGAAATGTGTTAAGATCTGCGTAACTCAGTGAATGGTATTTTCCAGTGACCAATGTTTAATGTTAAAAAATCCTGCTTGGGTAAAATAGCCATTCTAAGTACAGGAAAGGCCCATGGGTTTAAATGTTCCAGAGTATGAGAACTTTATATGGTTTCAGATGCCACATTGCAACTAACTTAAACTATCACTTGTCTCTTTTTTAGTATCAAGGAAGAATACATTATGTAATATTCCTCTTTTCAACTACACATTTCTTCTTAACTCTAGGTGAGAAACTAGAATAATTTATCCAAAGCTGTACAGCTAAGAAGTGGTGGGGGAAGGATTTAAACTCTCAAGACTTTCTGGCTGACGAGCCCATACTCTTAGCCATTATAACAAACTATGAGTTAGGTATACTCCTGGATTTGTGCCTGTTGCTGAGATAACATTCCCATTCTGCCTAGTATAGACCCTAGTCATACATGGGTGGGAGCAAGGAGAGAGACCATTGAAATCTATTGTAGAGAAAAAGGTTGCGGTTTAGCTCTACGGCTCATGCTAGTGGATCATTTTATACCAATCTAGTGAGATAGTAGAGCTACTATTCCCTAAATCTGACAGAATGGTAGGCGTAAGGTCTTTTCTTGCTTCCTGTTAAGGACGAGTTTTCTTCAATAGATTGAGGCTGTACATATTGTCCTATACAAGACAACTTTTTATGTGCTTTGTAAGATGAGCTTTGTTACTTGATGGTCATTAAGCATCTCCTAAAGTTCTCTTCAAGCTCATTGTTTCTCCATTCTGTATATTGGTCCTAGTGCTCATCACTGCCTGTTTGAACAGTATGACATTCTAAGCCCTCTAACTGCCCACTTTGTGGAGTTCCCGCCTATCTTAACACTGCCCCTATGAACCCTACATTCTACCCAGTCTGCAACAGGAGCCACTCAACAGCTTTCTTTATCCCTACCCTTGTGCTCATGCTCCTCAATGTGTGACAGTCACTATACCATGCCTATCAACAATATGCCTGTCCTTCAGTGTTCTCAAAAGTCATCACCACCTTTATGGGTCCTTCTCTGTTCCCATCCCCCTTTTATAAGGCATCAAATACTCCATAATAGTAGCAACTGAACATATGTATTAGTTCTAGTAAACTATAACCTGCAGCGTGCAACTCTAGAGCCTGTAGTCTATCAATGCCTTGATCTCAAAGATCATTTGCTTAATGAATGAGTAGAATCGTAAAAGTTAAAGATGGACTAGACCATAGTATGTATGTAGCTCCTGAACCACAGTAGGTTAGCAAACTGACTAGCATTAGGTTGACCCATATTCACTCTGATAAGTTACTACTAGAATTTTGTCATATAACCACGCGTGTACTGAAGTCTCTTAGTAAAATTTTAAAAGCAAACAGCTCATGCTGGAGACTTCCTCCTAAGAAAAGAATTGGTGTCAGCCCTTTTATATGTTGTATCTAATACTACTTATTCTTTTTTTTATAGGTGTCAAAATTACATAAGTCATCTGAACTTTTGTGTTCCAAAGTTGAAAGATTTTTATTTCACATCTATGGACTTTAATCAGACAAAATTTTTTAAATCCCTTAGTAATTTAGGTATAGAAGTTTGCTTTATTGCTAATTACTTAGGATTAAAAATTCAAGGCAGATGTTAATTTCAAGGGAAAAAAAATCTGAAACAGATTTTTATCCTGAGATTGCTTCCAGCACAGCATAAGGAAGCAGGTGTTTAACACATCCTGATTACCTCTGCTTTGGGGGACCAGAAAGAGCATGAGTGATTTACTTTTATAAATAATTCCAATACTTTAAGCCACATCTTCATTCCCTCACATAATTTCCATCAGGGCTAAAATGGGTGAAAAGTGCATTGTGCTGCTAATCCAAGGCCCATGCTATTCCCTGGTGGGTTGCGGCTGAGAAATTTAGATGGCAAAATGCAGATTCAAGTTTTGAAAAAAGGAAGAAAGCAGGCATACATGGATTGCACATAGTTTCACCTATTCCCTGATTTTAACAACAAAGCTTCTGTTTATCATTCTCATAGAGGAGACAACATAGGCTCAGAGAAGTTAATTCCTCAGTTAAAGTGCAACGAATCAATTTGAATACTTCTAATTCCAAGGTTCATGATCTTTCAACTACACAGTTTCTAAAACTTTATATAAAAACTAAATGAAAAATGTTTCCTACAGAAGATTTACTCTAATATGTATGAGAATAAACTTTGAAATGAATTCCTTTTGCCTTCCATTTTCATAAAACTATAAAATAAAAAACACAAAGTACAAACAACCACAAAACAAAGTTTAGCTTAATATTTGTCTTCACTGACAAAGGGTGTAATAAAGTTGTTGCTGGAGTGAGACTATCTGCCACAGACAGGATCTTTTCATTTTAGCATGTGACCATGTGGCGTGTAATGATGCATTTCCCCCACAGTCCTCTACACACCACTCTAAAACCTTGTACAACGTGGTATAACATCATTTGGTCTTCACTCTACTAGGAACACAC
This sequence comes from Rhinolophus sinicus, assembly GCF_057876585.1. Taxonomy (NCBI): domain Eukaryota; kingdom Metazoa; phylum Chordata; class Mammalia; order Chiroptera; family Rhinolophidae; genus Rhinolophus; species Rhinolophus sinicus. Next base: position 25,324,892 of record NC_142516.1, on the reverse strand, counting down.
CATGTACATATTAAGAACACCTTTTATTTCATGGCCCATTGCATTAATACCTCTACTTCATGTTTAAAAGATTGTTAATACAGGTATAAATGCTAGCAGTGACGTCACCGCACAGGGCTTAATAAGATGCATGTTGTTGAGCCCCAAATATGTAGATATTCATTTTTAAACTTATCAAAATAAAAGCACAAAGTTTATTGAGGAGAGATTACAGACGCCTGAGAATGTGTCCTAAGATTTCCTCCCCAGAGATCCTCAAACTGCAGTTTGAAAAAGACTGCACTAACTACATCAAACTAAAGAGTTTGTGCACAGCAAAGGAAACGATCAGCAAAACAAAAAGACAACTTACTGAATGGGAGAAGATACCAATTAATATCCAAAATATATAACGAAATCATACAACTTAACAAAAAAACAGTCCAATTAAAAAATGGGCAGAGGACCTGAATAGACATTTGTCCAAAGAGGGCACACAGAACCAGTAGACGTGAAAAGGATGCTCAGTGTCACTAATTAGAGAAATGCAAATTAAAATACAATGAGATACCATTTCACACCTGTCAGAATGGCCATTATCAATAAATGAATAAAGAAGCCAAACAAGTGTAGGTGAGCATGTGGAGAAAAGGGAACCCTTGTGCACTGCTGGTGGGATTACAAATTGGTGCAGCCACTATGGAAAACACTATGGAGGGTCCTAAAATAAAACTAGAACTCCATATGATCCAACAAATCCACTTCTAGGTATTTATCCTGAGAAATCCAAAACACTAATTTGAAAAGATACATTTGCTCTTTTCATTCCTGGCACAAAGCCCCTAAAATCCTTGGAATTTGCTAAGTAATTATAATGATAGTGTCTTGGTATGTTAATGAAGTGACTTACGGAATGCCCCTAGGTAACCTAAGGAAACAACCTTAAGATTAGACTTGGAACTTGAAGTCCCACCCCTGACCTCTAGGGAGGGGAGAAGAACTGGAGATTGAGTTCAATCACCAATGGCCATGATTTAATCAATTATGCCTACCTAATGAGCCTCCATAAAAACCAAAAGGATGGGCTTGGAGGAGCTTCCAGGTTGGTGAACGTATGGAGGTGCTGGGAGATGGGCATACTCAGAATGGGCACGTAAACTCCGTGTCCTTTTCTCCATACCTCGCCCTGTGTATGCCTTCATATGCCTGTGTCCTTTAATATTCTTTATAATAAACAGTAATTTAGGAAGTACACTGGTTTGCTGTGAGCTCCTCTAGCAAATTAGTGGAACCCAAGGAGAGGGTCATAGGAACCTCTGATTTATAGCAAGTTGGTAGGAAGCACAGGTAACAATCTGGACTTGAAATTGGCATTTGAAGTAGGGTTAGTTTTGTGGGATGAGTCCTTAACCTGTGGAATCTGACACTATCTATTTGGAGATAATGTCAGAATTGGGTTAAATTAGTGGAATATCGGGGTCAGTGCCCACAGAGAATTAAGTTAATTGCTTGGTGGTGGTGGAAAAAATAAGCATTGAAGTGGTACCATAGGCTGGGCTCCAAGGCTGCCTGGAGTCACGGGTCAGATACCCTGGTCAGGTGAAGCTGGAGTTTGTGCTCCCCAAGTAGGCGGGGCTTCTGGCTTGCCTTCCTGCTAGCAGGGCTGTAGGATGGACGCCATGTCTGCCTGGGGTCAGGCTTCCTGGTCAGAGTGGTCAGCCAGGGTGGAGGCTACGATCAGCATTTTAACACATTTTTAAATATGTTATATGTTGTAATTCACATTCTTATTTCAAACTCAATTATTTCCCACTATCCTTTTAGACAGTAGGCTCAGCTCTCTCCCACTCTATTTGCTCCTACAGAGCACGTAGAAATGAGAACTCTGAGCTGTGTGGATTAAAATGAGGAACTGGAGAGAGAATAGAATAGGATTTACAGTATCTCATGAAACATACCTATGGAAACCATAATCAAGCAGAGAGGCTTAAGCAAATCTCCCACAGAGTTTTGGCCCTCCCTGCACTCCACCAGATGGCAGAACTGCTAGAACTGAGACAGGTTAGCTAGCATGTCCCTAGGTAGACAGGGAGGTCCCTGGTGGAATAAACAAAGACAGCCATATCCTAAAACTCCAGGTTTTGAAATCACTCCTTCGCTCCAAATGTAACAAGGCCTTGAGGTTAATCCTAAAATTCCTTTTGGCCTGACAGAGCAGATCTGATAGATAAGAGTGGGTTATTTTGCTAATTCCTTCTGGATGGGCAAGCAGAACAAACGTGGTAGACGAATTTCATCAGAAGGTGCCAGTTCCCTTCTTCAAACAGCTCCCCTTCCCCAAACAGGCAGGGAAGATATAAAAGTAAGAGCTTTTGCCTCAGTCACGGGGCCACCCCCATTCCGGACCCCCTCCTGCTCGGAAGCTCTGACTGTTTGCTTTCAATAAACTATCCTCTTTTTAAAACTCTTTGCCTCTCCTGGGTCCGTGTTTCCATTCTTAGGCTTCACGAGACAGGATCCCAGCCCACACCCAGAAACGGCCAGCAGATCCAACATCATCTACATCATTTGGGAACTCAGGAAAAATATTCCTACATCAGAACTACATCTGCTTTCAAGGCAGACAGAATCATTCATTCCTTTCTTACATGGCAGGCCTCTGACTCTCACTGTTTTAATAAAAATGTAACAAAGAATAGAATTTGTGACTTTTGCTCAATGTAATGAGAGTGTATTGTTGTGACAAGATTGTTACCTAAGAGGAAATGGGAGACACCAAAGAAAAGGTACACCAGGCAGATACCATTCAATAAGTCATTCTTCACATCTGATGACAAGCAGTGGTATTTCTTTAGAAGGATAGTTTTCAAATTGCATTACACAGGGTTCCCTAGACACTGCCATAGAGTTCAGAGGAGACAAGTGGCTTTGAGTTCCTGTCCTGATTCAAAGCAGTTTAACTTTTTACTATTGGATTTAATTTTGTAGAACGGGTGTGACCCTAAAAATATATTAATACATTTTAAAAAGTAAAACACTACTTCAGAATAGGTTTGTATAACATCTAACATTACTGTGTTTTTATTTGTCTCCTCAACGCAAAGAAGGAACTAGAAATGGGAAAGGAAAGATTTCTATTGCTATTCCTTCCCTATCAGGAAGTTGTGATGGGAAAATATGGGGACTTCCGTCTCTCAATTTAGACCAGAAGTGCTTCAGGTTTTCCTAAAGGTGCTGTTACCTAGAAACAAAAATTAGCCATGAAAGTCAGCTCAAAAATTTAACTTACTATTTTACATATGTTAATCCTTAGGTTTTAGGGCATCCCAGATCTCCGGGTATAGAAAGAAAATTCATCAAGACATGCTCTCTCCTTTTCTGGCCAGAAAATGAGGAAAGGGGACCATGCAGAATAGTGGTAGAGGAAATTCTAGTTTTAATAGAAGTCGCCTAGCCCAGACCTATGCAAGCCTCAGTCAGGAAGCTTCACTTGGCATAGCAAGGAAGCAGTAGTGGCCACTCAGGAACCTAAAACTGAGATAAACAAACAAATAAATAAATAAAAAACTAACATAAAGGACTAAGAAAAGAAGTCCCTGTGGTCCAAAGACTGTGGGGACAATTCAGATTAGTTTTCTCTTTTTTTCTCTCATCACTTTGCCGCTTAGGTAGACCTGATCATAGGGAGTGTGTGACGGCACAGGACACTAAAACTTCAGCTTAACCTCCAGAGGACCAGCAAAAAGGATCTCCTAAACACAGAGTGTGGGGGAAATCACACTCTGTGAGAGAGGAGGGAATCTGTGGTAAGAGATCCCTAAATCTGTATAAAGTCCCAGGCTCACCCTCTGAATTGCACAAACATGGAACCCCTGAGGTGTGCTGTCTCATTATAGTTTAAATTACTGATGAGTTCCCAAACTAGCACAAATAACACTACATAAACTTTGAAAACTAAATTGACATCTAAGCTACAGCGCACAAAATGTTAAAACTTTCGTCTGAATCTATATGAGGTGGGTTGCTGCGGAAACAAAATGTCAACATTTCTCTGAGGAATGTCACATTCTCGTGACATAATATTCAAAAAGTTCTGTATACAACTGAAAAGTAGTTGCTACATAAAGTACCAGTAAAATCTCAAGCTCACAGATGCTAGAAAACTCACAGATGCTAACCCTGAGATGACCCAGATGCTGGAACTATCAAAGTTAAAGCAGAAATTATAACCACACTCCGTGAAGTAAGGACAAATATTCTTGAAATTAATGGGAAGATAGAAGTTCTCAGCAAAGAAGTAATAGCATAAAAAAGAAAAAGAAATTTTAGAACTGAAAAATATAATGGATTTTTTTAATCACTTACATAACACACTTGCAAAATGAATATCACAGGAAAGAATCAATTAACATGAAGATAGACAATTAAAAGTTTCCAATCAAAAAAAATGGGGGGGGGGGCGGAGTTGGAAAAAATGAACAAAGCATCAGTGACCTTATGGAACAATATTTAAAAATTAATATTTATGTCAGTGAAGTCCATAAAAAAGAGAAAAATCGATGCAGAAAATTTAAGAAACAATGGATAAAAAAATTTTCAAAATTTGGTGCAAGAAAATCGAACATACAAAACTTTGGTGAGATTTAACCAGAATATTTTTAACCAGAAAACTATATTCCAATACATCATAATCAAACTACTGAAAACTAAAAATGAAGAAAAAAACCCTGAAATCAGCCAGAGGAAAGCAACACATTACATACAGAGAACGCCAATTTGAATGACTTCAGATTTTTCATCAGAAACCACAAGGGGCAGAAAACAGTGGAAAAATGTGTTTGATGTGCTAAGAGAGAATAATCGTCTACCCAGAATTTTCTATCCAGAGAAAACAGTCTTCAGAAATGAAGGACATTCTAAGATGAAATAAAACAAAGAGAGTTTGTCTCCAGGAGACCTTCATTAAATAAGAAAGTTGTGTAGTTAAAAGGATAATATCAGAGGGAAACTTGGAACTTCAGAATGAAGGAAGAAACATAGAAACAGTAAATAGATAGTTTCATAAAATAAAATTTTTCATCTTTTTTTCTTTAAAATATATATGACTATGGAAAACAAAAATTATGAATCTTTCTGATCTTAAATATTCTCCAAAGCACCACCCAGCCCACCTTGTCAGCCTCCAAGCCTTTCTTAGCCATGACCAAAATTACAAAAGAGACATGTTGATAAATAAAATAAGGAGCATGTTTAATCAGGATACTGCTACATTTGATAAGAAGAATGAAAATAAGAGCTTTCAATTTCATTTAAAACCTCAGTATATTTTTTAAAAACCTAAGAATTGAATTTGTCTACTATTGAATAGAACTTATAAACATTAAGAGGCTAGATACTTTTTCACTGCTCCTTTTTGCCTAGTCTTTCTTCTTGAGTTCCTTACTTTCTTGTTCATGTCCTATGCTTTCTGCCCCTCACCTCTTCCCTCTTCCTGTCATGTGTAATGCGTATGACAACTACAAAAATAAAGGAGGTAGGATAAAGAGACCTATGTAGCCATAACAATTTTACATTTAGGTTAAAGGGGTAAAATATTAAGTTTAAGCAGATTTAAAAATTAGGTATATATATATTATAATCTCTACAGCAATCACAAAGACATAAAATCCAAAAACCACACAGATAAATTAAAATGGAATTTAGAACATATTCAAATAATCCACAACAAACCAAGCAAGAACAGAAAAATGAAAACAGAAAGATGAAGCGAAAACAAACGAAAATATTAGGCCTAAATCCAAATATATCAATAATTACATTAAATGAAAATAGTATAAACAACCAATTAAAAGAAATTTTCAGATTGGATTAACAAAGAAAACCCAAGAATGTGCTAGGATAATTGTGCCCTAGAAAAATGTAAATAGCAAACCCTCACATATCAATAATCACCCTAAATGTAAATGGACTGAACTCACCAATAAAAAGGCACAGAGTAGCAGATTGGATCAAAAAACTAAACCCAACCGTATGCTGTCTCCAAGAGACACATCTCAGCTACAAGGACAAGCATAGACTCAAAATGAAAGGGTGGAAATCGACACTCCAAGCAAATGGTACCTAGAGAAAATCAGGAGTAGCCATAATGATATCAGATGAAACAGACTTAGGGTGAAAAAGATAACAAGAGACAAAGATGGACATTTCATAATGGTAAAGGGGACTATACAACAAGAAGACATAACAGTCATCAATATTTATGCCCCCAATCAGGGAGCACCAAAATATACCAAGCAACTATTAACAGAACTAAAGGGAGAAATTGACCAAAACACAATTATACTAGGGGACCTAAATATATCATTGACAGCTAAGGATAGATCATCCAAACAGAAAATAAATAATGAAATAGCAGCCCTAAATGACACATTAGATGAAATGGACATAATTGACATATATAGAGCACTTCATCCTAAAACATCAGACTATACATTCCTTTCTAGTGTACACGGAACAGTCTCAAGGATAGACCATATATTGGGACATAAAATCAGCCTCAGCAAATTTAAGAAGATTGAAATCATACCAAGCATATTCTCTGATCACAAGGCTTTGAAATTGGATAGCAACTGCAAAAAGAAAGCAGGAAAAACCACAAATATATGGAGATTAAACAACATACTTTTAAAGAACGACTGGGTCAAAGAAGAAATTAGAGGGGAGATCAAAAGATACATAGAAACAAATGACAATGAAAATACATCCTACCAAAATTTTTGGGATGCAGCGAAAGCAGTTTTTTAAGAGGGAAATTTATATCATTACAGGCCTATCTCAAGAAACAAGAAAAATCCCAAATAAATAACCTCATGTTACACCTTAAAGAATAGAAAAAGAAGAACAAGTGAAACCCAAGGTCAGCAGAAGAAAGGAAATAACAAAAATCAGAGCAGAACTAAATGAAATGGACAACAAAAAGACAATAGAAAAGATTAATGTGACACAGAGCTGGTTCTTTGAAAAGATTAACAAAATTGACAAACCCTGGGCTAGACTCACTAAGATAAAAAGAGAGAAGACACTAATTAACAAAATCAGAAATGAAAAAGGGGAAGTTATCAGGGACACCACAGAAATACAAAGGATCATCCAAGAATACTATGAAGGACTATATGCCACCAAATTCAATTACCTAGAAGAAATGGATAAGTTCTTAGAAACATATAGCCTTCCAAGGCTGAACCATGTAGAACTGGAAAATCTAAACAGACAGATCACCAGTAACGAAATTGAATCAGTCATCCAAAACCTTCCCAAAAGCAAAAGTCCGGGACCAGATGGCTTCACTAGTGAATTCTACCAAACCTTCAAAGAGGATCTAATACCAATCCTGCTCAAACTCTTCCAAAAAATTGAAGAAGAGATAGTACTCCCTAATTCATTTTATGAGGCCAACATTACCCTGATACCAAAACCTGGTAAGGACAACACAAAAAAAGAAAACTACAGACCAATATCTCTGATGAATACAGATGCAAAAATCCTAAACAAAATTCTAGCAAATCGAATACAACAATGCATTAAAAAGATTATTCATCACGACCAAGTGGGGTTCCTCCCAGGGGCACAAGGATGGTTCAACATACACAAATCCATCAATGTGATACATCACATAAACAAAATAAAGGACAAAAATCATATGATTATATCAATTGATGCAGAAAAAGCATTTGACAAGATACAACATCCATTTATGATTGAAACACTTAATAAAATAGTTATAGAAGGAAAATACCTTAACATAATAAAGGCCATATATGACAAGCCCTCAGCTAATCTCATAATTAATGGTGAGAAACTGAAGCCCTTTGCACTACGTTCAGTAACACAACAGGGCTGTCCCCTATCACCTCTGCTTTTCAACATAGTGTTGGAAGTCCTTGCCAGAGCAATCAGGCAAGAGAAAGAAATAAAAGGCATCCAAATTGGGAATGAAGAAGTTAAATTATCACTCTTTGCAGATGGCATGATGCTATATATAGAAAACCCTAAAGACTCCACCAAAAAGCTATTAGAAACAATCAACATATACAGTAAAGTTGCTGGCTACAAAATCAACGTATAAAAGGCCATTGCATTCCTATATACTAACAATGAAATCTCAGAAAAAGAAATACAAAAAACAATTCCTTTTGCAATTACAGCAAAAAAAAATAAAATATCTAGGAATAAACTTAACCAAGGATGTGAAGGACCTATATGCTGAAAACTATAAGACATTCTTAAAAGAAATTGAAGAAGACAAAAGAGATGGAAAGACATTCCGTGCTCATGGATTGGAAGAATCAACATAGTTAAAATGGCCATATTACCCAAAGCAATATACAGATTTAATGCAATCCCCATCAAAATCCCAATGGCATTTTTTAAAGAAATAGAACAAAAAATCATCAGATTTGTTTGGAACCACAAAATACCCCGAATAGCCAAAGCAATCTTAAGAAAAAAGAACAATACTGGAGGTATCACACTCCCTGACTTTAGCTTGTACTACAGGACTACAATAATCAAAACAGCATGGTATTGGCAGAAAAACAGACACATAGACCAATGGAATAGAATTGAGAACCCAGAAATAAAACCACATAAATATGGACAGATAATTTTTGACAAAGAAGCTAAAAACATACAATGGAGGAAAGACAGCCTCTTCAACAAATGGTGTTGGGAGAATTGGATAGCCACTTGCAAAGAATGAAACTGGACTGCTATCTGTCGCCATGTACCAAAATTAATTCAAAATGGATCAAAGACTTAAGCATAAGACCTGACACAATAAACTGCATAGAAGAAAACATAGGTACTAAACTTATGGACCTTGGATTCAAAGAGCATTTTATGAATTTGACTCCAAAGGCAATGGAAGTAAAAGCTAAAATAAACGAATGGGACTATATGAAACTTAAAAGCTTCTGCACAGCAAAAGAAACCATCGACAAAATAAAGAGGCCACCAACTGAATGGGAGAAGATTTTTGCAAACAGTGCCTCCGATAAGGGGCTAATATCCAAAATATACAAGGAACTCATGTAACTCAACAAAAAAAAAACAAACAACCCAATTGAAAAATGGGCAGACGACCTGAAGAGACATTTCTCCAAAGAGGACATACAAATGGCAAATAGACATATGAAAAAATGCTCAACATCACTAATCATCAGAGAAATGCAAATAAAAACCACAATGAGATATCACCTCACCCAGTCAGAATGGCTATTATCAACAAGACAAATAGTAACAAGTGTTGGAGAGGCTGTGGAGAAAAAGGAACCCTCATACACTGTTGGTGGGAATGCAGACTGGTGCAGCCATTATGGAAGGCAGTGTGGAGGTTCCTCAAAAAATTACGAATAGAATTACCATATGACCCAGCAATCCCTCTCCTGGGTATCTACCCAAAAAATCTGAAAACATTTATACATAAAGACAAGTGTGCTCCAGTGTTCATTGCAGCTTTGTTTACAGTGGCCAAGACATGGAAACAACCAAAATGTCCTTCAATAGATGAATGGATAAAGAAGTTGTGGTATATATACACAATGGAATACTATTCGGCGGTAAGAAAAGATGATATAGGAACATTTGTGACAACATGGATGGATCTTGAGAGTATAATGTTAAGCGAAATAAGTAAGACAGAAAAAGCAGAGAACCCTATGATTTCACTGATATGTGGTGTATAAATAAAAAACAACAAAAGAACAAGACAAATGAGAAACAAAAACTCATAGACACAGACAATAGTTTAGTGGTTACCAGAGGGTAAGGGGAGTGGGGGATGGGAGATGAGGGTAAGGGGGATCAAATATATGGTGATGGAAGGAGAACTGACTCTGGGTGGTGAACACACAATGGGATTTATAGATGATGTATTACAGAATTGTACACCTGAAATCTATGTAATTTTACTAACAATTGTCACCCCAATAAAAAAAAATGTAAATAGCAAACATTTTATGGATTGATGGGTAAAGAATCTTCGTTAAATTGATACCTGGATGCCTAAAGTGTCACGATCTGTTAAATGTGGCGGTGGGGGGAGGTGCAGGCATATGGAGGCTAGGTAACAAATGAAAATTGGTTCACAGGGGTACACTGCATGTCTGAACCCACCTACTGGTCATTTTCTGGTCCCAGATAGAGTCGACATCCTTGATAATAGCACAATACCTCCTTTGTGTCCCTGCACTGCTGGTAAAAACTGTTCTAGTGTGAAATTCTAAGTAGAAGCATTTGATACTGTAAAACTCCCTTCCAAAAGAGCAAATCAAAAATAATACCATCTCCTAGATCCCACTCTTAACAATCTATAGAATGCATGATTGGTGGCCCCAGCCATTTTGCCATTCATTTCACCAGTCTGGCTCCTGCAAAAACCATATGGATCCTACAAAATGGCATTAGACTACGGCAAACTCAACCAAGGAGAGGTCCTAATTACAGCCACCATGCCAGGTGGGATATTTTTGCTTGAGCAGATTAAAACAGCCTTGGGGGCATGGAACATAGCCAGTGATCTATCAAATGTATTATTTTCCTGATATTTCAAAGGTATTCTTTCCCATCACTATCAGGACAGCATATCACAAATAGTTTGAATTCAGATAATAGTCAACAGTATGTATTTGGAAGGTAGCTCCAGGATTATGATAATTTTTCCTTCTGTTATCATAATATAATATGAGGAGGCCTTGACAATCTAAACGTCCCACCAAATATCCTGTTGATCCACTGTATCGATGATATCATGCTAATCGGGCTGGATGAGCGAGGTCTCTATCACGTTAGAGACCTTGTGAAGATACCCGTGCTCCAGAGGACTGGAGATACACCCTATGACAACTCACAGAAATACCCCATAAGTGAAACTTCAATGTTCTAGTGGTCGTGGGCATCCCCGGACGCCCCATACAAAGTACAAAATAAATGACTGCCTCTTATATCCTCCAATACAAAGAAGCACACTGACTAGTAGGTCTCTTCAGATTCTGAAGGCAGAACAACTGGGAATACCGTACCCACCCATATGCCAAGTGACATGGAAACTTTGAGAGGGGCCCTAAACAGGAAAAGCTCTGTAACAAGGCCAGGCTGTGGTGGAAGCAGCTTTGCCACTGGGAACATATGACTAGGTAGAACCTATGGTATCACCAGCTGTGGGAAAAGACACCGTGTGGAACTGACGAGCCCCAGTGGGAGATTCACAACGCAGACCCATAGGGCAGCGCCATGCCATCGGAGCCGAGACTTCAGCATCTTCAGAGAAACACCACCTGGTGAGTTACTGAACTCTTTTAGAGATGGAGTACCTAACCATGAAGTGCCCAGGTGGGCCCAGCAACAATCCATTTTAAGAGAAAAATGCTACATCAAGAATCAAGCACAGATCCCTTATCAGCTAGCCCCAGACCCCCACGTAACCCACCACTGTTACACAGTGCCTCTCCTGCCCTCCCTCAGCCACATCTGGTCAATCTCAGGAGACCATGTCAAAGTACATCCCACAACAAACTTTCCCTGACCCAGCGGTCAGAGTCCCAGGGGCCCGGCAAGGAGTGAGGGACCAGGCTTTGAATATCCGAGGCCTGGCTGGGGGAGAATTGCACACGCAAGTCCCAGGAGTCTATTACCTGCCAGGAGGCGCAAAAGCCGTGAGGCTTTGGAGCCCCAGGACACTGGCACAGGCTCAGGGGGGCAAGGCTTACCTCTGGCAGGGTCCAAGGCCGCAGCAACACAAGGCAGGGTTACATTACCCTCAGGGCCAGTTTTCCTCCCAGCAGCGGTGAGGTGTCTTGTCCCAGGGACCACTGCTGCCTGTTTCTGGAGCCTCCCCTGAAGAACAGCCTCAACTCATTGCTCTACCTTTTAACCCAGCCCAACTGCCAGCATCCTGCGATAGGAGAGCTGACGCCTTCACCCAAGCCCCTCCATCAGGAAATGTCCTACTCTTTTGAACACCATGAGTGACACCCGACAGCCAGAGCCTGGTGGGGAGGGGAAGTGCGGGGCTTCCCAGGGAGGCAAACAGGAGCCCACAGGGTATGCAGTGTGGCTTAGGGTGCATGGGGGAGAAAGTGAAGGTCCTGATGGAGGAGCAGGGAGAGGCTGGGCTCTGGGGAGGCTCAGAGAATGGCTGAATGAGGCCCAAGGTGCCGCTGCCATGATCACTCTTCCCAGAGGAAGCCAGAACTCACAGGGTCTTGGGAGATATAGGGCAGGTGGGGGTGGGTGGCACGGGAGTCCTGGGATGAGAAACACCTGGGTGACAGAGACCCAATCATCCCAGACTTCTTACAAAGGCTGGCTCATGCCTGACACAATAGGCACATAATGCAAACGGGTCTATGCGTGCGCTGAATAGTATGGATTTTCACTTACCATTGCTGATTGAGCTAATATCACTACTGAGGTGTGTCTAGAATGAGAGTGCTGGCCCACTGGTAGAGGGAGACAATGCGTCTCAGCCGTGGCTCTGAGCCCAGCTGCAGTGGCTGCACTTCCTACCACTAACTTCCCTCCTCTACGAAGTTCATTCAAGAAGAGAAGTTTACGAGAATCCTGTAGGAGTTGCTCCCAGATTGTATCTGAAGAAGTAGATTCAATTTGCACAAGGGGTGGATTTCAAAGACACTATGATACACCACCCAGATGTTCCTTCAATGAAGGAGTTATTGCCCCAGTTGCTGGGCGTGCTGCTGGCAGTCAGCCTTCAGCTGTCAGCTATTTCAGGGTCTACCTCAGCTGGAGGGAGTCACCTTGCCCAAGGTTGCATCTCTTTGTGGGTAGTCCACATCTAATGAATGACTGGTGAAAGTGAATAAAGTCTGGCCATCTTGACCCAACTCCGGACAACTCCTAAGGGATATTCTAGCACCAGAAAAACATCTGGAGGAGGCTGAGGCTGTCATCCTGCCTCAAGACTTGACTTCTCTTTCTCTGCTGAATCCTATTTCCTTTTCCTCCCTTCTACAGATTGTCCCAAAGGGACCTCCTTAATAAGCATTCAGCAACTAAACCCAGTCTTAGAGTCGGCTTCTGGAGGAACCCAGCCTATGACAATTTTTCACACTCACTTTAAATTTTTCTGTTTTGCATTTGCTAATTTCTGTCACTTTCTGTTTAAATTATTGTTGGGTAATGTCTTGCCTGTGTCTTCTTGCTTTCTAGAACAGAAAAATTTAGGACTGAAAGAAACATTACTGATCATCTACCTAGTTTTCTTATTGTGTACAATACTTTCCCCCCTAGAGTATTTGCAACCTCAACCTATGTTTGTATATTTTCGGTGGTAGCCAGATTGGACGATAATGCTCAGCTCTGATGTTTACAAAGTCTCCTCCTATGATGAGTAGAAATCTGCCTCCTTGTATCTTCTCCCCATTTGCCTTTGTTTATCGATGCACTTCCATATGACAGTTTCAAATCAAGAAAAGCATCCAGCATGCCCTCTGCTGAATCTTCTTGAGACTAAATAAATCCAGTTTCGTCACTATGTTTCAAGATCCCTCGCCATTATAGTTTCTTTCACCTCTACTGTAAACTTTGTAAATTACTCATCTTTTAGGAGCGAGACAATTCAATTTTTAAATCTGTTCTGTCATTCCCCTTATCAAAAGCATCTTGTCCAGTGTGGGTATTAAAACAAACAAAACAATGTAGATTGACTGGAAAGAGAATACTTCAAGTTATTTAAGCCTTCTCAAGTACTAATATACTTAAAAAAGTATCCAAACCTTTTGATTTAATCCTCCTCCTCCTCAACTATAACGACGTGCCCAAAATGTGATGGTGGGAACTCTGGTCCCTTTGTAGGACTAATACAATTTATTAGTGGAACCATTGCTCTGTGAAATGATTTGACAAATCAGAGGTAATTCAATTTTTCATTCTTTCGGTTAAAAGTGAGTGACTGATTCTTATTCTGATTGGCATCACTAATGACAATATGCGGTTCAGCATTCTGTGCTTTGCCTCAAGGACAGCAAAAGGGTGAACTAGCTGCCAATTTGACTGGCATTTTATGCAAATGACACGAACCAATATATCTCTTGTACATGGCTCATTGAAAATTATAATTATGTACTTAAAAATGTATACAAGCCATATTTTAGACTGGCAGCATGTGTTTTGCAGAGCAGGTAACATGACAAGAGACAAACATCCTTAAGTTGCTAAGGAAATGAAGCTGTTGGCTATGTTAACACACATTTTTTTTTTTTTTTTTTTTGAGAATAAGTGTCCACTTCAATGACAAATCCTAATTATTAAACTCCATTTTTAACTCTGAGCTCCATAGAGGGCTGCAATCCATCCCTTTTGAAAACTTAAATGGCAATTTGCTTTGGAAACTACAATTATGTCATTAGGAAGAAAAACTCATTAAATTAATTCCAAGTTCCTAATTTCCTTTATGAAAGTATTAATGTTGAAAAGATTAGTTGGGAAGAAGATTGATGAGTTAAGTTTTCTCATGGAACACCGAGGTTGTAAAAAAGTCAACTGATTTATCATTTTTATATTGTGTGTATTTCCTATCTTAATGCACCAGTTGCCGTTTGGTTCACTAAGTTTTTATTATTTTATAGTTCACTGAGAGCATAAGCTTCCTTAGCATTTCCTTCTTTGATGAGGAGGTATAATAGTGGATATGAGCCCAGGCTTTAGTCACAGAAGTTAAAATCCCAACTCTGCTCCCTGTAGCTGCATGACCTTAGCCCAGTTTTATTTTACCAAATAAAAAAGTCAAATTTTTCTCATGTGTAACATGACAATGGCTGTAACCATCACTTAATAAAATTGTAAGCATTAAATGAGATAGTATAGCTGCACACTGTAAGTGTTCTGCAACGGTAGCTACTCTCATTATATTCTGGATGGAGCAAGATTCAGCAGCTTTGGTGCAATTAATGTTCTCTTAATAGAAGAGAAAAATGACTCCAACACAGATGTTCATTAATACTTGGAGAATAGTGAAAGGGGCACAAATCAGGTATTCTGACTCCAAAGGCCATTTTTTCCCCCCAGGTCTTAGCACAAAACACAATCTTGCAGGGAGAAGATTTCTGACTCTCTTTCTTGAGAGAAAGATGCAGTATGTTGCTTTTGAGCTTCAGGGAGAAAAGCTATAGATAGACTACACTGTCAATATTTGACATGAAGTAACCTCAAAAGGAGAAGGGAAGGAAAATAAGTATTGATTTCTTACTATGTGCCAAACTCTGTGATAAGTACTTGTTTAAAATCAGTATCACCATTCTCATCATCATCCTAATAGTAATGACAGCTGCCATTTATTAAGAACCTATTACATAGCAAGTGTTCTGCATATGCTATTGAATTTAATCCCTACAATAACCTTAGAAGGCATATATTATTTTGTCTAATTTATTGACGAGGAAAGTAAGGCCTACAGAGTTGAAGGAACTTGCTGCAAATCATATTGCTGGTGAATGTCGGCATTAGAATTGAAACCCACTTCTATTCAACAAGGACAGAAAAAGCAATAATTATTCTGTTTCAGTTTGCTTTACTTTTGCATCAACACAGCACAAGACCCTCTCATACATTTTGTATTGTCCCCTTTGTATTGTACCTTTGGATAGCACAGCAGAAGCTACCGTGAGGTACTGGGTGAGCCCCTGGGTGAATTGTCAGGACCACCTTCATAATTTTACAGTCTCCTTGAACTTTGTTCAGTGTCTGTTGGACATCACTCACCAATCACATTGGTATGTCTTCCATCCAAGTAGCCTTCACTGAACCCCCCTGTTCTAGAATCCAAGGCACCAAGGCTGTCAGGCTGTCCTAATCAGTTACTTCTCAGCTACTTCTAGGGACCCACCAGCCTTGCTGAGCATGCTGGCATTCATAAAAAGCTTCATTAGTTAGCAAGGGCTCTGCCTCCACAGAATGGCTAAAGAGCACTTACGTATATCGCAGAAGCTATGCCTTATGACATTCTCAGTTGTCTGTTCCTAGAGTGGTCATTTTATAGCTGTCTTGGATTGTTCTTTTTTTCTTAAAATATGTACCACCTAAGCTTTCCCAGAAATGAGAAGCTGTTACATGGTTCACACAGCGGTTTCTCTTTTGGGGACTCTCTAGAACCCGTAGAACCCGGATCCAACCTATCATTCAAAAACATGATAGGTTATTTCCTGCTTTACTAAGTTGCTGCTTAAGTGAATTATAGAAATGTTCTGAAATGCATATGGAAAGTAAAATATTGACCTCACAATTAAAAGGTAACATTTCATAAATTTTAGGTATCAGTTAAATTTGTGAACGTGGTCAGCAAGCAATTTGGATTTTTGGCATGGACTATCAGTATCTATCTATTGTATTAAATCTGTAATGCTACTGTTCAAAGTCAGGAATAATCAGAGGGACCAATAGATACACAGGGATCTCAGAGGGGTAATTCTGTTGAAAGAAAACAATATATTACGGCAATAATATCTTTGCAAGGTACAGGGAAATGGCCTAAGATACCTTAACTGGTTTCTTATCTGAGGCTCTGAGATCTCAGTTGTGAAAGATATTTTATTGTGGAAGATAAAAAGAAAACATCCCAGAAGCTCTAGTGAATTAAAGGGAAAGGTCGCTGACTGAGGCAATCAAGGTGAATGATGCTTGTATGATGCCCCATGTCCAGATTAAGAACAAAAGGGGCCCAGGTTTTACTTACTTAAAGGCAAACCTAATAGCTTAGCCCAGTGAGCTGGAAGGTCAGCTGAGACATGTAGTAAATCAAACCCAATTAGTTCCCAAGTCATGATTGCGATATTGAGGAAGAGATAGATCCATTTGCCAATGGGTAAACCGGAAGCAATTGAAGCTGAAGTTTACATCACGATATTCCCAGAGATCTCTCCTGACTGAGGTGTGACTGGAATATTTAAAGCCACCTGGGAAGGGATGCTGTTACGTGGGAAAAGTAGAACTAGAGAGGCTCAAGCTTGATCCACAAACGGAAGTTTGTGTGGAAAAAGTTGAAACAGTAACATGAAGTTACCTTAAATTACATTGCTGTTCTGCCTTGTGTAGTTAAGATCATTATAACCCAGAAAAGACTATTCCATATTATAGGCTCAGAGCTTGGATTGAAACCTAAGTCTTTTCATTCTATTGCAATATTCTTTTTCCAGTACATAACCTTACCAGTCAAGAAAATGCCAGTGGAAAGAGAAAAAAAAAAAAAAAAAAAGGCATTATAAAGGAAAATGGCCAAGAGCTCACTGAACATGATGCAAAAATTTCCTGTGCTCAGTTACTATTTTTGCTAACATATTGTTATTTTGACAAATATTTACTGTGAGCTAGGCACTTTCTTAGTTAATCTAAACAATATTCTTTTGAGGTAGGAATTATTCCATTTTTGAAAGATGCCACTGAGGTTCCAAGAGGTTAAATAACTTTGCTCAAGAGGATAAGGTAATTACCAAGCCAATTCCACCCCCCCATGTTTTGATAACCAAGTCAAGTGTGCTTTCCCTGAATATTTAAAGATTGGATTTTGTGAGTAGCTATAACCTGGCTCTAGCACACTGCTGTCCTATTCAGTTAAATAGGAAACTCTAGAGTTGAAGTATTAATTCAGAGATTTTTATAAATTGAAGCAAGGTTTTCAGACATTGGTTCAGTTAATAAATTGATATACCCTGGCATCAACCAGCCACTGGATGTCAAGTACTAACTTTGGCCAGGGATTATTCCAGGAAAATTAACACATGGAAGCAATATTTCTATATTTACACTGCTATTGAGGCGCTTTTCAGTAATTCACACTAAACCAGGGGGCTGATGATTTATAACTGTACAAGACAGCAAATATGAGGTACAATACTGAGTGGCTACAGGAGGACTTTAGCAGAAATTACTTCAGATTGTTCAAATAGAAAGTGACTTTTTAAAAACACCTGCTCATTATAGCAGTGTGGGAAAATGGCCCTCCTTTTACTTCAGATGAACACTTCTTAAACGCATGTTGGCTTTGACAACAAACACCCTTCTGATTCTGGAGGAAAAGTTTTACATGAAAGGTGAAGTTATTCTTATCCGTCATCCCAGTCCTGCCAATTGCCTGTGGACAATTGCCTGTGGACAAGGCCTATCCTCAGATCAGAACTGAAATTATTACATCTGATTACTTTTTTGTGATGAGAAAATTTAAATACATAAAAAACCTAGGAAGAAGCAAATAAAAGGCATGATCGCATTCACCTTGAAGTAAAAGCTGTTAACCTTGAAAGAAAAGCTGTTTGTATTTCCTTCTAGGAACATCGTCCATAATTTTATAATAAACATGCTTTTAAAAAAGCAAACTTTGCACACATCCATTATATTTCCTTAAAATAAATGATCACAAGTAAAATATTTGGGCCAAAGTTTATGGAAAAGTTTAACCTTTGGATATATTTTGCGAAACTGCCCTCCAGAAGGTTGTGCCAACTAAATATTACTACCAGTTCTATCAAAGTATTAATGACATATTCTTTTGCATTTCTTCAGGAAAAAGTCAGGTAGCTCTTTTGTGGTGGAGGTAAGCTGGCTCCCAGGAGTAATGGAAACAAACAGGCTTGACTTTTGAGAGTATTAAGACATTACTTTGGATCAGAGATAATTATTTCTGAAAACTATACTTAAGGAGAACTTGAGATTAGAGATTTGAGAGGGAAAAAATGAGGATTGTTTGGTGAGCCCTAAGAGGAGGGTTTTGTGAGTAGTGAGTGAGTGAGTGTGTTTGTGTGTGTGGTATATGCAAAAATGTCTGCTCAAAACATGGAGGGTCTAATGGTTTGAACCGGGACGGTATTTCTTTCATTTCCCTAAGTTTCCTAAGTTTTAGGTAGAGCAAGAGATGATTGCAATATGGTTTAATCTATTGATAGTTAAATTTTGTAATTGTTTGTTGAACACCAAGTGAAAAGATTCATGTTCCATATTTTAAATCACTAATATGATAAAAGAATTCATATTTTTCCTTCTTTCCTCTCTGTTAAAACAATGTATGAGAAGTATAGACCCTGAGAAAGAGGATGCCTCCCAAGAAGGGCTCCTGGTGGCTAACTGGGCTCAAATTTAAAACAAACAAACAAGAGCCTAGCAGCCGTTTCTATTCAGGGGCCTCTCATACAGGCTGCACTTGGGGGAGAACCCTGCACTAAACTGCCTACCTCCTGCACTGACCTACCTGCCAGCACTGTGTTCCTGCCACCTGAGCCAGCCCTCATGAAGGAGTTCTTGGAATCGTATTTCAACCAATAGGTGTGAAGCTTTCCCTGTCCGATTGGAGCTGCACAGCTGTAGCCCCCATCAGCATCTTCACCAACCAATCAAAGTGGCTCCATTCTGACCAATTAATTAGGACAGTGGTTTTTGGACCAGTCAAACTGTGAGGATTTGAAGTCCTCAGTTGCATAAGGATAGACCTGTCCAGGACCAGGGGGAGGGGAATTCTGTCTATATAAGTCAGCTCCCCTTTGGCTTGGGCGGGGCAATTTCCCTTTCCAGTGAAGGACAAAGACAGCATTTCTGTGGCACCAGTGTTCCGCTGCAACACTGAAGATGTCTCCCCAGAGCAGAGCAGAGCTGTGCTGCTCCATAAATGAGCTGTAACACTATTGAGCTGATCCACAGCTATGCTGTACCACAGCTGAGCTGTTTGCACTGAATAAAGTTTCCTTCTTCACTGCTTCCCAAACTGGGAATTCCTGTTCGCAGTTAATTGGTGCCAATGACCACCAGCTGACCGAAGTTAACTGCCATGCAGACATGCCATGTGTTGTGAATAGGGTAACAGAATTGGAGGTGCGTTTGTGGAAATGAGTAGCGTAGCTTTAGCAATAAGTAAAAATGGCATAGAAAGAAAGCATTGGAATGATTTTGGCTTTGAGGAAAGAGGCATCAGGACAGAGTCAAGATTGTATTACACTAGCAGTACTGAGGGTGAGATGCTGGTGCACTGCACCAGCTGAAGCAGAAGTACCTAAAAGGAAACTAGGAATGGTATTCGCTAGGAATTTTGCCAGTGGAAACAGAGGTTCTGTATTTCATAGACCTGCCCAGATTATTTGGAACAGGAGTTTAAGTCCTCAAAGAAAGCTTTAAATGATAGAAGTGGTAAAGGGATAATAAGTGGTAAGTGTGATAGGATCCCTTTCTTTAAAGAAACTTCGGATGAGAGCTGTGTTTACAGAGTCCAAGGCTGTGAATGAGGAAGTGAGGGGGAATGGATAGTACTGAGAATAGGCTGGATTAAAATGGCAAAGTGTTTGAATTTATATGTATTTTAAAATGCATTTCTCTGATTATAAAAAACTGTAGTTTGTTATTACATATTTTGAAAAAAGCAAAGAAAAGTGGAAAGACGATAATAAAAAATGATCCATAATCTCACAAGCCATTTGATTCAAGTGCCTATACACATATATTATATATGCATGCATATTTTACCTTTTTACCGTAATTTGCAAATGTATAACTAGAAAGATAACAACTCAGACAATTGTTGTCTTAGTTTCACCAAATGTGTGGAGAATAAAGTTATTAATATCTTATTGTGAATCTCTATGCACTGTGATACTCACAAAATTATTGGAGGTACTGTGGTCACTTCTGAGCTAAGAATTTATATGTAATGCAATATAATGTCCTTTGTTATGGATTTGTGAATATGCAGTTGAGAATTATCTAAAATAATATTTGTCAATTTGAGGTTAATAGCCAAATAATTGATCTGTATTAGACTAGGCTCAACACAGTTGAGGGGTTTCTCTGACCCATAATCATAAAACTCTTTAATCTTCCCAGAGATAATGTTTACTATTCTCTATTTTCCTGGTAAATAGTGTGCAGATAAACAATAATACAAGAAGCTTATTTCTTCAATATATATCAAGAATTTAAAGCATGTTATAAGTTAGTTTTCATTTTTTGGAGATGTTGAACTTTGCAAGAGATGGTATTTCTTTTTTTTCTTGACCTCAAGGAAGCTCAAATCAAATAGGTATCATAACTCTAGTCCACAGAAGACATGGCTTGTGCTTTGCGTTCAGTCTCCCCCTGTCTTTATTTCTCTATCTTTATGTCCCTTTACTTCATCTCTTTGTGTATTTATTTCATTTTGTTATATGTAAGGCTAGCTAGAAATTAAAGCTGAAATCCCAGGCACTTAACACAACAATGATTGGTGTAGGGCTCTGGCCCCTGTGTCGCTCAGCAACCCGTGCTAAAGTTTTACCATTTGCAGCTGCACCATCTGGAACATGCAGTCTCTTTAGGCACTGTAGCAAGAGAAGAGAATCTGGAAAGACGCACATGCTTTTTTCACTTTTTCAGCCAGCAAGTGACATACTTCTGTTCACCTTTTTGTTGCTTGATTGGCCAGACCTGGTTGCACGGTCCCACCTAATTCCAAGGCAGTCAGGAAATGTAAGGGTTCAAATGGAAAACTTGGTGAACATACTGTCTGTGTCTCACTGTGTTTTTGCCAGGATTTTGAGAAGTAAGTTTAGAATGAGAGAGAGTATAAATAATACAAGTATTGTCATTTTTGTAGGTCAAAAAATGGTTACATATCAGTAGTTTTACGTAGTTCAGCCTAATAAAGAAACGCATAACGCCATAAGCACTTTACTGAGTTAATACTGGCCTTGTTCTCACACAGTCTGCCTATTAGCCGGAGCAAGTCTGTATACAAATAGCTGCAATTCAGTGAGAGAAGAGATATGACAGAGACATGTGCAAAGCATGGTATTGTTAGAGAAGGAAATGTGACCAGTTGTGTCAGAGCTTGTTAAGGGAGGTGTCAGTGGTTAATTACTGAATGTTTTAGAGAAGAGAGTTCCTTAGGTACTTTTGTGTTCCTTTTCAATGTAGACATGTTCTTTAAACTTCATGCAATACACTCTCCCAACCTTACGGTAATTAAGTATCACAAAAATCTAGGCAAGAAAGGAGATTGGTGGGTCTGGTGTAGACCAGGTCTCTGGCTAATACATTGAAGAGGAAAATGGCTGGTGAAAATATTTACCATGGACGTAGCTTATCACTCGAAACTGGTACACTTACTTTTTCCTAGGTTGTTGTTCTATTCAAAAAGAAATATACTTTTTGGATCTTATGAGTTAGATGAGACCTTGGAGGTTTCAAGGTCTAGACTTGTTTTCTATGTGAGAATTTTCTTTATATGTAATAAACTTGAAAGTGGCCAGGTCTTATACTTGAATAGGCCCCTGAGAAACTAATTTATTTTCAAGTCAGATCATTCTATTAAAGAAAAGTGAAAGTGTTTTGCTGTTGTCTGCCAATACAAAGAATAATACTTGAAAAATGCAAAGAAAACAAAAAAAACCCAGAGGCTGGCTACCAACCCCAAATAGAGACTTTTGCATTTTAAACTAAAATACCTGTAATGATACATGAATTATCATAATGGGGAAAAAAAGTTATTTAAAACTCTGATGAACAATAACCTCTCCAACCTTTTGATACCTTTTTGTATTTGGGAGATAATTCATATTAGTGTGAAAATAAATACACTGAACTCTTCCATGGAAAAGTTCAATAGGAAGAGTGAGAATGAAAGAATATTTCAGTTTTTGCCAGTTCAGAATAATGACACAAATGAATCTTTCAATATGAAGGGCCAATTGCCCCACAAAATAGAGTGAGAAGGATTGTATTGAGTCGGAAAGTCTGAGAATGAGCAACCTTAATTCTTCATTAATGTCTGCTACGCATTCAGATGCCTGTATGACTGATGATTTACAGCTTTTCAATAAAGTTCTATTAGTCTTGTAAAAATGTGAGAATTCTCAGTACCTGACAATAGTTTTTGTTATTATTTATGAGGTGACTTAGATATCAACTATAATAAGATAAGATAACCTAATATTTGAGATTGAAATTAAAATGGCTCAAAATCCAATTTGCCTGCGATTAGATCACTAAATCATTGTCTAATCTTTTGGGTGATTCAAAGTGGCATGGGGGAGCTGGGTTTCTCAACTCCAGGAGAACCATTCACGTTACGGTCTATTTTAAAGATGTCCACTGTAACACAGATGGGTATGACTTTTCTAGCGTGCATTCTCAACACAGATGATATCACTCCCAAGGGGGTGAAAATGTGTTCTTAGTGGTGGGGGGCAAGTAAGAGGAGGAACAAAAAATATTACTCTTTCACATATGAAGCAGAGATACACATGCAGTACATAAGCAGATATATGGTATATCTGTGGTATTGAAATTTCATGAGAAAGCAATAAGGCAAAACAATTTAAACGGTCCCTTAAGTCTCCTTACTATGTCACATTTTCATAGACTATCATGTGTACGGTGTCTCATGATGCTGTGCAACACGGTGGCCCTGGGTGGCAGGGGAAGAGATTTATGACTTTCCCGAGTCATAAGGCTCTGAGCATAAGCTTTCCTTGAATTAAATCATTTTATAGATCATTCCTCTATGGCACCCATGCTGTCCCTCTTTCTTCCAATGTCGCCCTAAATATGGAATGCCATTCCTTTTCTCATCTGTTTGCAAAAGATAGGAACAAAACCTTCATTGTTCTGTCTGCTCCTTGGTTCATAAACAGAAGTTCTATGGCACCTAGAAAATGGGATAAAAATTAAAATGTTATATTTTTCATGAAGCCTTTCCGATTCTCCTTAGTAGTAGAAGTGAGTTCTCTCCGCTCTTTGCTCCCTAGAAATTATTTTTGCACCTCAACAATTCTACTCTTCAGATTAATTACTCTGTATCTTTCTTGCCCTTCCAGCTATAGCCGAAAACTCCTAGTGTCAGAAACCATTCATCTTCATAGCCTCTTCCGTGTCTTGTATGCTACCTCAGCTGACACTGTAGCAATCAACTCCACATCAGTCTGGGCGTGGAGAGGGGCGGAGAAGTGGGAGCAAGAGAAGCTTTTAATAGTGGATGTTAAGACAAGTCAAATTTGAGATGAATAATGACTCATGTGAGAAGATTCTATTAAAATCTAGTCATTCTGTTAGGAAAGGAATAACGTATGTTTATTTGTGATAAAACGGATTCAAGTCAATATTAGCTGTAAGTTATAAAAGAGAGGCTAAAACATAAAAGTGAGAAAGGTAATGAAACACATGTGCATAATTCTTCAAAGAAAAACAGAGATATAGAGGGGACCTTGGTAAACTCTGAGCAGAGGTCCACAGGGTGCAATTGCCAGGGAATACAGTCCAACTCTGCGCGGTGCAGGAAATACATTTTATTGATGGCTCATTAGTCTACATCTCTCTGATCTACCTCTGATAGCTCCCTATGGAGCCCCGTGGCCCTCTGCATTATTTCCCCAAAACGTCTGCAGTCTTCAGAACTCACTTCTCATTTCTCCTCAGCTTAATTCATTTAAGCACATTCACAGAGTGCCTTATAAGTTTCAGCCTATTTGTAAGGCTTGAGGCGTACACAGATGTATGAGGCACACCACCTGTCTTCAGGAGGACTTCACAGAGGAAACGGTTTTGAATGTGACTTTGAAAAAAAGTTGAATAATTATATCTGAAAGTTATTTCAGGCCCAGGGAACGGCAAGTGGAAGCGCACAGGGAGAGGGGAATGAATTACATGCTCAGAACACTAGATCGAAAAAGTTTGCCTAAACTACACGGGAGGTTCAAGGAGAAAGGTCTCCGGGAACTCAGCTAGGACGCATGCTCTGTTGGCTGCCTGAGAAAAACCTGCCTTCTAGAGTTCATCATTTCTAGTGAATTTCCATTTCCTCTGCCTTTCAGCTCTAATCCTGAATGTTCCTTCAGTTGTTTTCGAATTCTAATTAAGTGGTATTTGGTTATCTCAGGGAGAAAAGTCATCTCTTTTTTACTGACCAACAATTACTGTAGTTAATTAGCGTACATTTATGAACACAATGCATACCTAATTACATCAAATATAACCCCCATTCAATCAATTAATAATTGTAGCCAATATTTTGGGGGCGTATACTCTGCACCTAGAATAGTTTAGTCATTAAGCTCTTGAACTCAGGAATTACACAATTTCTAAGTCTTTAAATCATCTCTAAATCTCACTTAAAAATGAGAATATCTATCTATCTCAGAAGATAGTTTTGAAAATTAAAAGAGAATTCTCATAATGCATTTGTGTTGGTAGGTTTCCATTCACTGCCTCCCCTCCCTGCTCCATCTCGTCATTTTTTGTCCTTCTCTGCCTTTTTCTGTGGCTCAGGGCTGATCCCACCACGCCACATCCCTCAGACTCCTTGGCTGGATGGTTTTGGTCATCAATGCAAGGCACTGACCAGAGACAGGAGAGAAGGAGAAGGAGGTGGCTGGTCTTTCTTCTTTGTTTTCTCCCTGCTTAAGTGTCCTGGTTCTGGCACATTATAACAGTAAATTCGACCCTCTCCTTCTGTCCCACGCTCTGTCCTCCCTGGCTCCAGCTCTCACTGAACCCTAGCAACACTTTCCTTCCTCTTGCCCTTTGGGCCTCGGTGCCAGAATTCCTGGCTTTCACCAGTTTTTAGTTTCTGGGTGCTTTGGCATAAATTGTGGGTTCTCTTAATTTTGCCCGATCCCATCATTAAAGACCCTTGAGTTGTAACCTTCTGAGTGGAATTTTGTTTCTCACAGGACCTCGACTGAGTTGAGTGTCAATCTGGCACATAGTTTATGCTCACTAATATTAGCTATTTCTATCTTCATTCATTCTTTTGTCAGGCTTGTTTGGTGTCTTTCCAGGGCTAAGTTCAATAACAGTTTCTTAAATTTATTAAATATTACCTCATTCAATCTCATATACCCATGTTATTCTGCAGTTTGTGGATTAGAGTCAGACATCCATCGATCTGAGACATACACTAAGAAGGCGATGAACTTTCTTGAGTCATATAAGGTTTTTCTCCTGAACATTTCTGAACCAATTGAGAAATAGAGTCTGGAATCAAGGATCAAAATATCAGCTTTATTTTTGGTAAATAATAAGCATTACTTTTTAAAATAAACGTTTATTTTTGTTTGTGAGACTCATTTAAATTGCTATATATAACAGCAGTTCTTTCATTGTCATTACTGCATAATATTCTACTTTATGAATATACTTATAGAGTCTATCATTTATGGATATGGGTTGTTTGCATTTGAGGGTTTTTATTGACAATGCTGCTATGAACATTTTGTATATACGTGTAGTATATTTCTGTTGGGAATATGATTGCTGGGTATAAATATGTTAAGCTTTGATTTTACCAAACAGGTTTTCAAAGTGGTTGTTTCAATGCATGAAACTTCCAATTGCTCCACATCCTCATCAACACTTGGTATTGTCACTTTTCCGTTGTAGTCATTCTAGTGGGTGTCTACTGGTATGTCATTGTAGTTTTCATTTCCTTTTCTTGATTACTGATGAAGTTATGCATGTTATTGTTCCAGTTATCTATTATATAGCAAATCATCTCAAAATGTTGGCATACAACTTGGCCTCCTCTGACATAAGCAAAGAGGGAGAAGGCTGCTTTGTTATCCCTGGGTAGGGGATGGAAGTCTAGGATCCCAACATGGCCTCTGCTGACACTGTGGATGCAGGGGTGAGGGTGGGGGGTCAGGGTGTGGGAGTGTGGAGTGGGGGTGGGCCTCAGTACCACCGAGTGGGGATGAAATTCCCAGATCCCTGCTTGGTCTTCTCCGATACCACCTGGGCTTTCCTGGCAAGGTGAGTGGGGGAAATGAGTACTTTCTCTCTCCACTTTTAAAGTCTTCTTCTTATTTTATATACATATAATGCCCAGGGTTTCTTACTGTACTTAGTGAGAAGACTAGGGAGAAGTATATCAATTCCCTCTTCATCAGTAGAGGGAATTGATATTCTTTCTTTCTTTCTTTCTTTCTTTCTTTCTTTCTTTCTTTCTTTCTTTCTTTCTTTCTTTCTTTCTTTCTTTCTCTCTTTTCTTTTTTTTTTTTTGGTAAAAAAGCAAATTGTCTATTGCCTGGATTCAAGATCTGAATGAGTTTCTTGCTCCATTTCCCCAAAATTGAATTTGCCCGCCCAGTTAGGTACAGAACAGCGGGACAGTCAGGGTCCTCTACAAAAGGACAAAGCTGGCCTGTTATGCTTACTACAGGGAGGAGAAGGGAGTTAATATGTGTAACCTTGTGGGGTAGGTGGACCCTTAGAGTAAACCAGTGACCTTCGCCCTGGTGACCTTTCATTCAGTGAAGGCCTCCCTTCTGTGGGTGGCATGAATAATAGGGACAGGACAGGCTATTTTCTCCTCATAGTTTTCAAGACAGTAGTAGTTCCTACTTTGTGGTCAGATGCAGAGACTATGAAGTGAGGGAGAAAATTGTTCTCCCTATAATCAGGGGTTGAGGAAAAATATATACTTTCAATATTCCTATTGTCTCAGTAGGAAATGCCTTTTAGAAATCTATGTTCATGAAACTATACACCACTGAGATGTCACCCATCCCAACTGGTCTGGAAATGGCCCATTTGGCACTGACAGAGACATAACATCTTATCCCATAGTTTTATACCACAATCCTTATAAACCACTAGAATGCTATACCACCACTCCTGTTCTGCCTGTGACCCTGAGGCATTGTTGCTGAACTAGTTTATGCCCAAGGCCACAACATCTCCTCTCTCTTCAGAACATCAGGGAAAGCATGTTCTTGGGAGACTGTTCCATTCTGCAGCTGGGCTGGGAGGGGAAAGAAGCACAAGTGTTGATGACAACAATGTGAAAAATGACAGGGATGCAGGAAGAGAGAAATTCTAATACCTGAGGCAAAGAAGATAAAGGCAGAACTTGGGGGGAGGGGAAGTGACATCAAGCTCAACATTGCCAAAGTCCACAAGCCTGTCTGATGCCCATACTTGAGAAGCTGAAGCTGCCTTGCAATTGTGCCTACTCTAGGTGAAAAAGTGCACATTTTCTTTTTTTTTAAAATTAAAGTTTATTGGGGTGACAATAGTTAGTGAAGTTACATAGGTTTCAGGTGTACAATTCTGTAGTACATCATCTATAATACACATTGTGTGTTCACCACCCAGAATAAGTTCTCTTTCCATCACCATATGTTTGATTCCTTTTACCCTCATCTACCACCACCACCCTCTTTCCCCTTACCCTCTGGGAACCACTAAACTATTGTCTGTGTCTATGAGTTTTGTTTCTTCATTTGTTTGTTTGTTCCTTTGTTGTTTTCAGTTTTATATACCACATATCAGTGAAATCATATGAAGGTCCCTCAAAGAAGAATAGAATTACTATATGACCCAGCAATCCCCCTTCTGGGTAGCTACCCAAAAAAATCTGAAAACATTTATACATAAAGACTTACGTGCTCCGATGTTCATTGCAGCTTTATTTATGGAGGCCAAGACATGGAAACAACCAAAGTATCCTTCGATAGGTGATTTGATAAAAAAGATGAATATATACACAGTGGAATACTATTCTGTCATAAGAAAAGATGAAATAGTTCAATTTGCGACAACATGGATGGATCTTGAGATTATTATGCTAAGTGAAATAAGTTAGGAAAAGTCGAAAGTGCACATTATCAAATACTCTACGCAAGCTGGAATTCTTGTGGTTCCCTCAGACTTATGTTTTATGATAATTCTTTCAGGAAACCATTAATTACACTGCTGCAATCATCTTTTCTGTTTGAATTTGGAGTTACATAAAGGACATATGCATTCTTATCACACTGATCTAACAGCCTATAAAAATAAACAAAGCTCTATTTTTGTTTGCTTGGTTTTTGGAAGTTAAGCAAATGTGACAGAACTGATCAAGTGTATAAATGTAACATATATAACTGTGCTTGGTTGGAAAATCTTCCAATGTCTCTCTCTGTGTTATCAATTGCAACACTGCTGAATAAAATATGCAACTCTCAAATATCTTTATTCTTCATTAGTATAAAAAAATCACTATTTCAAGCCTGAAAACTCATGACAATAGCAAACAACTTATTTTCTTAAAGGAGCAAAAATGTGTGTGTGTGTGTGTGTGTGTGTGTGATTTTTCCCCCTTTGGTGTTTCCAACATCAAAAATTTATTCTTATCTAACAATTTCAGTTTACAGGCTTGAAATTACTCAATATCTATATATAATGCCTCTGTTTGCACCATATATTGATTTTGGTAACTTCTCACACATATTTAATTATTTACTTTCCCAAATTAATTTGCAACATAGTAAATAAAGGCATTAACAAACAAAAATATGCTAATTTTTAAATTACACAGAAAACTTGAATATGCTCACAGAAGTAAAAATTCACTATCTAACAAAAGTAAATAAAATAAAAAATTAAGGTCTCCCATCACTCAATTTCCAACTTCTACAGTATTATTTCCTTCTTTGGCTGTGACCATTGTTAATAGTTTCCTCTGTGGTGCTCAGAACTACACAAACACACACACACACACACACACACAGTCACCCCACACACTATATACATATAGTGTACACCTATATACATATACACCTGTGTATATTATGCTCACACATAAATATATAATTTATATAAACTGTTACTGTAATTGATGCACTATTATGCAACCTGCTTTTTTCATTTAACAATAGTGCACAAAAATCTCTCCCATTTTTTTAAACAATTGAATGAATTTTATAGAAAAACTATTCCTCTATTGAAGATATTTAGGTTGTATTTAATTTTTGTTTCTATTCATTAAATCATTCAACACAGTTTTATTGATTTCCTATTATGTGCCAAATTTCAGCTAAGTTTCAGGCTAATATTGAACATAATGAACATAGTTCCAGCCCCTCAAGAGCTTAGATTCAAATGAGGGGAAGGGAAAAAAAGTCAATCAACAATTAAATTACATAATTACAAATTATGTTAAATGCCATTAAGTTAGCAAAGAAGAAACAGAGAGAGAAAAATGAGTAGGTCCATGGTAGAAAGACTTCTGTGAAGAAATGATATTTAGGCTCCAAAGGACAAAGTAGAGTCTGTTTGAAAACTGGAGGAAAAAGCCCTTCAAGTATGGGGGGTAGCATGTGCAAATGCCTTGTGGCAGGAGCTTGACTTGTTCAAAAAAGGGGAAGAATGCCAGTGGTCTCAGGGGTCCTGAGAGAGGCGAAGAGTGGTACAAGCTATTCCAAAGGACCACATAGTGGGGACCGAATGGTGTAGCACCTTATATGCCACAGTAAGATGTTTAGATTCTATTCTACATGGCATAAGAAGTCCTTAAGCAGTGAATTGGCATAATGTATTACTTTCAGCTTTATAAAGATATAATTGACATATCACATTGTGTAAGTTTAAGGTACACAAAAATGGCACACATTTAAAGTGTACAATTTATTAAGTTTTGGCATATGTGTCCTCTTATGAAACCATTGTTACGATCAAGATAATGACCATATCCATCACCTCCAAAAGCTTTCTCATTTCTTTCATAGACCCTCTGCACTATCGTCACCAACAACTGATGATCTGTTTTCTGTCTCTATAGATTTGTTTGCATTTTCTAGAATGTCATATAAATGGGATTAATCAGTATGTACTTATTTGTCTCACAGGATGAGGATGCAATGCCCTGGTGCCCTTCTTACTCATTAGAGGATGTTTTATGACCCCATCAAACACTACTGACTTCCTTATTTAAAAACAACAACAACAACAGGGGGAGAAATAGGGGCCCAGAACACCCCAAGAGAGATCATTAATATCATATATGTTTACAGCCACAATATTTACATTTCAAGAATACCAGAATCATATTTTGAGAGAATACTACTTCGAGATTAAGGGTAGAAAAGTATATAAACTGACAAGAGTGCAAATGTGAAAGTACAAGAACATTCATTGCAACTTGAAATATCAAAAAAATAACTAAAAATAGTTTGTGTTAATTAATAGGCAATTGAATAAATAATAATTCCTTACAACCATGTAAGGATATATGCTGCATTCATTGCCATTAAAAGATATCATGACTTTAATTTCTTTTTAAAAAGCAAGCTACAAAATAGTATGCATGATATGATTTAATTTTTATAAAATTACCCACAGCAAACTCTATACTAATATAAATATAATATAGATAATACTAACATCTACAAATGCAGAATGCATTCTGTTAAGATAACCACCCAAATGTTGATATTGGCTGTTTACATATTTTGGGTGATGAGATTGGTGGTAGTCATGGTGAGGGGATCTCTTTTTACTATGCAGCATTTGAATTTTCTGCAAAGACTAACATTTTCTTTGAAAACAGAAAAATTAATTTTCAAAAATAATCCCTGAAAAGCATGAAGTTCTATTGTACCAGCCAGATCTCTGTCAGGCATTAAATTTAAAGACTTAGAAAATGTTTGTAAGAGATTATATGTAAACATATTAACAGTAATTATTTCTAGATAGTGGGATCATGGATTTCTTTTACTTTTAAATTTTCTGTACAATCAACATTAAAAAAAACACAATAACAACAATAACAAAACTCTAACCCTGTATAGTGATAACAACAAACAAATGTCTTCCATTTTGAAAGTAAAATAGCATGAAAAGGCATTCTAACCTGCATCCCAAGTCAATAAGATAAAAGAACAGTTCTGTATCTTTGGATTGTGGTAAAGGGGAAATTTTTTTTTTTAATACTTCCAGTATAATAATGGATGTATCTTTGCCTCAAACTTCTACTTCTAGTCAGTATTTAAAGGATTCTCTAAATACAATGGTTATTTTTGTCACCGAAATGCCAGCAATTGTCACAGCATGGAAAATCGATACCAAACTCTCTAATTACTGCACTAAGAAACTCATTCATTGTAATGAATTCTCTACTGTTATTGAAGTACTAGTGAATTTAATAAGTGTATCTATTCATAGTCAGTTATTGACCCCAAACTGCCAAGTCATTTAGGACAAGAATATAGGGCAAATAAAGATAATTTGTGAAAGAAGTTACAAGTATGAGCAGCCATCCTCTACTTCACTTAAGCCCATAAAAGTATTTTTATAATATATTGAATATGAAAAGACATTATAAAATGAATGAAGACACTTGGCCGTGGTGAAGAATTTGAAAATGTGTATGACTAAATCAAGCCTTAGCCTCCTTTCTTACTGAGTAAAGCATAAGCGGGGTGCTTCATTTTAAATCATCTTTTTGCAGATACAATATTGAACAACTACTTTAGAAGAATTCCCAGAACTGAATGATATATTCCTGAGAGTTCTGAGATATGTAAAAAATAACATGTTCAAGGACAGGAACCATCCCTTAATTACCTTGCTATCTTAGCTTCTACACAGGGAGAACTGTTAAATGACTGAACACGTGAATTGTGAATTTGTTGACTAAATATCTAATCTGCTGAATAGATATGGTAGTGGAATAGTGATATTGCCAATAATATTAAGGTGTTCACTCTTCAATCTACTCTAATTGAGCTTCCATTCTTTGTATTCCATTGAAACTACTCTCACCATGATCACCAATGATGTCCAGTTTGCCAGATCCAGTGGTCCTTGTTTTTTACTCTACTTTTTATAACAGTTTTTGCTAGACTAGATTGCTCTTTTTTTCCTGAAATTATTTCCTTTGCTTCTAGGACACATTATCCTGTTTTTACTGTCAGTCTCCTTTGTTGGCTTCTCTTCTTCCAATTAATTTATAAATGTAAGTGGGCTTGGCATCCAACCTTGGCCCTTTTTCTTACTTTTTTCTTTTTTCTCTTCTCATATTCCCTTGAACTCAGCTATACACTGATTACTTCCTAATGCTTCCTTACAGTCCTGATCTCTTTCCTGTATACTAAAATCAGTTACCTGTCTACTTGACATCTGCAGCTAGATTTCTATTAAGCACTTCAAACTTAACATGCCCCAAAGAGAACCCTTGATTTTTGACTCTGTCTCCAACCAAAACTGCCTTTACTCTGAATAAATGATACCACCTCCCACCCACTTTCCTGAGTCAAAAATGTAGGAGTTATCTTTGATTCCTTTTCCTCATTGTCTCACAACCAACCCACCCTCAATTCATGTTAGAATAAAAAATATGTACGAATTCTTCTCTTGTCTCCCTGCCTCAAAACTATCACTTTAATTCAAGCCACCATATTTCTCCTACACTAAAATGGCAGTCTACTAACTGGTGCCTTTGTTTCCACTCTACCTTCATTTCCAATTTATTTTCCACAAAGGAAAAATGGTATTTTTTTTTTTTAAAGATTTTATTGGGGAAGGGGAACAGGACTTTATTGGGGAACAGAGTATACTTCCAGGCCTTTTTTCCAAGTCAAGTTGTTGTCCTTTCAATCTTAGTTGTGGAGGGTGCCGTTCAGCTTCAGGTTGTTGTCCTCTCAGTCTTAGCTGTGGAGGGCGCAGCTCAGCTCCAGGTCGAGTAGCCATCTTCTAGTTGCAGGAGGCACAGCGCACCATCCCCCGCGGGGAGTCAAACCGGCAACCCTGAGGTTGAGAGGACACAATCCAACCTACTGAGCCATCGGGGAGCTCAGCGGCAGCTCAGCTCAAGGTGACCTGTTCAATCTTAGTTGCAGGGGGTGGAGCCCACCATCCCTTGCGGGACTTGAGTAGTTGAACCAGCAACCTTGAGATTGAGAGCCCACTGGCCCATGTGGGAATCGAACCAGCAGCCTTCGGAGTCAGGAGCACGGAGCTCTAACTGCCTGAGCGTCCGGGCCGGCCCCAAGAATGGTATTTTTAAAATGTGAATTAGATATGGTTGCTCTGCTTAAAACTTCCCATGATCTTCCACTTCACTTACAATAAAGTGAAAGATTCTTACCAAAGCTCAAAAGGGCCTCCATGATCCTGTCTGTGCCTACCTTCCCAGTCTCATCTTCAATAATTATCTCCTTACCATGCTCTATAGGCCCATCGGACACTTCTCTGTTCATTGTATTTGTCAACTCTGATTCCACCATAGAATCTCTGCATCTGTTACCATCTCTGTATATAACATGCTCCCTTCCCCCACTCCCCTTTTCAGGATAGGCCTCTAGAGTCAACTGAAATGTTCCATTCTCAAAAAGGCTCTGTGACTAGAATGAAAGTTCCATGACAGTCAGAATTCTAACAAGTTCATCTTCCATTGCCATTAAATTGGTGAGCCTTATCATATGCATTTACAAGAAAGTTTTGTACAAAGGAGAAAAGAAGAAAAAAAAACTTTGTGCATTCATTCATTCGTTCATTCGTTCATTCAACATCTACTTATTGCCAGGCACTGCGCTAGGCACTGAGTATAGGGTGAAGAACAAAACCAACTTGGTGATTACAGCTCTCACGATGCTTAGATATAGACATATATATGAGGATATAGATACAAAACAAATACACAAATATAATTACTAAGTGTGATTGTTATTATGAAGGAACATAGCAGGGTCTATAAGAGAACCCTAGATGAGTCGGGGATGGGATAATTTAAACGGGGAGGGTCAGAAAAGTCTTCTATGATTAAATGACATTTCAAAGATCCAAGAAATAAATAGGAGTCAGAGAAATAAGTAGACATATAAATAGGGATTCCAATATAGCAATCATTGGGACTATGAATCTTAGGACAAAATTTTATATTAAAGCTATGGTTTATATAATTTAGCAGTGATAATTTATTTTAATTAATTAACTTTCTTAATCTTAGTTTTAGTGGCCTTGCTCCCAAGGTGACTTTATTGTGATTCTTCCATTGGAATTTGCCATATACTGTACACAGCAGCTTTGTGGCCTGCTGTAGAGTTTGCCAGATTTTATTTCCCTCATGGCAGGGAGCTTAGTGAACCATAACTTGGGGCTGATACAGACTTTCCTATTCTGGGTCCTACTCAAAAATGGTAGTTTTTATTTTTGTGTGTTTGTTTTACATTTACAGTATATGGGCCTGAGTACCATTCTTAGGTGTAAAATATGCTAAGTCTGGAACCCAGGGTGGCTTGCCAGGCATTGCGCTTCCTCCTTTGTGGTAGGAGATGCACGGTGCCATAATTTGTTCTTACTCTTGTGTCCTAATAACTACCCTAAAATTTTTTTCAGATGTGGTAAACCATTGAATATTTGTAGGATTTATACCCTACTCTCTGAAGAGCTACAGAATATGAACAAGTAAAGGTATTAAGAAGAGGAAAAAAATGATAACTTCTAAATTATTTAGTCACATGGAAAAATTGCACAGAAATTGACTTGTCAGTATAAAATGACACTTATACTGATTATAACTAAAATATAATGTATGATGACAAATACTAGATGATAAAATATGATAAATAGAGTATTTAGAGAGGGTAATTGTGGTACATTTCCCCCTAATATTTAATTTATTCTATAATCAAAAAAGAAAGTACCTTCCTGCATGTCTTTGGCAAAAAAGCAGCAAGGACCTCATACACTAAGTTTTGTGAATTAGGTTCTTACTAGACTAGTCTATATTTCTTTTCTAATCTCTTTCTTTACCAATTCATAGTACTGTGCTTCCTCTATTAATTTGTAATTATGACATTTACTTGTCCTATGACTTTTCTGATTGAGTGTTGGTTCGTTTTGTGAAAACAGTTACATTTCATTTTCGGAGATGGTTAAGATTTGGAGCGGGTGGAGAGACAAAGACTCCTTGATTTTCCATCACTTAGTTTTTTTTTGTTTATTTGCTTCTTTGTTTTTGGTACCTGTCCTAAATCCCTATAAAATGCCTACATCCAAGTGTCAAAGTCACTTCATCCTCTCTGATTTGCTAGTTTTCTTTTTGCACCTGACACCAACAATCTAATAAATCAGTCACACATTGTATCTCTAGGTGCTAAAGGTACTGATTTTTTGAAATGTCCCTATAGCATTTGCCCCGAGAGGATCCTCCCAGAGAGTCTGGGACCATATGGTCAGGCTGTGGCACAGGTTGAAGAAATTAATTCTTGCAGGTAACCCTTAAATGACCCCTATGGCATTCATCCATGAAGTGAGCCCTTTAGTCAGCTCATTAGAAACCTAGTTCACCATCTGTGATCATGTGATGCTGGTGTTATAAGAATTATATGATTGCATAGTAAGTGCTGAATAATGACTTGGAACCTCCCGGCTGTGAGACATATGGAATTTGTCTTCAGGCTTACAAGCTCAAAACTTGACACAATGAATTTCATAAATGGTAAGAATATGTCAGCATCAGGTCCTCTCCTTGACTGACTTCAGAAACAGCTACAGACCTTTGGTAAATGAAAAGGGACGCACAATGTGATATATAGATGGTATATTACAGAATTGTACACTTGAAACCTATGTAATTTTACTAACCATTGTCAACCCAATAAATTTTAATTTTAAAAAAAGAAAAGAAAGAAAAGAGGAGGCCAGAGGAGACGGGCCTACTGTTTGCAGCTCTGAGTTGAGACTGCTTGTTGTTGATTCTACTCTGGCCTGGGTACCTCAGTTTCCCAGATGTTATCTTCCCTGTAAGTGAAGAGAAAAGGAAGAGCAACAAAAAATGTTGAACATCTATCATGTTACAATGACTTCTAAGCACATATTTTATATGATGCTATTTCATTTTCATCACTTTCCTGTCTGATTGGCTTCATAATGTCCATGCTAGTAATTTAAGATTTACAGAGGTCAAACTTTTCTCAGTAAATACAGAGCTGGAATTTGGACTCAGAGCTCTCGGACTCTAAAACTGAGCATTTGACATATTGTATCCTCTTCTATAGCAAGTATCCAGTAATGCCACCTCTACCCAGTCTTCCTGTGTCTCAGTGACTTAATGCGTACCATATCCCCCAATTCCTATCAGAGGCTAGATTTCTTACCTTGTATCCAGTTCTCAGTTGTTGTTCTTCTAAACCTGGATCTCCCTATGACTACTTAGAGATGGCTGATTGCTTGCACCTTAGATCATTACCATTCATTTGCTCTATTTATTCTTAGATACCTGAGGTCTGTGGTTTAGTATGCGTGATGGTCAACTGTATAAGTCAACTAGACAAGGCTATAGTACTCTGTTCTTTAATCAAATACTAGCCTAGGTGCTACTGTAATAAAAATGTTTTGTAGAAGTGGCTAACATCTACAATCAGTTAAATTTGAGTAGACTGTCCTTGATAATGTGGATGGGCCTCATTCAATCAGTCAAAGGTATTAGGAGCAAAAGCCGAGGTTTTATAGAGAAGTTCTGCCTCAAAACTGCAGTGTCAACTTCTGCCAAGTTTCCAGCCTGCTGGTCTGCCCTACAGATTGCAAACTCAGTACTGAAACATCAACTCCTTCCTGAGTTTCTGCTTGCTTGCATGTTTCATACTTGCAGCCCTCACAACCTCATGAGCCAATTCCTTAAAATCTCTCTCTCTCTCTCTCTCTCTCTCTCTCTCTCTCTCTCTCTCTCTCTCATGTATCAGCCCATTTCTCTGGAGAATCCTGGCTGATACAATATGAAAAATTTTGATATTATAACATAATTTCCCAGGGTCTGCCTTACGAGTATGACATTGATTTTTGCTCTCATATCCAGATTCCCTGTCTTGACCCAATCAACAGTCTGTTTGGACCTCCAGCCCTCTTTGTTTGGATTAATCCTCTGAAGACAAATAATGAAGCAACGTCCTCAGAACTAACGCTATATTGTCCCACGTTATCAGCCTACACCTTTGCATAGACTGCATTAATTATTGGATTTGATGCCTGTCAAATAGGCACACTAAACTACTCAGAGAGAAGGAGGTGGAACAGACAAAAGCCAATGTGCTGCTTAATTAATAGACAATCTGTTGATTAACCAATGTTAGAAGCATGTTGGAGAAAAAGGGTAATAAATCTATAAACTTTATGGATCATCTCTACATGGCAGTGATTTGTTTACGCACAATCCCCCTTAACTAGTTTAAGAAATTTAATTGAAGCAATTCTCTTCCTTGTTATTTATCATATTTTATGAAAATTCAAAAATAATTTATAATACATTGATTAAAAAGGTTAATGAACTTGGGTTAACATAAAAATATTATCATGATACTGAGTTGTTTATTGAGAATTATTTATTATATGTTTAGCTTACATAACCACCAAACCCTGGTACATTTTAACTAAACACTCCTTTTCTGTCGAAGGATATGCCAGTATGTTTTGTGCTATGATTGATTCCTTCAGTCATGCATTTACTCATCAAATATTTACTGGGAACTTTTGTTGAAAGCATGTGCTGTGCTCTAGGACTACAAGGGACCTAGTTCTTCCTCCCTCTCCTCCATGGGCCTGGCCAAATGAGGTACAGCCCAGCAGTCAGTGAGTTGAGTAAGTGTTATTAGGGAGGAAAGGTTGCCTTGGTGACACATGGGAAGGCAGGTAACCTGTACCTTGGGGATTAAAAAAGGCCAAGAGGAAGTAAGACTTAAATAGGAACTGACAGATGAGTAAGAGGTAGGCTGGTGAAGAGGGACATTTTTCTAGTTTGCTCTAGAAGAGATGCATTGACAGGTGAAGGCCAAGAGTTGTGAGAATTCCTGGTGTGCTCAAGAGATGAAGGATATAACTGGAGCATATAAAGTAAGGAAGGGTGGAGATGGGTAGGGTAGGTAGTAAGAAATGAAGCTGAAAACATAATTAGGGACAAAGTTTTATGAATCATGTAAAGGAATTTGGACTTGAACCTGATGGTAATCTTCCCTGTAGGGCTTTGCTTCTCAGACTGGACGAGCAACATGTCAGCCCCTCCTGCATCTGTGTAATTGGCATTGCAACAAGCCGCGTGGGCAATTCATAGACACATTAAACCTCGAGGAGAACTAATCTAGAGCCATTGAATGACTTTAATGAGGATGTTGAAATAGATCCTTGACCCAGTTCAGCTCTTGCTATGGGTTCTGGGCTGAACAGGAACTTTGTTTCCCAGAACATCCCAGGTAGCTCTTGGCTACCTCTCAGACCTCATCTGCTCTCACCTTCCCTTCCCCTCACTCTGTTGTAGACTCGCTTGCCTGAGTAAGGTGCCTTCTCAAGGAGATATGCCTGAATAACATATTTCTACTGTAGGGACTTCATCCCTATCCCAGACTCCGCTCTGCTCCAGGTAACTACGTGATTGTTCCCACAGTTCATTCTAACCTGTGCTCAAATACCACCTCCTCAGAAAGACCCCCGAGACCTCCCTAAAATACCTGCCCTGTCTCTCATTCCCCTTTACCTTGCTTAATCTTTTATCATAATATATATGTTATGTTACGTAGTTTTATTTTTTATAAATACCATAGTTGCTTATTTGTTGGTTTAGTACTGGACTCACACACTACAGTATAAGTCCCCTGAAGACACGGAATTTTCTCTCATGTTTATTGTTGTACTGCCAACACCTAGGTACTCAATGGATGTGTGCAAAAGGAATGAATGACTGAATAAATGAACTAGAAGGTTAGTTAAAGCAAAAAAAAAAAAAAATCAAACACCATATGCATGAAAGCCTGAAGCTACTCACCCCTGACTCCCCTAAACAAACCTGCACTCTGCAGTGCAACTGAACTAAAATCCTCTTAAGCTTCGAGGCGTAGTGGGAGTGAGAGCTGACAGAGGAAATTTTCTGACATTCACAAAGTATTGTAGAAATCCTGGTGTGATGGCATATTTCCACATTCCTTGGAAGATTCAGGGATCCTAGGGTCAAGAATAACTGATGAGTTTTAGAGATTACCAGTAGAAAATTTTGCATGATGATGTAGAGCTCTAAAGAGCTGGATGAACAATGAGAAGTGTTTTATAGTTTAACAAGAGATGGCTTACAGTTTAACTTTTTCCCCAAATGCCAATAACTTTGTCACTCAAAATACTTTGCTTTTTATACTTCAAGGGCTCGATAGCCAAATGTGTGGAATGAGTACTGTAGTCGACAGCTCAGAATTATAGAACATTTCCATCATCACAGAAATGTCTATTGGGCAACACTGTTTTTGACTCTTTCATATCCAGTACTGTAGATGTCCTGGTGTGGGATGTGTTTAAAGAACATGAAGGAAGGATGGCTTGAGCATCTTTAACAGTGGAGGCAGGAAGGTACCTGTGTGTCTGTTGAAGTTGTTGGAGGGTTCAACATTTTGTCAATACTGGTTTGAAATTACCTATCATGTCAGTGGCACTCCAGGAAGAAAAGTGTCAGAGACTGATATGTGTGAGAATAGGGCAATGTCCTACCATGTTTCCCCGAAAATGAGACCTAGCCGGACCATCAGCTCTAATGCGTCTTTTGGAGCAGAAATTATTACAAGACCCGGTCTTATTTTACTATAAGACTGGGTCTTACATGATATGATATGATATGATATGATATGATATGAT
Source organism: Rhinolophus sinicus (assembly GCF_057876585.1). Classification (NCBI taxonomy): domain Eukaryota; kingdom Metazoa; phylum Chordata; class Mammalia; order Chiroptera; family Rhinolophidae; genus Rhinolophus; species Rhinolophus sinicus. The sequence goes on along the minus strand of NC_142516.1, from coordinate 25,284,524 downwards.
ATGATATGATATGATATGATATGATATGATATGATGATATGATATGATACCAGGTCTTATCTTATAGTAAAATAAGACCGGGTCTCATATTAATTTTTGCTCCAAAAGACGCATTAGAGCTGATTGTCCGGCTAGGTCTTTTTTCGGGAAAACACGGTATGTGCCTTTGACACTGGATGTGGAGATGCATTTTGTCTGCAGCATAAAAGAAGATGCCTCCAATATCTCTAGATCTGAATTTCTAAACCACTGGGTGGAAGACACCATATTTCAGATGCACTAGATGAAGTTCTCACAGTGGGGAGAGGGCACTGGTTGGGATGGGACCAGTACTGGTTGTTGAGGGGAGAGGTTTAATGATCGGGCCCTTTCTAAGCCTTAGTTTTTTAACTATGGAAATGGTTTAAACAGATGATCGCTAAGGTTCTTTCTTGCCCTGATATCCTAACACTGGCGATTCTGTAAAAGCTACCCAGCCTGCAGCTGTCAGGCTTTTTCATGTCTTTGCCCAGCGGTGAGCTTCTGACTTAAGATAAATGCAAAGTAGGTACAATGAAGATATTTGGACAATTCAGAGATAGATATCTAAATTAGCATCTTAGAAAAATAATATCCAAAATGCTATATCAGAGATGAAACAAGAAAAGTTCAACTTAAAAAAGTTGCATATTAGGTACACACATGTGCCATATCTATTTCAGTTGCTTATTGTAACCATTTACCACTTTTTAAAGCATACTTTTAATGAGTTTGGGGAAAACAGTTAATATATCACAGTGAAGATAATAGCAAAGGCTTATTGGATAGGATGAGTCATATTTTTTTAAAAAGAAAATAGGTATAGTGAGTGTGATGGAAGTTTAGCAACTTCACTTAAGAGCAGTGTGAGCCTGGCACCATGTCTAATTCCTGGCTAAGCACCCCATGGATAAAACAGAATGTGCTTCTATAGCCTTGAACTTGGTTTCTCCCCAGATCTCAGCTTATAGGTCTCTCAGGTTTCTTGCTCCTATGGCTTTAGGAAGCCGTTCTCCCACACCACACTTTGGCACCTAGAACTAACTATACCTTGGCTATGTGCCTTTGAGCATAGGTCTCCAGCCAATCTAAATGTTCTCTACTAAAGGATGCTTACATTGTTGTTACATGGATTTAAGTTCACATTTCTGCATTGGGTCCATTTTGCTGCCAAATACAAAATCCCCCATCCATTTTCCCTTAGAGGGACAGGATGGGTAACTAAGGTGATGAGGATTTCACAGGGCCTTGCCATGTAGAGAAAGTATCTCTTTCTCAGGTCTCTGGTACTCTTGGTGTAACAGGAGCATGGTGAGCCAACAAGTGAGCAGCAATAGTGGGGATCCAGTCAACGAGCAGTAAGTCACAGAAGGCACCAAAACATGGGAAAGAGCCAGGGTCAAATTTTGAAAACTGGAGGACAGAGCCAGGAAATCACAGAACTATGGCACCAAGGACACAGAGGGCCAAGTTCAGTGGGTAAAGAAAATTATCCTAAAGTAAAACTTGGACAGGTACCTTTGCTGGTAGCTTGCTTTTACATTGTCTTTGCAACAGGAGGCATGAAAGAGTTTGCTACATATAAAAAATGTTTGTGATTAAAAATCACATACCGTAAAATTTAACATCTTAACCATTTTTAAGTTTACAGTTAAGTAGTATAAGTATATTAACATTGTTTTGCAACAGAGCTCTAGACCTTTTTCATCTTGCAAAACAAACCCCATACCCATTGAACAATAACTCCCCATTTCCCCTTCCCTCGGCCCCTGGTAACCACCATTCTACTTTCTGCTTCTATGAGTTTGACTACTTTAGATACCTCATAAGTGGAATGTTACAGTAGTTGTCTTTTTGTGAATAGTTTATTTCACTTAGCATAATATTCTCCAGTTGTAGCATGTGAAAGAATTTTCTTCTTTTTTTAAGGCTGAATAATATTCCTTGTATGTATAGAGCACTTTTTGTTATCTATTTATCCACTGATGGACTTTTGCGTTGCTTCTACCTCTTGGCTATTTTGAATAATGCTACAGTGAACATGGGAGAGCAAAAGCTTGCTACATTTTAGACAAGGATGAGGTGAGCATCTAATTTCAGAAATACCAAACAGCAGGACTCGTGTTCCACTGCTGTTGACACAAGATAGCACAGAATTTATCTTCAAGAATCGGAAGAAAGAGAAGCCATTACCCTGAGAAACTAGGCATAGGCTAACACATCGATCAGTAAATAAATATACTTATTGATTGAATGCTATGCATGAGACCCTGTTGTAGGCATTTGAGATAATCCCTGACTTCATGTTTCCTATAATCTAGGATGTCAGGAAACCTCACCACATAGAAATAAAACAGCTCTCTTTTCAATTGTTCTCTTTCCCTCTGCCTTTAACACATGTATACCTTCTTCATAGCACATGCTAAACGATTGGGATGATTATACCTGAAAATATGGCCCATTTTGCAAAACTTTATTGAGGTAAACTTGAAATAAAATGAAATTCACAGATCTTAACTGTAGAATCTAATGGATATTAATAAAATAAATCTAACCACCACCTCAATCAAGACACAGAACACTTTCATTGCACATTTATTATTTTGATGTCTTCCTGATGAACTGACCTATCCTTATGAAATGTCCTCTTTATATAAGGCAATACTCCTTGCATTAAAGCTTGGCTTGACAAGGTCAGTTAAAATTATATAGGATGGCTAGGGTAGTCTCCCTCTTAGTATTCTTCTTACATCTGAAAATTTAACTGACCTGAGCACAGGAGATTTAATACCAAGAAGAGAATGCTCTCAGAAATTCTTACTCTAAACGTAGGTAAAGCTATGGATCTCTATGAGCCTTCTTCAATCCCTCCTTCAATTCTTCCATTTCACTGGCCCTGTGCATTCATAGCTCAAGGCTGCCTACTCCCTTCTTGTATTCAGTCCCATACTTAATCTTGGCTTTGACAGCTGAGATGGTGGCTCTGACTATTTCGTCCTTAAACGTGATAATTTGCACATTTTAGGTTCAACTGACTTCCGGTTTCCCTAGGTAATTACTCTGCCAGATTCACCGTGGGCTTGTGGTAACAAGGTAGTATTTATCTAAATACACAGTGCAGTTTTAGCAGGACCCCTGGGAGGAGGAATTGTTGCTAGAGACATTCAGCCCTCAGTTTTGGTGAAAAATAATGACAATCTTTTCCCCAGGCTCTATTTAGTGACTGTCCAAATCTAAGCACACATCCTGGTTTCCATGATTGGCTTTGAGTATTTCCTAAGCTTCCCTTAGGAACACATCTATAAACCTACCTTTAGGTCACTTCTGTGCCTGCCTACTCTTTCCAATTTGGTATTGATTCTTGGTAACTCGTGCAAAGTGTGATTTTATATCTAAGTTCTCAGGGTAATTTACTTTATTTCACAATAAACAGGTATTTGTGGAGCTCTACTTTGCCAGTCAGCTAAACAAAAAGTTCAACAGTTAAGAGAAAAGATACATGTGCAAACAAGTCATTATAATGCACTTTGAAATGTCTTATACGAATAAACAACAAAATGTACTTACCCTGACAAGCATCCAAGCTTTTCATTGATGCAATTTGCAGCTTCCCCAGCAGCCTAATGCAGCGTAAAATATAAAAGGTCAATGCTAGGAGTTTCCAGAGAATATACAAAGGTGATCTAAGGGATATATAATTCAACCATTTCCATATGACCCTTCAGCATTCAATGAAGGCAAAATGTACCACTAATGGACAGAAATAAACACATCTAAACTTGTTTATGTTATTTGTCTTTGGGCATCCAAAACTGCAAGACAGAAACCATGTATTTAAGGAATGGCTTTGTGCTCTTGAAGTTGCTGATTTGAAATTGCTTAGAGCTCCTTTATCCAGGAAGAATATGCTGATGCAAATGTTTAAAATCCTGCCTTTCTTCTTAGTATCTTTGTGAAATCAAAAAATACACAAGGATGCTTCATGTATATTGGAATAATTATTCTTAATCAAAGTGAATTACCTTGAGTAGGTCAAATGTGAATCCCAATTCTTTTCAGAAATAGCAGCAAATCACTCTAAAGAAATACAAGATCTACCTATTTTCCCACAACCTTTACCCATTATTATAGGCATGTATTTCCTGTTACACAACCCTATGATTTTTGTTTTGTATGGATGATGTAACTGGGACTGCAAAAGTACTCTTAGAGAGTCAACAGAGAATTCCTAATCATAACATTGTGCCCAAATATCTTGGTGGGAGAAACTAATTCTAAGGACAAACATGACAAAATTGACAGACATACACAAAGTCATCTTCGTATATTTTGAACCCTATCACTTCTACTTTTTCTGAAAAGAAAGAAGAATCATAATTCCTGATCAAAATAGAAGAAGAAAGACAATTCTACTACCCATCTCTTGAGGAAGTAGCTATGCTCTTGGTAATTTTTGTATACATATTTTCATCCTTTAGCTCTGCAAAGGTAATTTGTTAGAGCTGTGTTGTTAATGACAATGAGGTCTGGAGTGAGGAGCAGAAGAAGGAGAGACTGGAGATGGGCAGTAACTAGATCTCGAAGACTACATACTACCCTAAGGAGATTTGTTGACATGGCCAATTTATGTTTCAGATCTTTTTAAAGGTGGATTGATTGGGTAAGAAATTGGAAACAGTAAGAAAAGTGTGCAATATCCAGATGAGAGAATCTGAGGGACTGTATTTATATAGAAGCACTGGAGATAGAGGGGAGAAAGTTAAGGGGAGGGAAAGTGTGGGGCTAGAAAGTGGAGGTGGATGGAATGAGTGCAGAGAAGGTAACTGAGAGGTATTTGAATCCATTCTTCCAGTGCTAAACTCAAGAAGAGGCATTAGACATATGAAAAAATGCTCACTATCACTAATCATCAGAGAAATGCAAATAAAAAACACAATGAGATATCACCTCACCCCAGTTAGAATGGCTACCATCAACAAGACAAACAGTAACAAATGTTGGAGAGGCTGTGGAGAAAAAGGAACCCTCATACACTGTTGGTGGAAATGCAGATTGGTGCAGCCACTAAGTAAGGCAGTTCCTCAAAAAATTGGAAGGTCCTCAAAAAATTACGAATAGAATTACCGTATGACCCAGCAATCCCTCTCCTGGGTATCTACCCAAACTGTCTGAAAACATTCATACATAAAGACAAGTGTGCCCCAATGTTCATTGCAGCTTTATTTACAGTGGCCAAGACATGGAAACCACCAAAATGTCCTTCGATAGATGAATGGATAAAGAAGTTGTGGAATACTATTCGGTGGTAAGAAAAGATGAAATAGGACCATTTGTGACAACGTGGATGGACCTTGAGAGTATAATACTAAGCGAAATAAGTCAGGCAGAAAAAGCAGAGAACCATATGATTTCACTGATATGTGGTTTATAAACCAAAAACCACAAAAGAGCAAGACAAACAAATGAAAAACAAAAACTCATAGACACAGACAATAGTTTAGTGTTTACCAGAGGGTAAGGGGGCGAGGGGGTGGTAGATAAGGGTAAAGGGGATCAAATATATGGTGATGGAAGGAGAACTGACTCCGCTGGTGAACACACAATGGAATTTATAGATGATGTAATACAGAATTGTACACCTGAAATCTATGTAACTTTACTAACAATTGTCACCCCAATAAACTTGAATTAAAAAAAAAGAAGAGGCATTTAAAAAATAGTATTATGTATCTTAATCTCATGCCCTTTACTCAGGACACTTGGCTCATATTTTTTTCTTATGATACTTGGCAGATTCTAAGTGAATTCAACTCTTCTAATTAGAAAATAATTTTGAAATAGGCAAACAACAGGAAAACGATAGTTTAACTGAAGTAAATATCACCATTCGTCATCATTTTTTTCATTCTGTTTTTATGTCTAAGGCTATGAGTTAATCTATCCCTTAGTAATGATTTCTTTTTGCTCTTCGTTGAATAGCCTATTTTTTTTTTTTTTGAATAGCCTATTGTTAAACATTTTCTAGACCCTGCATAACTCTTGGAGATGACAAAAATGAAAGTTGGTAGATATCATTAACCCACAGATATGGTCAAATATTTTAAATAATACTACCAAAATATTTCCCACAAAACACAAAAGATAACTATTTCCTATTCTGCTAATGCTCCAAACTTAACAAGAGTTTAAACTGGGAACTCATATTAAAGTCTCACCTGGGAGCACAGTATTTAGTTCAATTTTGTGATATTCTATTTTCAAGAGAAACATAATATTATGGATTTATGTTAAGTTAATAAAAATTTTAGACTTTTACATATTTCATTCTAGAAATATTGTGATATAATCTTAAAACATCTATTTTGAAATATATTACTTATGCAAAAATATTTATAATTTATAGACACAGAAAAATGGATAGTACTCACTGCAGAAATTAATATGTGAATTTATTAAGGTCACTGGTTTCAAGGTCAATATTAAAAAAATCAATTGTGTTTCTACATACTAGTAACAAATATTTGGAAAATATAAAATACATAGTTTAACTTACAATAGCATCAAAAATATCAAATTCCTAATAATAAATCCAACAAAAAATATTTAGAACTTTCTTATCAAACAATACAAGATTGCTAAAAGAAATTAAAGAAAATCCAAGAAATGAAGAGATGTACAACATTCATAGATTGGAAGATTCAGCATTAAGATGTAACTCTCTCCTAATTGATCTGTAACATGAATGCAATCACAACAAAATTCCCAACAATTTTTTATACAAATTAATATATTGGTTATTCTTACAGTGGATTTCATGTTTTTTCTAGTTTCTTAAGGCAGACCCTTAGATCATTAATTTGAGATCTTTCTTCTTAGCGCTATAACTTACCCATAAATGCTGCTTAAGCAGCACCTCACACATTTTGATATATTATGTTTTCACTTTCCTTCAACGCAAAATGCATTCTAATTCTCCTTTTGATTTATTTGACTTATAGGTTATTTAGAAGTAGAGTATTTAATTTCCAAATATTTGGAGACTTTCCAATGAGTTTTCTGCCATTTATTTCTAATTTAATTCTATTGTGGTCAGAGAATATACTTTATATGATCTGAATCCATTTAAAAGTATTGAGACTAGTTTTGTGTCCCAGAATATAGTCCACCTCGGTAAACATTCTGTATGCACTTGAGAAGAACATATATTCTGCTCTTGTTGAGTGGTGTGTTCTATAATTTTGAATTAGGTCAAACTGATTAATAGTATTCAAATCATTTATATCCTTAATGATCTTACCTCTACTTGTTCTATGAATTATTGAAAGAGGGTTTTTGAATGCTAGTTATAATTGTGGATTCATCTATTATGTACTTCAGTTTTTGCTGCATATATTTCAATGTTCAGTTTGTTGGTGAATAAGTGGTATATTTTTATCTCAATGTATTTCTTATGCACTAATTATTGATTTTATTATACCTCTTACTTTCTTCCTTCCTTCTCCAGCTTTTTAAGTTGTGTTATTTTTACTTCATCTAAACCTATAACATACATATAATATTCTTCTTTTGGCCCCACACCTCATATTTGTCTTGAGTCTAAAAAATAAATATATTCAACACTGACAAGACCATTTGATACAGTTTTCCCAGTCACTTTTTGTTCTTGTTGTTGAATGTAGAGCTTTCCATAGAAAAGTTTCATGAATATGTTATCTTTTGAATTATTTTATATTTAACAATATTTTTCTAAATCTTATACAGCTTGGCTCGGTATAAGATAATTGGCTCACTTTATTTCCTCTGGAGCTTCTTAAAATGAAGCTACAATTTTGCTTTGCTTTGCACTTTGCTGTTTACAAGTCCAACGCCCACCTGACTTATTTTCCCTGGTGATTTCCTTTTATCATTAAGATCCACTTTTTTAGTAGTATGTCTTGGAGTTAGCTGTATATATAGAGATTCAGATTTCCTTTTACTTTTGGAATATTTTCTTTGATTATAGATATAAACATTAGTTATAATCTATTGTTTCATTTTTCTTCAAGGACTCAATTTCACATAGGGAGGAATTTACTTTTCTATCTTCTATTATTATCCTCTCAATCTTTTTATCTATTTTACTTTAATTCATCTCTGAAATCCTCTTATTATATGTTTAATAAAATCTACTCTCTCCAGTAAACCCTGTAATTTATTCTTAGCTCATTTTCTTTTTCTTTCATTATTTTAGGCATTCATCAAATCTTTCTTTCTGCTCCTATCTCTTTTTAAATTTTTTCTGATTTAGAATTTATTCATATTGTGCATATTTATTTAAGAATATTTAATTTAGTTGAAATGTATTATAGTTTTGTTTTGATTTAGGGTCAGATTTTTGGGGTAGAATTTTCAGTAGCTAAAATATTTTAATTTTAATTTTTTTCTACTTATATTAACTTTACATGCATATGGTCTGCTGTTTTCTGCTCATTTTAAAGTAACCATATTTCCCAGAATAGAAGTGTCATGTGTATATAGATAATAGGTGGGGAATTGGGTAGCTTCCTAGGATTTTAGTTCAGTAGCTTCTCTTTCTTTTGGTATAGTGAAGTGTAATTTTTCAGTAGTTGAATCCCTTTTTATTTAGGGAAGGGGGGATGCTTCTGGATTTTGATACTCTTTTCTTTTGGCAAGAATCTTAATTTTTAACACTTGCTTGGTTCTTTCCCTCTACCACTAAGCCTCCAAGAATTGACCCCTTCTCCCAGAAATGGTGTCTTTCCAAGACTGCTATCTCCAATCATAGGCTCTTTCAGGTCTTCTCTTTTTGATATCTCAATAGATAGGGAGGGGTCTGATCTAAGAGGTCTTGAACTTATTCTCAGTGTTATCTTACTCTGGGTGGGATTTACCTATCCTCTTCTATTCTTAGTCTTTTTACTCTCAGCTTCAGCATAAGTTATGAGGAAGACACAGCAATTTTCAAATATATTTTACATACTTACATATAAATTGTATTTTATAGAATCCTCTGTCTATTAAGTTGTACGTGTAGGCCACAGATAGTTTTATTTGCTCTTCTTGTTGATTTGTATGTTTTTTGGAGAATGCATGGAGAAAAGCAGATTAAGATGGCTGCCATTATCTTATGTGAACCTGAAAGCGCGAAAGTATTCTTATTTTTCCTATGAAATTCAGACCTATATATGTAATCACACAATTTTATAAGCAACATTGCCTATTGATCTTTATGTTGAAAAAATAATGGGTCTTTGGATCCTTTCAGATCTGTATTAATATAACCAGTATATTGGTTACTATTTATGTAAGCTTAAGCTTCATGTCTTTATCTATAAAAAGCAAATAATTATCTCAAAGTATATTGTTAAAGCTAAATGATATAATAAATAGATAAATAAATGATATCATTTAATAAACTTAAAAGTACATGTCATTATAGGACATTTCTTTCCATTTTAGAGAACATAGTCTTAACAGTAAATGCATCTGCTATCCACAAAGGATAGCTATAATGGGTTAGGGAAAATGATTTTTAAAAGTATTATCAATATCTGCTATTACACACATCTACTGTTATTCATGAAGAGAGCCCTGTCACTTTAGCTAATGTGTAATCCTATTGACGTAACATATGGCTACTAGGTGGATTAAGACATTTATTAATTTGTATTTTATAAAAGGAACAATCATGATGACGGATTAGAATATTATGGGAAAACATGTCTCTGCTGCAGCGAATGGTCTCCTTGAAATTACTTTTCAAATTTATTGTTGTTCAAATACACTAGCTCTATTCTGAAAGTCTGACATGAAATATGTTATCAAGTAAGAAATGATTTTTTTAAACCACCTTCATTGATAAGTACATAGGCAATGAGAGGGTAGCAAACATGGAGGAAATCGTTTTTTGTCCTTTGGGATCCTTCATGACTCAGTGCTTTTTGAGCAGTATCAATTTTAAGAATTAACTTTGTTTCCTCTTATTGCACCAACAACATTAACCCCAATCAAAAGAGAAGAAAGTCATCCAACAATTACTGCAACCCAATAAATCAAGTGGTTTATATGTTTTCTTTATGTTTTAGAAATATGTGTATACATTCTTAGAGCTTTAAATGTAAAAGTTGTAGCACAGACTCACTTTTGCCATTTGCCTTTACAAAATGGTTTATCAATACACTCAAATTAGAATGATGCAAAAATGTGAGTATGCATGGTCAAAGACTGAAGTCATAATAATGAGTGATCTTTCCCCAATTTTCTCAAATACGCTTTAATATCATTACATTACATTTCATTTCCTATAACTACATACTACTAACTAACATACACTGAGTATGGCCTAGTGCTAGACAATATTTTAAATGTTTTACATGCAATGTTTTATTTAATGCTCACATTTTTGAAGATGAAGAAAGGGAGTCACTGAGAAGCACAGTAATTTGATCAGGGTCACACTATAAAAGCAATTTTCCACAAATGTGATACTTAATAGAATTTGTAATTATCATGTTGAATCTTTTTTATTAAGATGAACATTTTTCCTATAGAGACAACCCTAAAATACTTAAATTTTGACCACAAAAGAAAAATTAAAACAGATAATGTTTTTATTGTAGTTTTTACAGTTGAAAAGAACCACTGAATTTACCCGATACAAATCTTTACTTCAGCAAGATCCCAAGAACTGGCCCTGGAGCTTTAACTGAATACTCCATTAATGGTAAATTTATTATTTTACTAGGTAGTCCATTCCTCCTTGGACCTACTACATATTATAGATGGAGCAAATCATTTCTCTTTCACTTTAGCCACTTCTCATTTTGCCTTTCAGAGTTATATCATATTAAATAAAATCTCGATATCACAAGTCAAGGATTTGTGTGAAGACATGTGTTATGGTTGAAAGAACACTGAATTAGGAATCAAGAGACTTGGGTTACTGTTCCCTGATACCTAAAATTGTATGGTGGTAGTCGTAAAGTAAATGACTGCTGAGCCCCTGTGCATTTCTTTTTTCTACAGTTGTAGCGCTGTCAAGGATCTCAGGAGATGTTGAGAAAAGTCTTTCATGTGTCTTGACAGTGACCTTGTGTTCATGGTGAGGGTACAGATGATAACATAAACAACCTACTTACTTAACTACATAAAAATGAAAACCTTTGCAAATAAGCTCCCATATTATATTCAAAAGTTTATTACAGAATCAAACTAGGAAGAAAAATGATTTACAATGAATATGAAAAATATGGTGTATGTGTTCTTAATATATAAAGATATATTATGAATCAATAAGAAAAGGACAAACATAGCAGTTGAGAAATTCAAGGGCATGGAGTGAAGAAGCAATTCACTAAAAGGAGAAGTACTAATAGCTAACATATATGGGGGGATATTTCTTTTCTTCACTAGCAAAGTTGTCTGTTGTTTTTGTATCTTGTTACCTTTTGGAGAAACATGCCTCTTCTATTCCAAAGGGTCTTGCCCAAACTGTGCCCCTCTTTACACAAACTAGAACAATCAACACTCCTTCCAGAGAAAAGTCAAGTCTGAGTTGTTTGAACAGCAGCACCTTCAAGACACTCTCCATTAGTTCATGTTACCTGTATCTCCAGAACTATCATCCAGTTTCAACTGAAATCAGATTGTTCAATTGTATTTTCAATGCTGCAGGATATCCACTGTTCTTTTTTTAAAAAATGCCTTTTTCTTTGAGTTAATTAGGACCTTTTTAAGGTGCTTGGAATGAAATGAATTTAATATAGAAAGTAAAGAAAGAAATAAGAAGTAAGGCAAGAAGACACTCTTTCTCTATAAATGTTAAAATTAAATACTAGCCAAGAATTATTACAGTGAAGAGGACAAGAAAATGTACCCTCTTATAAACTTCTAGAAACTGCTGCAATTTTTCTGAGGTTAATATTTTATAATTTCTTCCCATGTAATACTATTTCTATTAATTTATAGAAATTAAGTTTATACACAACTTCATACAAATATTAAAATATACATATAGATTTATAAAATTGAAACATTACAAATAAACTGAATGTTTAGTACTACAGATGTGATTGAAATATCATTTTGTAGCTATATAATTAAATGCTTTGTAATTATTAAGTTATTATGTTTTAGAATAACATGAGAAATTGCTTATGACCTAATCAGGGTAAACAAAACAGATTCCAAGATATGTAGCATGACCTCAATTTGGGGTAGAAAGCATACATTTGCACAAAAAAACTGCAAGAAGGAAATATGACAATATGTTAACATTTTCTCACTTTGTTTGTACTTTTACTTTTTTTTTTCCTAAAAGGAACAAGTTTTACTTTTAAAATCAAAATAAAACTATATAACTCAAAATTAATGTGTATAAGGATTCCATATTTTACCTAATAAGTATGCACTTTGTGGTCAGATAGATTTTGAATCCAACTACTACCACTAATTTCATCTTTTTAATCTTAGTTTCTTCTGTGTAAAATGGGGATAATAACAGTACCAGCCTCCTAAATTGATGAAATGAGATCATGCACTAGTCATTGTGTCTGCCATCTAATAAGTTCTCAAAATGTTTAGCTCCTATTATTTATTATAGTGGCTTCCTCATATTTAGATAATTAAAAGTATTTGGTATGCTGAATATTTGGTCTTCATTTCTCAATTCCCTGGTTACGGTTTTTAGTTAACTTTAATGCAGTGTTTTGAAAATGTGTCAGTTCTATGATAATAAATCCTCTGATAGCTTTTAGCACAAGTGCAAACAAAGGCTTCAGCTTCCCCTATGGGTACATCACAGTAATCATGGCATCAACAGCAACATGCCTCTTGATTAGATCAATTAATGCAGGCAGACAAGATATTTATTTTGCATTTTTCAATTTTTATGCTCCCTGGTGACTTCCTGTTGTTAAATGCTTGCCATTACTCTTATACTTCTTTTCATCTGGACCACTGAATGGTGTAATGAACTTTCAGTTACTTATATGAGAGTAATTTATCCAACACCAACTCACAACTGAAATCGCGATCTATGAGATGAAAGAATGAGGTACTAAAAAGGGTGAGCGAGAACATTATAGCTCTTCAAAATTTTTCAAAACTTCCTTTAATACTAAAAAGTAGTATATAATTATGAATTAGAGATTGGGAAAAATGAATAGTTTTTTATGCTTATTAGCCATTTGAATTTTTCTTCTTTAATTTTTATTCATGTCAAGAGCTATTTTTATTGTTTTCTCCCCTTCCCCCCCTTCCCCTCTCCACCTTCCCTTTCCCCTGCCCCCTCCCTTTCTCTCCCACACCCCTTTGCAAAAAGGGGAATGGATCATAAGAACATAGAATTATATCACACAACTCAACAGCAGAAAATGCACCTGAGTATCACAAAGGTCTTGCGACCAGGAACTAGAGAGAAGAATAGACTCTAAATGTCAACAGGGGAAGCCATCAGGGAGTGCAATCTATCATAGCCTCTTTTCAGTCTTTGCAACAGGTAAGGAAATGCTGAAGAGAGAAAATTCTACAACCGTAATTTAAGATCAGCTGATGTACAGGCCCTGTACACTGAAATCCGGAGGACAGGTTTTCAGCAAGTTGTGCTGGCTTGGAACCACCACCACTTCTCTGCCATCCAGTGAGCTGTGCCCTTTCCAACAAATCTGCATCAATATTTGGGAGCACCTTATTGGATGCTATTTCAGCTTCAGGGGTAGTGACTGCACCTCATAGCTGTTATCCCTGTATTTTTAGAGTTTTCTTTACTGCTTATAGGCCAATCCCTCATTATTCTAATCCCCATTATACTTAATCATGGCTTTTTGAAAAATTATTTCCTATTAAAATCAATGGGTGGTTTCTGTCTCTTGATCGGACCCTGACTAATATTCCCCATTCTAAATTCTAGTTGAAGCCACCCTAAAAGTCATATTTCTCATACTTTTAAAAAATACAATTACATTTTTAACCATTTTGGCAGTTTGTTTTTAATATTGTTAATTATGATAATATTATGAATAGTTAACCATTAAGATTTTTCCCTTCTGGTTAGATCAGGATTTCTCATTGGCATTACTGATATTTTGAACTGAATAATTCTTTGTGATGAGAGGCTTTCCTGGGTATTGTAGCTTGTTTAGTAGCTTTCCTAGCTAGATGCTATGGTATTAGGTGACAATCACCCCATCCCAAACTTGCCAGACATTGCTAGTATCCCCTGGGAACCAAAATCACTCCTGGTTGAGTTGAATTGAGTGGTTTCCTCCATTATACATATGTAAAACAAAAACATACAGTCCTTTTATCCAGTTGAAATATATTTTGGAATGAAAGCAGACACTTAGAAACATACAGCCTTCCTAGGCTGAACCATGAAGAATTGGAAAATCTAAACAGACCGATCACCAGTAATGAAATTGAATCAGTCATCCAAAACCTTTCCAAAAGCAAAAGTCCTGGACCGGATGGCTTCACTAGTGAATTCTTCCAAACCTTCAAAGAGGACCTAATACCAATCCTGCTCAAACTCTTCCAAAAAATTGAAGAAGAGACAGTACTCCCTAACTCATTTTATGAGGCCAACATTACTCTGATACCAAAACCTGGTAAGGACAACAACAACAAAAAAAGAAAACTACAGACCAATATCTCTGATGACTACAGAGGCAAAAATCCTAAAAAATTTCTAGCTAATCAAATGCAACAATGCATTAAAAAGATTATTCATCACGACCAAGTGGGGTTCATCCCAGGGGCACAAGGATGGTTCAACATACACAAATCCATCAATGTGATACATTACATAAAATAAAGAACAAAAATCATATGATTATATCAATTGATGCAGAAAAAGCGTTTGACAAGATACAACATCCATTTATGATTAAAACACTTAATAAAATAGGTATAGAAGGAAAATGTCTTAACATAATAAAGGCCACATATGACAAACCCTCAGCTAATCTCATAAGTAATCTTACGAAAAAAGAACAATGCTGGAGGTATCACACTCCCTGACTTTAGCTTGTACTACTGGGCTACAATAATCAAAGCAGCATGGTATTGGCAGAAAAACAGACACATAGACCAATGGAATAGAATTGAGAACTCAGAAATAAAACCGGGTAAATATGGACAGATAATTTTTGACAAAGAGCCAAAAACATACAAAGGAGAAAAGACAGCCTCTTCAATAAATGGTGCTGGCAGAATTGGAAAGCCACGTGCAAAAGAATGAAACTGGACTGCTATCTATCACCATGTACCAAAATTAATTCAACATGGATCAAAGACTTAAGCATAAGATCTGAAACAATAAACTGCATAGAAGAAAACATAGGTACTAAATTTATGGACCTTGGGTTCAAAGAGCATTTTATGAATTTGACTCCAAAGGCAAGGGAAGTGAAAGCTAAAATAAATGAATGGGACTATATCAAACTTAAAAGCTTCTGTACAACAAAAGAAACTATCGAAAAATAAAGAGGAAACCAACTGAATGGGAGAAGATTTTTGCAAACAGTGCCTCCGATAAGGGGCCAATATCCAAAATATACAAGGAACTCATGCAACTCAACAACTAAAAAACAAATAACCCAATTGAAAAATGGGCAGAGAACATGAAGAGACATTTCTCCAAAGAGGACATATAAATGGCAACTAGACATATGAAAAAATGCTCAACATCACTAATCATCAGTGAAATGCAGATAAAAACCACAATGAGATATCACCTCACCCCAGTTAAAATGGCTATCATCAACAAGACAAATAGTAACAACTGTTGGAGAGGCTGTGGAGAAAACGGAACCCTCATACACTGTTGCGGGTAATGCAGACGGGTAGCCACTATGAAGGCAGTGTGGAAGTTCCTCAAAAAATTACAAATAGAATTACCATATGACCCAGCAATCCATCTCCTGGGTGTCTACCAAAAAATCTGAAAAATTTTATACATACAGACAAGTGTGATCCAATGTTCATTGCAGCTTTATTTACAGTGGCCAAGACATGGAAATAACCAAAATGTCCTTTGATAGATGAATGGACAAAGAAGTCGTAGTATATATGCACAATGGAATACTATTTGGCAGTAAGAAAAGATGAAACAGGACCATTTGTCACACCATGGATGGATCTTGAGATTATAATGCAAAAATAAGTCAGACAGAAAAAGCAGGGAACTGTATGATTTCACTGATGTGTGGTATATAAACCAAAAACAACAAAAGAGCAAGACAAACAAATGATAAACAAAAACTCATAGACACAGATAATAGTTTAGTGTTTACCAGAGGGTAAGGGGGGAGGAGGGTGGTAGATGAGGGTAAAGGCGATCAAATATATGGTGGTGGAAGGAGAACTGACTCTGGGTGGTGAACACACAATGGGATGTGTAGATGATGTAATACAGAATAGTACAATTGAACTCTATGCAACTTTACTAACAATTGTCACCCCAATAAACTTCAATTTTAAAAAAAGAAATAAATAAAAGAACTTATGTCCAAGAGTGGAGAGGACATATAGATAATTTCAAAATAGGCTGGTGCTTGCTAAAAATGTGAAATGTCCAAGGTGAGGTTGCTAACAAAATCCTTATATGAGGGATCATTAACCCAGTCCAAGGGGAAGAACGGATGGAGATCAGTGAAAGATTTTCAAATAAAGTTGCATCTCAGCTGGATAAGAATGATTTAGCCCAGTTAACTGTGTATGAGGCAAGGATTGGATGGAGAGCAGTTGATATAGAAGATACAGCATGAGAAAATTCAAAAATGTATGTGACTGGGGGAGCAGAGACTCATAGCATCCAGAATTGCTGAAGTTCAGGCAAGAAGTAATAGACATGAGCCTTCAAAAGTTAGAGACCAGATCTTAAAGGTTTTTATGTCAAGCTAAAGTACTTCGTCTTAACCTTGTTGGAAATATGGCACCTATGTGTGAGTTAACACTGTCAGATTTGATTTTTATAGGTAGAGCAGAGTGGTGGTGCTATGAAGGATGGATTCACAGATGTGAGATGGACTAGATGTAGGAAAACAGGTATTACAACAAGAAGAAGGTTATTACAAACTGAGCTGGGTTATACCCGCAAAGGTGTAGATAAAGGTAGAGATTTGAGAAACTGGTAGGATTTGACTAATTGTATATTGCTATGGGTTTCTAGTGTGCCAATTTAGCTAATCTGGACCTGTGTTTCTCAGAATTCCCTTCCCTAAATAGTTCCAGGTGAGAATGGATAATGTGAAACATTTTGTGTGAGTTTTGGAAGGCAGAAGTAAAATAGCAGTAATATTCTTTTTATGCTGGAAATACCCGTGGGGGCACTGGGCATCGTTGCAGCTCAGACACATTGCTACTGATAGGCTGGCTCACCTTACTGGCTTCAGCAGCTAACTGCTGGGCCCACTGCCCGTCAAGTTCCCACTAGCTTTCCTGCAGCTTTTCTTGAGCCAGACCCACTACCAGGTGCGAAAGGAACAGCCAGCTCCAACCGGGGTAAAATTCCTATATAAACCCATATTTTATTCATTCCTAGTGGTTCTATTTTTCTGATCAAATCCTGACTGATAAAGATATAGTGAGTGATGGAGAGGAAGGATTGTATAAACTCACCAGATTTCTGTGTGGGGTCATTCTGTGGATAATGCAGAATGCATTGTAATCGAAGAGACATGAGAGGAATAAATTTGAAGTTGGTGTGTAAACAAAAGAATCGGCTTTGAAATGTTGGATTTGATTTATATGAAACATCTATGTGTTGATACCCAGCTGGTATAGTAGACAGATGGTTATATTAAGCTCAGAGGAGGAATTGAAGGTAGTGACAATACATTGAAGTCATATTGTATAGCGAGGAGGTAAAACCATGGTCATTGCTGAAGTCACCCAGAGAAAGGAGGTAGAAACAGAAGTGGAGAGGGCGCAGTACAGAATCCTTGGGAAAACACCAACACTTAAGATGTGAACTGGGTAGAAATAGATTAATAAGAAGACCGAGAATCAGTGGTTTTAAAAAAGGTAAGAGAACAATGAAGGTAAAAGAATATAATGGAAAACAATAATTTAAAAAGATAATAAGAAGCAGCATCCACTATATCATTTGTGGCAAAGATGTTTTTCTGGATTTGTTAATAAGGGTATTTCCAGCGAGTGTCCTTTGGCTGAGCAGTTTCCATGGAACAGCGGGAATACAAGCCAAATCACGATGAATTAAGCACTACAGAATGTGCATGTAAGTAAAATGATGGCTGAGAAGGAAGCAGATAGCTTTACTATCTGGAGATAGACCTGGAATCAAGGGAGGCCTTTCTTTAGGGGTGAGAGGTACATATTTCCTAAGAGGAATGATCCAGTGGAAGAAAACAATGAAGCTATAAGAGAGATGTTACAATTGATAGAGCAAACAATTTGGGTCAACAGAGGGGACTGGGGTCAAGAGCCCAAGGAAAAGGGGTTAGCTCTGAAGAGAAAAACAGACATTTGTGAAACAAGAAGAAACAACATCATGATATTTGCAATCACAGATGGGTTTGCAGGCAGGGAGGTGGGCTTTATTTTCTTGATCAATACCAAGCTATCTCTTGAAGATGAATGGAAAGGGGTGCAGTGGGACAAGAGAGAACTAAAGTTTTGGAACAGTCCCTTGAGGAAATGAGATAAACCTGATATGGTGAGGAAATGGCTTTCGGTGAATCCTCTAAGGAAGTTATGTTAGGAAAGAAAAGCTTTTGGTTGGGGAGTGTCTTGCTTTGCAAAGACATCCTCTCTGAAGAGCAAAGAGGGTCATGATAGGGGAAGTGGTGAAGCAGATGCCTAAAAATGATGCCCACTGCAATAGGAAGGGAGGCAATGATTCTGCTATTGGGAGTAATTCTACAAAGTGGTAATCAGGAAATGGGAACAGGAAACGTTGTAAGGAGGATGGGAGAAAAATAGAAGACATTTTTGCTGTGAAGCCTTGTGAGAGGCAAATCAAACTGTGGCCTCATGTCTTTGCTTCTTAGAATTTTTTCCTATATGCTAACATGCGTTCCTATGCATTTATGTAGAGCATAACTACGGCCATTCATTAGCTCGTTCTACAAACATCACTGAGTTATCTACAATGTGCCAGGTCTGGGTCGGGCATAGAGGAGACAACAGAGACAGATAAGGTCTTTCCTTGTGAGGTTGTAGTCCTGTGTGAAATACAAACAGGGAATCAGAAGAAATTGTTTAAGAACAATACCTGGATGCCCATGGGTGCCTCACTTGGCTATGTCAGAGCGAATGGTTTAGAAAGTTTACATAGACCCTTGTCAGTCACATAATGTCAAACTAACCTTTATCTCTGGCATCAGATAAAACCAGGGAATGGGAGTCAAGGTAGGACAGGAAAAAAATGAGACCAACATTGTAAGTCTCAGAAAATTTTGCATGAAATATGCATTCCAGGAGTTAACCGGTGACCTCAGACACACTCTTAAAACGCATATTTCATGGACCTGTGGTGTTACAGGTACACTAGTGTGGCCAATGGAAGATAATGTCAAAAAAATTACCTTTTCTATATTATGGTCAGCTTTCCTTGACCATGATTCTTGTTCTGGAATAAAAAAAAAATACTCAGTTTCAATCAATTCGAAATTAATAACTGTGTTTTCTTGTTGGAAACAATGATTTAAATGCTGTCATTGCTGTGCTATAGACCAATCTCTTAAGAGCTAGTCAGTTAAATGGATTCTAAATTAGGATTCTCTCTGGGAGTAACCACCACAGTCTAGTTAATTACTAAACAACTTAACATCCATCTAACTCAGAAGCCATATATTAGATTTCCAAGTTGCTAAATAGCCTACTGTAATTAGAAATCTTAGAAGAGACCAGAACTGTTTTATAATGGCATGGCTTAATTCATGGCATATTACTTCAATCTGCAATATCTTTCTGCCTTTCTTCACCTGTCTGTATTCTACTTGTCCTCCAAGATTCACCTCAGGGATCGTATCCTCCAAAACACCTTATCGAAAACTTGTTCCAGGCTAGGCTAAATGCCCCCTTTTATTTATTTCTATCTTACCATGTCACATAGAAATAATATACCATATGTTCATCACAGTCAATTTTTCAGGATTAGGATTTTGTGTCTCCAGGAAAAGTCATAGTTCTTGATTCCTAGTGGGTTTAGCACATATTTTTTGTACTATTGTATCCCATTTTGTTTAGATAATGAACAGTAAACTGCAGTGAAAACTTCCTTGTAACTAGACATCCTTAATCATGGAGAAGACATTTTACTATTCATTCAATAAATATTTATTCATCAACTATCATGTGCCAAACACTATAAAAGTTGTTGAGGATTCAATAATGAGTTAGTAGATATGGTCCCTGCCCTCTCAGGGGTCACAGTATTCAGAAGCTAGGGACTAGATGCCTATGTATAATATGGGTATAATAGTTACCATAAAGTTCTGTATTATGCCTGTTGCCTCTCTCCAATAATCTTTGTCTACCTCCATATTTATTGAAGTCCATAGAGCAGTAAAAATCATTTAAAGTAGAGTGACAATCAAAACTGTGCTAGTTTTAGTTGTGAATATGTGTTATTTACTTCATGTAGGAAAAATATATGAAGAAATGGGGCAGAAATTGGAAAACTCTAGAGATCATAACTCCAGACTCCTTTTACAATTTTTGAACTGAGTCCTCGGGATAGGATATAGTTTGTCTGAAGTCACCAGATGGGTTAGTGTAGGAGCTACAGTACATCCTGGTTCTCTTTGTTGCTTATGAATCATATTTTTCAGCTTGCTTTTGTAAGTTTTATTCTTCTCATATGGAAATATGAATGTCTTAGAACTCTCAAAACATTTATTCAATACATAATGTTGAGTATTAGCCATGAGTCAAACATATATGAGGCTACATATTATACTCCCTGCCTAAGCTGTGCTTAGCATTTCCTAAATTCATCTAAAAGTTCATGTATGTTTCGTACACCTGAAACTAAAAAAATTAAAAAATAATAAAAAAAGTAAATTGCAGATAATAAAACATTATCGAGTACTAAAAAAAGTTCATGCAACAATTAGTAATATTTTAATTCCAAAATGCTCTCAAGAATCATTTTTAATTAACACCCAAACTTGAATAATAAATTAATATTTCAGCTCGCCACCTGAAGTCAAATTGAATTCTCCATGTAGAGAAAAGAATAGACCTAAAGAGTGACTGTAATAAAAAGATATGACTATAAAAAGTCTGTTTAGCCTCAAATGATGAACAGGAGAAAAACAGTTGATGAAATGCAGTTGATGAAACATTGATGATGGGAAGCTGAGATAGATATTCTGAAATAAAAGCTCATAACATTAATGGTACATGGAATCTGAAGTTTCAATTTCAAAGAGAGTAACTTTTATTGAGAACGCTTTTTTATGGCAGGTACTGTGTTAAGCACTTTAATTACAGCACCTTATTTAATCCTCACTATAGGGTTAACTTTTTTATTGTCATATACTGCCACAAATTAGAGAGGCAGAAATCAAAGGGCTCAAAGAAATGGAAGTATAACTTATTCATCTTACACAGCTAGCTTGAATAGGAACCCAGTTTGGCTTATCTCTAAAGATGACCTGCTCTAATTTGAATACTTATATTTCTCATTAGAGAGACTGCCCTACTTTCAAAAGTGGTATGTTTTCATTATATCAATTTATCAAAATTATTTGTGTAGAAAAAACATATAAGCTACCAAAAACAATGAAAATAGAAGTTTCATTTGGACACACACACACACACACACAAAACCTTGACTGCTGATAAACAAAAAATTTCCTACAGAAGAAACTATTTCAACAGTAAAATTTATTAGGGGAAATGATTCCTATATAATTGAATCTTGGGCAGTTATTTAGAATCATGGCTTTATAAAACACAGTGACTTGATGTTACAAAATTGTTAATCATTTTCTCATTTTATTTAGGAAATAAAAAATGTACTTATAATTGGTTGAGGACTTAAAAATATTTAAACTTTGGTAGAATTTAATAATTTTCCAGCAAGACAGATAACTTCTTTTAGAGTGGTGTTTCTAAGTACATTGTGTGTGTGTGTGTGTGTGTGGTTTAAGATATGGATTATGAGATTTGACCCAAATGTAGATATGACCATAAAAGAAAAAAAGGTGTAAAACCCAGATGGTAGAATTACACCAATAGAAAACCATAGCAGCTTCTGGAGGATGGCACCATTAACATTATTTTCCCCTAAAAGCTCTAATGATGTGATTTGCAAATGACAGCTCTGTACCACCATTGGCAGAAGGAGGGGCTCCCTCCTGAAACAAGCAATGAATGGGTAGATGAGTGGGCACATGCATGCACAGAGAAAAGTAGCCAAATAAAAGTATTTATTCTTCATTCTATGTCATCTATATGCTGCCTAAAACTCTCATATGACTAGGTAGGAGTACTATATTGAAATATACTATGTAAGAATAGATATTTATTCACTTCAGCTCAAATGTTACAAAGAATGTATTTTTATCTGTTTTGCATCACTTAGCTAATCTTTAACTGGAGCCAGTGTTAAATCGAGTAATTTTAGTACAGGTGTGTAGGACCCAGTGAGAGGCAAGAAGAATGTAACCAATAAAACACCTTAGCATCAGCAACACTTCACATTTTAGATTTAAATATCCTATAACTTGGTGAAAAGTGTAAATATTCAGCCAATTCAAAGGTCTGACTGCATGTACTGTGATGGAGATGATAGTTTCTATTCTGTGTGGGCTTCCAGCTGATTTGGCCCATCCTTTACATCTCTGGCACCGGCCTTTTTAACTCTCGCATTTGACGATAATAAAACTGGTGGTTCCTAGCAATATGGGCCTGTGCCAGTGCACTGACCTTCCATTGTATTGGTTTATAGGGTCTGTATAGCTGCACCTGACCATCTTACTCACAGAACCCATTAGCTCCACCTGCTTCTCAGAACTTCTGTACCTCCCTGGTGTCTCTTGGATTTCCCTGTTGGATATTTTGCATGCCTCAGATAGTCTATGAGCCATTGATAGTGCTATCTCAGCCCATCAATTGAGACACCTCTTCCTGCCCGTAACACTCACCATTCCCTTACCATGTTGGATGAACTGTCACGTGGGATGAGAGACTTTCCTGAAAGGCCAACAGTTCCTTTCCTAGGGAAGCCCAGTGCTTTCCCTAAGGACTCCACCACCCATCCCATCCCATCCTGTGCCAAGACCCTGGGTACTGAGGAGCTGAGCTACTTCATGTCCCTTCTGTGTCCTTTTCTCTCAAGTATAAAAGTTAAAAATACTTCATAGTAAAGATTATAACTACTACAGATTTTATTGGCAATCGCTTTTATACTTTCTCTTTATAATCCATGCATCTTTTTAAAAAATCTACATTTCAATTTCATATGCAAGATACTACAGAAACTATTTCATATCAGATATATTATATTTCAAATAGTTATAATTTATAAAATTCCCAGTGATATCTGAGTATCCATTTATAAAAGGGACATTATAAGGAAAGGAAACTAGAGAGAAAAGCTCAAAACGTATGCAGAGTGAATGGACTTGTTCAGTATTATTGAAAGAAAATTTGATGTGATTCCACTTTGCCTAATGGGTTATACTGATGGACTTTTACATATACTATCTTAGCATGAGTAAACATTCTGCCAAACAATACGTGCTACTTTTTCCCCCCATTAACCATATTGTGATTTTTATTAAGTTACATCTGTATGAGACATTCAGGACAAGTCTGAGAATAAAAGATAAATGAATTTTCTGTGGCTATTTATGGAACATAATCAAGAGCTTGCTGAATCTGCAAAGATAAACAGTATACTCATAATACCTAGAACAGCTATATATTTCATGTACCAACAATTGTCTTTCATAAATTGGTTTAGGTGTGAAGGGTAGCTGGAAAGTTGAATTATAAAGCTAAACAGAATTCAAATGTCATCATTGATCATCAAATTAACACCAGATTCAATTTCTCCAAAATGTTGTAATTCATTTTAATGCATTTAATTGCTGTCTTTTATCAATTATTAATCACTTCGAATAAACCTGCCTTTACAAATGAGGAAGGCTGCACCTTAATTCTACTAAGCAGAATCAGAGAGGCAGACTCATTATCTGTGTCTACAAACTAAAGCAAAGAGATTTTGATTATCCTGTGAATCAGGATGCAGGTACACTGCAAAACAGGGCAAATTAAAGCTCTTTCATTACTGAGTACACATAGCTCTTGTTTCTCTATCACCTTGGAGACTGGCTTCAAAGTGCACCGATAATCTTGCACAGGGGCACAATATCATCTGAGGGTTGAGGCAGAAGAGAAATGATGTCAAGAGATACTGCAGTAGATACCTCAGCAGTTAGCTTTGGGATGTAACCTCGGTGTAGCCTGTTTTGATAAATGACATGTTAGGATATAAACCAAATGCTACTATGGATATCTGTTTTTCTAAGGGTAATCGAAAACACCACCTTTGAGAAATGAGTGTTATGTTGCTGTGGTTGAAAAGCGATTCTTTAATAAAGAGTTATACTTTGAGCAAATACAGCAGTTCAGACAAGATAGTGGACTCAACTAATATGAAAAAAACCTGCTACCAACACCTAGAAATGCTGGCTAAAATATAACTTCAACAGAGGTGAATCGCTGAGCTCAAAAGGAAAAAATAGAGGAGAGATGAGAAGTTGTTAATTGCCAGAAAAGAAGAGGAACTGAAAATCAAAGTGGTAAGTGATGAGCTGAAGTGGTAGCTTAGCAGTGCCTAGGGCCTGGTTATTAAGGCTTTGGCACAGTCAGGGCGAGGAGTTGAAATCTCACTCTAATAGGATTGAAAAGCAAGGTAAAAAGGGATTTTAGAGAAAGGTTTGTTAATTCTGATGGATGCCATGTATATCCAGTAGCTTTTGTGTACAAAGAATTCAGAGAGGAAATGACATGAAACTGATCCTTGAAAGATTAAACAGGACTTCTACATGAAAATGAAGAGGAGAAGACATTCCCAGGTGAGATTTCCACCCATAAGCAAAGAGGCATCAATCACTTGCCGAAAGGGAAACTCTTAAGATGGAGGGTTTCTGAAGCACTGATGGTCCTGACATTCTGGGTACCTTCATTTAACACTGAAATTGTGGGTTTATAATGGTATTATGAAATGTCTATCTTTGTTTTTTGTTACCTTTTTTATCTTTAAGTCTATTTTATTGGATATAAGTATGACTATACCCACTTTTCCTGAATGCCATTTGCTTGGAGTATCATTTTCCACCCTTTCATAAATGGCCTTCAGTAACTTCTCTTCATAAGAAAGATGTTACCAGAGAGTATTGAACCCTGAAGGTTTTGTCTTTACATCCCAAAGAAGATGGTTTATATAACCCAACTACATAGCACATAGGAAATAAGTAGCCATTTCTCAAGGACAGGCCCTGATAGTTTATACAGTTCACAGTGTGGGGAAGTTAAATAGCTTAAGTTCCAGAAATGCATACATACATGCTGTGGTAAATGAAAACCAGCCTGAGATTCATGAAGCCTTCATTATCTCTCTCTCTACCCCAGCCTCCAGATTTGATCTCAATTCTTTTCTTTGGTTCCCTTTGATAACCTGATCATTTCACTATCACAACACAACATTCATATTGAATCTCTTTTTTAAAATGTTCCCCCCCTACTAAAATGGGAGATCCTCAAGAGCAAAGACAATGATTTCCTCACATGTATCCCAGTACCCATAGCACAGTACTCGGCCCATATTAGGCACTCAATACACATTTGTTTGAACTAGTCTGTATTTGTTCACTTTGGTCATTCTTCCATCAAAAGAAATTCCTTGGACAATAGTAATTTCCTGTTGTATGTTACCTATTTCATACCTACAAAGGCAACAATAGGGACTTCCAGGATGGGGTTCAGAGAATCCACAAGATTCCTACATGTCTGAACACCATACTGGGTGTATGTGAGACGGTAGAACATTCTTTTCAGCAATGTCCTCTTATGAGCGGAGTATTCTGATTGTCTCTTGCTTTTCTGTTGGAAGGAGTGTTATACACGCCCTGAGATATTTTTGACAGGGTGAAGGTTCAGCTTCACACAGAGCAGAATAAAAGGTGGTAGTTTATTTTTGAGAAGCAATTGTATGTCTTGATCGTGTCACTCTTGAAATGGCCACAGTTACTTTTTCCATAATGAAAGGTCTAATTGCTTTGGGTTCCAGTGTCCATTTTCAAGCTGGTCTGAGGCATTAGCGTCTGTCTCCATTAGCCTTTTGTATGATACTTTCAGTGCCAGCTCCATTACAAAAATGTTGATGGCCTGTATCTTGGCCTATGATAATTGGGTGCTTTCAATGTTTGAACTGCCAAGATGTTAATTAGCTTAATGTAAGGACTACATATCAACTTTTTATTTTCATTTTTATCTGCCAACATTATCTTCTTTTTAAGTAGATGTCTGCTAAAGTGTTTTGAGAGGTGCTTGTTTTTACAAAATAATCATCCTGGATTAGTGAGTTATGAACAGCTGCCTCAAGTGAGCTGATTTAGTCCATTACTCGAAGCATGAACCAAAACATTATTGGTGCACAGAGAATTTATGGTAAAATTCACTTTTGCCACGCTCTGACAACAGCAGGGTAAATCAAGGTGGTGCTCTGGGACTAAAGCAATTTCATTATTCATAGAACTTTGATATCTAATGGTTTCCTGATTAGGAGAGAGATGCTACACATATCAAGAAGCAAGTCAATAGAAAAAAAGGAAGCTAAGCTTCTTATGATTTCACTGTGAACATTTTGATTTGTTTTTGTTCCCCTTTGTTCAAAAATGTTGATATTGTTAAACAACAGTTTGACTATAATAACCCTGTCTTCCATGAGATTAGGATTTCTAATTCATGTTCCAGCTTTCATCCTTAATTTTACTGATAGATTTAAGGATTCCAGATTGAGTTTGCTGAGTTGGCAGCCAGGAAAATAGTCATTAAAATTGAAAATGGCATGGCACCGACAGTAAAATCTTTGAGTGCATTTGGAACTCAGAAATGGCAGGAGCTGCCACATGGCATGAATGCTAGCTTCTATGCTGAAGGAGACAATCTATGCAGCATAATGCCTGGGATAGATAGACAATGAATGTTATATATTATAATCCTCATCAGTGATAATGATGAAAATGCTAATAACAACAATGAAAGTAAATTCTTGTTGACACAGAAAGATAGTGTAATGCCTGAGTCTCAGATTTAGTTATTGTTATGTTATCTTATATTATCCTGGCAGAGAGCATTATATAGTGAAATGGGTTTGTACATAAAGATGTCAGGAGACTTGAGTTCTAGACCTGTTTATCACACAGGTCATTTCAATGGCCTTAAGAAAGTCAAATAATTTCTCTGGGTGTCAGCTTCCTCAATCATAAAATGGGGATGGGAATGGGCATTAACTTTAAGTTAATAAGGTGAAAAATATTCTCTAGAACTAGATTGTGGAGATGGGTGTGCAACTCGGTACCTTTACTAAAAATTATTGGATTATACACTTAAATAGGTGAATTTTATGGCATGTCAATTATGTCTCAATAAGTTTATTAAAAGATGAAAGTGCTTATTAATTCTTTCAACAAATGAATGACATATCCTGTTCTCAAAGAGCTTAAGATCTTAAAGAAGAGATTATCTCAAATTTTCAATTAGTCTTCCTTTTACCATAATATAATCAGTTCATTTACTCAATGCCAAGCACTATTCTTCTAAGAACTTTATACACATTAATCCTTTATTATAACTATTATCATTCCCCTTTCCCAAATGAGGAGTCTGCTGTGCAAATTACCGGGAGTCACATACCCCTTAAGTGATGGAGCTGAGATTCAAATGCAGGTCTTTTGGCTCTGTAGTATGTTCCTCTTAACTAGTATCCTCAGGGGATTCTTGATGGTAATGTGTATAAAATCACAAGGTATTATGGGAGTTATAGAGAAAGGGCATACAACAACCTTGAATGGTCAGGAAAGGACTTTCAAAGGAGTTATGAAATATCTGCTAAAGGATTGAGTAAGAGTTTGCCAACAAAGAGATGGAGGTGACATCTGAGGAAATAGAATATATAAAAGCACAAATGCAAATGCAAGCAGTCATAAGACTCTGAGTTCTCTTCCAGCTCTAAAAGTCTAAAATCTGGGACTAGATCAAAGTGACATAAGCAGAAGTAATCTAGGAGAGAGTTTTCAAAATCCAACAGAAATACTAAAAATGTCAAAAAAAGTTTATTACTCCATGAAAGTTCCTTTTTAGCTTTATATATATATATATATATATATATATATATATATATATATATATATATCTCCCATTGCAAAAGCAGCAAAAAGAGAAAATTTATTTGTTTTACATTGTCTAATATTGCTGTTTTCTGGAAAGCAATTTTTCATGTTTGAGTTACCTGGTGTAGAGAGGACAGTAAACATGACAGTACTTATCTGTTAACTGAGGGGAATCCAGGCTCAGCCATCTGGAACTCCTCAGGCCAATGTGAAATCATTATCTTTGTGTCCATTTCAGCCAGACAGCGGGAGAAGGATGAGAAAGACATGAAGACAGCAAGTGTCTGAGGCAAATCCAGTATAAATTCAGTGGGGATTGCTTTATTGAGGTAGCCTCATTTGCAGGCATATGGCCTTATAGCAAATTTTACCAAAATAATAAATTATATAAGTGGAATGCTGTAGCTTGGCTTTTCTGTAATGTTGTAATTATCTTTCCTGTTTTTGAAAATATATGTTTTTCATTTATTATTATTTTTTAACATCATCTGTTTATTTATCAATTCACCAAACTTTCTTGTACCTATTTCTGAATTGTTTGCCTTTAACTTTATTTCACCCTTGTTTCTGTAGTTTGGGCTACTCCTTTTGTTAATTTCTTAAATTAAAATCTTAGTTTATTAGTTCACTTTTTTTTCTGCTTTGTCAATTAAAGCTTGTAAACCAATCGATTTGTCTTTCAGCATAAATCTGGCCACAGTTTTTAAGTTTTAATATGAAGTTGTGATTAGTTTGACGAGTAACATCAATTTAGTGAGGTATGCATATAACGTTCTTTTTTCTTTAATTTTTGATTTTAATCATGATCTGCTGACTCTCCCTTTCTCATCATTTGTTGACATCTTTGACAGATTTCATATCATTTTTGATGATTAATAAGCACTGCAGTCATATGTTTATTAGGCAATTCCAGTGGAAATTTGGTAAGAACAGTGAAACGTCTCAACTGAAATAACCATTGTGTGAAAGTGACAGGAAAAATCAACATAAGGAAAATAATTGGTTATGGGGAAAAGGCATACAAAATTATTGAAAATAAATAGTGCTGAGTATGTTTTATCTTACTATATGAAATTGATATGTGTAGCCACAAAAGAATCTTTTTGAGGGAAATAATATGAAAAATTACTCAAAATAAATAAGTGCTGATTATATTCAAATTAGATTCATAAAAGGGGAGAAATTTTACCCTTTTAAAATGATGGAACTCTGGGACTTTGAATCCAACAACGTTGAAAGATTTGCTTTCTAATTGACTCTCTGACCACGAAAGACTACCAGCAGTCTTATTTGTATTGTTAGCAAATCCCAAGAAATTTATGACTTTGGGAAGTAAGTCCATTCCTTGGAAACATGAAGTGAACTCAACTTTGGGCCGAGATAGCATTGACCAATCTCAGTGGAATAAACATGGAACTTAAGAGATAGGAGAGAATATGGAAAATACCTGTAATGAAATAAATAATTGAATGCAGACTATGGTTGGTGAGCTGGAGGAAAGGGGATTTATAGATATGAATTCTGCCTCTCTTGTTTCTGTATTCCAAACCTAATATGGCTTCTAGTTTATCAGCTGGCATGCTGAAGTGGCAATCCACAAGTAATCAGATGAACTCTAGGAAGTTTAAAATCCAGTCTAGGAAGTCCAAAGCATACTGAATTCTTATACACACTGAGCTGGTCATATAAGGGTGGATTTCACTGACTCCCATAGTTCACATGAATGTCTCACTCCCCTTCCATCCATTTTCTTAGCAATACACCCCTTGACACTATTTATGATGTTACAGAGGTGAAGCCTGATTGAAATGTGGATCCATGTTTGGTTCGAAGTTGCTGTTCGTACATTCTGAGCAAATGTGATAAACAGATTCTGTGTTCCTCTAGGTGCCTCTCCATGTAAATTGATGACTGCTGCCCAGGGGAATGAACAGAGCCTGAAGACATGAAGAGAGATTAGTTTAAGTATGACAAGGCCATAATCTGTAATGAGAAACATCTATCAGTGTCACACAAGAGAAACACGGTGCTAGGAAGACCCTCTTTGCTTGGAAAAGGTCTCCTACTCCATGGTTGACAGTTCAGGCCTCCTCAGCACAACTCTACTTGTTTCCTCTGAAAGAGCTCTTTTATTCAAATTTGACAAACTAATTACTGCTGCCATTTGGCTTTGAATGACTCAATTATGGCTGCAATCACTTCGTTTAGTAATTACTAAAATTATGGTTTGGGCCCAAGTCCAGTTCTGTCTTTCTTTTCTTCTCCACAGAAGCAGAGAGAGCACTTTTATAGAAAAATAGATGGTGATTCAGGAGCCAGGTTGTAACAATTTATTTTAAATGATCTTAGTCAATGGAAACATAAAACTAAACAACCTGGCTTGAGAATAGGGTTAAATCTTTTCTTGCTCTTTAAGAAACCTGATGCCCTGTAACTGTAGGCTTGGTTTAAATGGATAATTCTAGCCACTTCATGAATGAAGTAAAACCTGTGTTTTCCACTTACTCTTGGCCTTATGCTAACCTCGTTAAAATTTATTAACTGATTATTAATCCATGGTGCTTTGGTTTAATTAAAACAAAGATTCTAGGTTCTAACACCTCCTTCCCAGGTTGGTTTTGGACAGAAGAAAGCACTGGCGAAGCACACAGATTTTAGAGATTCTGAGGGCCTAATTCTACTTGTTTTGGAGACTTTATCTGAGTTTTCTTGATTAAATCATTGGGCGTATAGGGGACAATGTTTAGTCAAGTAAAGAACATTGGCAAGTTTCAAATTATTTTTGTTATTTGTGTCCTGTGTAACCTTGGTTAAGTCACTTAATTTCAGTAGTGTTCATTTCTTCAGTCTCTAAACAGGGATTAATATGAGCTACTTCTCTCATGGGTTTTTGCGAGACTCAAATGAAGTACCAAAGGAAACAAAAAACAAATGCAGCAAATAGAAAACAGTTAAAAACATGGCAGACATTAAATCAACTATATCAATAATCATTTTAAACGTGAAGGGTCTAAATAAGAGACAGACTGTCAGAGTACACAAAAAAGAAAAAAACAAGATCCAACTATATGTTGCCTATAAGAAATCTACTTTAAATATAAAGACTTAGATTAAAAGTAAACAGATGAAGAATGATATACCATGCTAACACTAAGCAAAAGAAAGGTGAAGAGACTATATTAATTTCAAACAAAGTAGGCTTGAGAACAAGGAAATTTTTTCAGAAATAAAGACAAATGTTATATAATAATAAAGTGGTCAGTTATCAAAGAAGATATGCACTTAACAAGAGAACATTAAAATATATGAACCATACACTGATAGAATCACAAGAAAAAAAAAGACAGACAAACACACTATTATAGCTGGACTCTTAAATACCACCACTCTTTCAGTAATTGATAGACAAAACAGGCAGAAAATCAGTAAGGATATTGTTGAACTACACTATCAATCAACTTGATCTAATTGACATTTACAGAATACTTCCCCATTCAACAACAGCAGAATACACATTCTTCTCAAGTTCACATGGAACATTTACCGAGGTAGAATACATTCTGACTCATAAAACATGTGTTAACAAATTTGAAAGAATAGAAATCATACAAAGTATTTTGTCAGACAACAATGGAATTAAACTAGAAATTAATAACAGAAAGACAGCCAGAAAATATCCAAGTATGAAAAGAATTAGGGACCATAAGGAATACAGAATTGATACAAAGCATGCACTCAGAAATTTGTAGTCACTGTTTCCTTTCGTGTGTTGGTAAAAGGACTACCTGGTAGAGAGAAGCTCTGCTCAGTTGTTAGATATAAAGAGGAAAATATCAGGGTTGGGATGAGATTTCATTACTCTCCCTGAGAATTAAGTTAGTAAGAATTCTTTTGTATCCCCTTGCAGAAGTTGACCTTGTCCACAAATGTAACCAATCTTCATTATTTGTGGATTCTGTATTTGTGAATTTGCCTACTCCTTAAAATTTATTTGTAACTCCAAAATCAATGCTCATAGTGTTTTCATGGTCATTCATGGACATGGGAAGAGTGGTGAAAAATTTGAGTGACCCAACTCACACATTCCCAGCTGAGTTTGAACAAGCTGAGGCTCTGCCCTCACATTTTAGTTCTCATATTATAAACAAGTTTTCTTTTCACAGTCTGTTTGGTGCCATGTTTTTTGCATTGTTGTGTTTTGTTGTTGTTTTGTGACTTTGCTGTTTAAACTGACCTCCAGGTATAATGCTGAATGCTATCTAGTTTTCCTAAGTGCAAGAAAACTGATGTGCCTTACAAAGAAAATATATGTATCGATTAGCTTCATTCAGGCATGAGTTATAGTGCTGTTGGCTATGAGTTCAATGTTAATGAATCAAAAATATATATTAAACAATATGTCTTTAAACAGACACAAATAAAACATGGCTATGTATTCTTACATAGATGAAAATGTGATTGGAGGCTTGAAGGAATCTAACCTTGTAATTTCCCTAGGAGAAATGGTTCAAAATTCACTAATTCAGTAACTTATAAGCATCTGAAAGAGAAACTTGAATGGCTGTCTCTTATGTTCTTCCTTATGCTCTTCCTCCCTCTTATCCTTCCTCCAGTTCTCCCGTCTCTCTTCCTAGCAACAGATATTTATTGAATATTTTTACTGTACTAGGCATAGTGTATAAATGAGATTATTTTTTGAGGGCACCTCATACTGATAAGCATTGTGTTATACAAAGTACTTTTTGCATCTATTATTTCATTGAGTCTTCCATAAGCTTCATTTCACAGATGAGTAAACTGAGACTGAGGGGCATATGTGAACTTGCCCAGGGTAATAGTAGAATGAGAACTCATGTCTGTACCATTCTTTAGTCTATATATTGTTGACATAGGTATGAAGGTTATGGGGATATGTGGTTCTACGTTGCCCTACAGTTACAAGGGTATATCAGAAATGGTGTTTATTTTAGATTATAAAAATCACACAAAATACTTTTTTTTTTTAAAAAGGCGATGCACTATCTTGGGAATTCATGATGAAATCTACTCAAATAACACTAAAATGAATGTTCTGTTGAAATAATAATAGGTACCAAGCATTAATACCAAATAGATCATCTATCCCCAAAATATCTGGCTAAACTGGTTTCATCCCGGATCGGAGAGAGGTTGAATAACCCTGGTGCACATGATTAAACTTAAAAGAAGCATAATAGTGAGCATATACATATATACAGTGACCTTCCAAATGTGTTGTTTGTATTAACTGGTGTTTAGCTATAATGAATAACCCCCCCGACACACACACACACACACACACACACACACACACACACACACACAAATAATACACTTAATAATTTTGGTCCAAAATCTTGAATAATTTTGGACCAAAAACTTGGTACACAAACAACTAAGATATTAATTAACCACCTTGCATACATGCTAATAGTTTATTCATATCATGCATTTAAAGAGAAAGTGACAATGTTCTTACTAAATAATTTAAATCCAAATATTAATATTAGATTAGCAATTCTCCTTTATGGAAATCATTCATCAGGAAAACCTATATTCCACCTACTGCTCTCTTCTGAGTCAGATCACTTGTTACAGTGTTGGCTCTGACTGGTCTATTAGAAAATTGAAGAGTCTGGCAACCTCTAAGTCATAGCTCTGGATCCTGTTTTATTCAGGGCTTGCATCTAAAGTCATTTGGGAGACCGCTGGGAAACATAAGATACCAAGCTTCATGGACTACTTGGAGCTGTCTCTCCCTCTCCCCAGTCCACAGCAGAACTTCTTTTGTGTTCTAAATTCTGTCTCAAAGGTAAAAAAAAAACAAAAAACAAAAAAACAAAAAAAAAATTAATCCAGAAGCTAAGGCTCTAATGAGTGTGGACACATTGAGATCCTCTAGGAAGTAAATGTGCTAAATAATGTACTTTCTTTTTTTGCTTTTTAAAGATGAATGAAGATTTGGGGAAAGCATTACTTCTGTAAAGGATAGTTTGAAACTTCAAGATAATGGATAAAAGTTACGTACATCCTCCCTACTCATTTTATTTTCTGATTGTCTTAGGAGCCAAATTTACTCTCTATTATTTCTGTGGACTCATGCCTATAATGGCTTATTTCTTGATTGTTGGTGATTTTTGATTGTTAACTCATTTAGATAAAATTTGTCATGAAACCTGGATTTAAATTGTGTTCCTCCAAGGGAGAATGTGTGTTTGCTTCTGCCCGCTGTCTGGGGTCACTGCCAAACTCAAAAAAAAAAAAAAAAATTATTTTGAGGTTTTTAGGAAAACTCACTGAATTTAGTATGCAGACTTACTTAATTGTTTCTGGTTACAAAGTTTCAGCTAAGATTTTTTGCTGCCTCTTGTATGGGTGACATTTTTTTTTTTTTTAAATTCACCTTTTCAGTGAGAATGCAGATATTTGGGTACACAGATATATGCAGGGGCCTCCTATTAGACATTTAACTTTGGACAGACATGTAACTTTCCATTCTTAGTCTCCTGCCATCCACAGCTATCAGATCTGACTATCAAAATTGAAGCTCAAGGACACCAGACATAGGCAACTAAGTGATATGAGAATTTACTTCCCTCTGTAGATTCCTATTTACCTTTAATTTTTTTGCCCCTGAGAATTTCACTAATTTCCTCTCAACTTAGATATATCTACAATTAGCTATATTGATCATTACAGCTGTTATTACTCTGTTATTCCTAGTGGGACAGTTTTTCAAGGTGTCTAGTTCACAATACTGCCAGAAAGTAATGATTATTCTCTAAGATTTGCAATAGTCTATCATACCTCTATATTAACTAACTTTTTTTTTTCAGTTAACAATATAGTCAGCCATCTTTCTTGTATCAATATGTATAGATTTGCTTCCCTTTTTTTCTTTGAATGGCTACATAATGTTATACACTATGGGTAAACTGTCATTTATTTTAACAAGTTCCCTAATGATGGATATTTAAGTTGTTTTCAGTTTTTTGCTATTACAAAAAATAAACAATGAACAATATGTTTGTAGATTTGTATATCTAGATTAAAGCTCTAGAGTTAGAATTGCTAAGTTAAAGGATATTATATTTAAATGCTGATGTTTATTTCTAATTTGTGCTTTCAGAGTTTGATACAACTACTTTGAGAGAGAAAATCAGTGTGCTTGAATCCCTATTGCCTTGGCTGTGCTGGGTTTAATTGAGCACATTATTACTAATTTGAGAGAACAGTTTGTCTCTTAACTTCATTCTAGAATTGATTCCATGGGGACAAACAGTACAGAAATTTACCTGGACTGTTTTTAATAGATATTTCTCATGCCACATGAGGAACTAATTTCAACCGATTTTCCTCACATGTGACTATGAAATAGAATCTGTTCAGAGAATAGCCATTAGATTTTTCATCTGATTGTGAGTGTCCTAACTGCTTGGAGAATACTCAGAAAGAGTCTGATCAGAATCCTTGTCTTAACAAGAGTGGTAATGACTCTTCACATTCAAAATCAAGAAAGAAATCCAAACCCTCTTCCGGTGTGCAGTGTTGTTCTACCTGGACAGAAAATGACAACAAAAAAGACTCAGTGTTTTTTCCCTCAGAGGAGGAAAGCTATGTCCAGTCTTCTCAAAATAATCCCCTCAGTCTGAATCCTGAGGGCATTACAAGGAAAATCAGACCATGCGGAGAGCTGACTGTTGAAGAATTACTGAGGGAGTTTGGGGATAGCTGGAGGTTTCAACCAAACTCTGTATCGGTGGGCCGCTTTACAGATCAGGTGGTAATGAGGTTCAGAAGAGCTCTGTATTATTCTGGAATGTGGGTGACATATGTCCAAGGCTACAGACTTGAAAAACACTTTTCAGCTAGTTATTTCAAGAGAAACCCTGGTTGCCTACACCGGCTGGTCCCCTGGCTGAAACGGGAATTAACAGCTGTTTATGGAGATCATGGCTACACAGTGAAGAATACCCTAAGCACCATTCTCCATCACATGACAGAATATAGTCTGGAGAGTGAGTTCTTTATTCACCTCCTAGAACCTTATCTCCAGCAACACACCCAGCATTTTCTGCACGAGTTTATCAGTTTTGTTCATTCACCTTATAACATGGAGACCTATGACCAACAAGCCCTCTATCAATGTTCTGCTTCACCACAGGTAAAAAAGAAGTCCATCACATCTGTTCCTGTTTTGCCTTCGCCTAAGGATCAGGCCATACCAGCATCTCAACATGATACAGAGCAGTCTGAAAACACCCGTGGCCACTGGAATAATAAGTGGAGGCCTCTGTCAGGCTTGAAACAGTTTCCAAATGGTAATTCTTCCTTGAAGGCTTTTGAAATCCCACTAGTCCATCATAAAACAGCAAGTAAAATCCATGCTTGGATCTAAGACAAACCAGAAACAGACGATCACAAAGGCACCATTTCTACTAATAATATGCTCCTGAACTGGGCCAGAACAAGGGAAAGGGACCCACGCTTACTGGATTGCAAGCAAAATGTTCAAGAGAGGAAGCTAGAAGGGATAGAATTGGTTTCTGGTCATATCCTGGATCTGGGAAAGGGTGAAACAACTGCACACACCTTCAGTTCCCCAGCAGTTTTTAATCAGGGGAAGCAATGGAAGAACAGTCTTAAAGAAAGAAGTGTTTTGAGCCTCGTCCAGCAGATGAATTTCCAGAAAAAAGAACCAGAAAAAAACAAATACTCTGATGCTTCCCCACAGATCTTTCAAAAACAACTGCCCAGAGAGACTTCCTTGATAAGTTGCAAGTCCAGAAAGAGGGACCCCTCTTGGAGCTGCATTTCATAAACTGTCCTTTCTTCTACAAGAGATGGTAGAAAGCTGGGCTCTTTCAGAAAAAAAGAGAATGAAGTGCAGACAATCCTCCCAATTTGCAGAAGGTGGCCCCCACTCCAGCAGAAGAATCCAAAGACAATCAAGGCCCAGGACACGCAGATCCAAATCGTGGTGTGTCCGACTTCCAAAGAGATCTGTAAGCAGAGAATCAAGTAATCTCTCTCTGAGAAGAAGTCACAGAAGTGAATACTTCACCCAGAATGCATGCTGTGACTCCTCAAAAGAAAAGAATATGCGCGACTATGAACCAAACTATGGGAGGGCATCTCCAACCACAGTCCAATACAGGAAGTTCCTTCAACTGCTGGGAAGAGACCCAACTGTCCTTCTAGAAGTGAAGGTGCTTCCCAAGCTGGAAGCCACTGTAACGGTCCCACATGCTTACAGACTGAGAAACACAGATCCCCAAATAAACAAGAGATGACCAAAAATACACGTTTCCTAGAGCTAGAAAAACCAGAGCAGTTGGACACACACACACAAAAAACTAAAACAAAAGCCAGTGTCCAGATATATAAACCACAGAGGAAGTCAGCGATTAAATGGGGATCTGAATGCTGTAAGGCAAGTGATTAGTCTTTCTGAGTGTGTACCTTCCTGCAGGAGGCAAATCCAGAAGAAAAAGAATTCAAGCCTTCAGAAATGTCACCTGGCCAAACATAAGTATCAGAAATACAGAGGTGCAAATGGTTTTAAAAGGCAAATCAGTCTACTCGACTAACCATGAAGAATCTTTGAAAGTATGAATATAGTCTGAAAAGGATTCCTAGAGATTCATCCCATCACATCGTAACTGGAACTAAAACCCTGATGATTAAATTCAAGGCTTCGTTTGGAGACAAATGCGTATTAAATTGGTCATATATATAAATATTATTCCTGTCTGCCTTTTTTATCTTATGAACTGAATTCTTAAAAAATTTGACTGATTTTTTTTCATTCCCAGATTTAATTATGAATATTGGCTGCTAAAAGTTGCAAACACCGTACTAACAATAGGAGCATACGTTACTTAACACAAGTTATGCATATTAAGTATTAATAAACACAAGTGTAATTTAAAAAATATGTACACTTGAAACCTATATAATTTTAATAACCAATGTCACCCCAATAAATTTAATAAAATTTGTACACAAACACACACACACGTGCGAGAGCATGCATATACAGAGAAGGTGCCAAAAAAATGTATACACATTTTAAGAAAGGAAAAAACTGTATTAAAATTGTAATGCTCAATATATACTGATAACAAAAGATGAATACGAGTCATGTTTGACTTCTGCAATTATAAGAGGTGTTCAAAGTGGTTACCATCAGTGTAATTTTAATACAGTTTTTTTTTCCTTTCTTAAAATGTGTAAACATTTTTTTGGCATCCTCTGTATATATATTACAGATCTGGAAAATAAGGGGCAAGGTCACTGTCTTAAGATATAGTTATTGCCTTCAAGTATTTAACAATCTAGTTTTGCAAATAGCTGCAAGTAGGAAAATGAACATTTATGGGATATTTAGCACTGCCTTCCCATCTTCCTACCCGGAAAACTGTGCCTTCACATACTCTGACATCTGGATATCTCCATTAAAAGCTGCCATGTTTTAAGATAACACTGATTCCCTACCCACTGTAACCTGGTCCAGTGGTGGAGACTACACCTAAGCCAAGCTAATTGCAGTATTTTGCCCCTCTGGGCACATAAAGAGTCCAGTAGTGGTCAAGTCATAGCACTTCCCTGAGCTTTTTCAAACTGGTTCTGATGAAAAGGGTCATTCTCCTTCTCTAGCGGAAGAAGGTAAAAGGTTTGAAGCTTGGATACTATTTAGAGCTATAATTCTCCATTTGTGAAGAAAGTCAGTCTGAGATAAAAGAGAAGAAAGTTAACAAAGAAAAGTGAGGTAAGCCATAAGGAATCTTGGAGTTAGGACCTGAATTTTCTAGAACTTGAGCTGCCATGTTGCCCTTTGCATGGTTTTATTTTTTAACCCCTCTTTAGGTTTTGTGAGTCAATACATTTCCTCTCTAGGATTTCCAGTGACTTGCAATCAGGCACTTCATTGTAAAGTGCAACAATGGAAATCTGTGAGAGAGTAGACAGGGAGCAACAGTTTCCTTGGGGAGGTCTCTGAAGGCCTCCTGGAGAAGTGATATATAAATGTGTCATCTGGAACACCGAGTAGTAGCTTTCCAGGTGAATGTGCTGGCAAGGGCTAGCAAGAAAAATGAGCAACTTGAAAAAGGAAGAAAACTGAAATTTTCTAACACTTTCCCTCCAGCGTATCTGGGAAATTCAGAAAGATACCCTGAGAAAGGAAGCTGATGCCAAGTTGTTCACAGGAATGAAACCTGGCTTTTCTGGGTCCATAGCAGTCACGAAGCAGTAAACATAGTCCATTATCAACTATGAGCTAAACCTTTTATGGTAAAGATTAATGGGAATATATGCAAAGTCCTGAAATTAGGAAAAGGAAATTGTTGTGGTCCCAAGTCACCACAACTTAGCAGTAGTTAACATTTAAAAAGAAAGTATAACTGTTATTGCGGTCAAAAGTGTACTTATGAATCAACGATGTTTGGCTGCATTCAAAGATGTAAAGAATTTCTCTGGGTAGGGACAATGAAAATGGATATCTAAATAGCTTCAAAAACATGAATGGATGTTCTCTAGAGAAATATATTTCTTTGGGTGATTTAGGAAATAAATTGGGCTTCATTTAAGGAGAAAGTTACAGGGAGGTAATTTTTGTTTAATCAAAGACAGCATATCCTATTAGTATAGTCACGTGGTTCCCATTAGCGTGGACATACTGTTGATCAACGGGCCAATGGAGGGGAGCTCTCGTCCTTGGAAGTGTTCATGGTGTTCGTGCTTGGCCGAATCCCAACAGTGTGGGAAATTTGACGGGATGTTTTTATAAATCCCCATTTAACGCAGAGATTCCAAGATTCATTAAAGAGTCACAGAAATTTGCTAATGAACCAAAAATACCGACATTTAAATAGAAAAAAAAAACTTTTCTTGGATGGGAAAAAGGAAAACACACATTCAAAGATAATACAATAAATAATATTGGAAGTTTACCCTTTGTGAGGCACGCACACACACATACACACACACACACACACTCACACACACACACACACACACACACACACACACACACACTGTATGAGATATTATTTGAGTCCACATTTTATAGGTGAAGGAAATTGTTACTTGTTGAAGGGCACAAAGCTAGTAAATTTTGCAGTCTGGATTCATACCCAGATGGCCCTAACTCCAGAGACACTGATCTTAAACCCAACTTGACACTGCCTACTTTTTTGTTGTTGTTGTTGTTGTCCTTCTCAATTAACTACTATCTTTCATACCCTCTGGTGAACACATTCACAAACATTATGTCATTTCACCTTTAAAACAAATGAATTAGGTTGGATTAATTATGCCTGTATCTTCAATGAGAAAAACAAGTTGCAAAGAGGTAGTATCATAACAAGCCAAACTGTAGGTCTGACTGCCCATGCTTTGTGTTTATACAGCTTATCAAGGTTGACTGAGCTTGTCAAAGCTAACTCAAATATATCTATGACCCTTACTCACCTAGTCTTCTCTGCTGTTGAGAGCACTATTTCATTCAAAACCCAGAATACTAATATAACCATGCAGGGTATGACATTCAGGGGTCACTTCTACTTATTTGTAAGAATAAAAGCCAATACCTCTTTCCCAAGTTCACCCTGAATTGTCCTTTTGAGGGGAATGGGGCTCATTTCAGCCAACTGGGAGGAGGCAGAAATGATTTTCAATACATATGCTTCCGTTCATACAGCATCTTCTATGGCATGTGGGTCAGCTAAACCACTGAAGCCCATCTCTGTCCTTGACTCTTTGGGCTGATCCTCCTTGAGGTACATTTCATTACCTGATAATATGCAGGTAAGCAGAAATGAGGTTTCTGAAGATACTAGAGTCATGTCAGGTGTGAATATTTCAAATCTTCCTATTGTGCATATTTTAGCGAATGTGTATTTATTAATCCCCACAGCTCCTGCTTAGGGAGGGCTTTCCATCTGTGCTCACTGGAAACATTAGTGTAATCCCCCTAACAGGTTTCTCTGCCTCTGGGCTCTCTCTCTTCACATTATCATCCATAGTGCTACAGTTATTCTAATATACAAACTTATTCGTGTAATTTCCCTGCCAAAGATTCTCCATTGGTTCACTATTGTACAGAGAATCAAGTCCAAATTCTTTAATCTTGCATCTAAGGACCCTATGGCCCCAATCCACTCCTATGCATATATCCTTTTGTCCTGAAAGACAAAACACACAAACACAGACACACATACATGTGTATTATACACAAGGACATACATACACACATCCTTATGTCTGCATACCTCATTTGTACCAATAGAATAGATTGTAACTTCTTTGCCTTAGACAAATTATGTTCCCTTCACAGCAGTTGTTCCAGTGTCTTCCATAGAGAAAGTGTTTAATGAACACATTACCTCTAATTGGTCTAATGCTATTAAACTGTATGATCTTGGATAAATCAATTAACTTCCCTGCAATTCTGTTTTCACCTCAGTTAAATGAAATTGATTCCATCACTTTTTGAACCACTGATTTGGCATTGTGGAAAACAATGCCACAGACTTACACCTGAACTTTCTCATACTTCATGTTAGTGGTTTTGACCGGACTCATGTTTCACACTCACCAGCATTTCTTTCAAATCACATTACTGAGGTCTTTGGAGGATTGTCAGGTTTTTACTAGCCTGTAATATAATTTAGACTTGGCAATACTCTGCTAGAGGATTTTTTAAGATTTCTTTCAATTTCTCATATTCTATCAATATTTGAGTTTTGGATTTAATTAAGTTAACTAGTCACTTCAAAATGACTATTGAGGGCCAGCCCGGTGGCTCAGGCGGTTAGAGCTCCATGTTCCTAACGCGGAAGGCTGCCAGTTCGATTCCCACAGGGCCAGTGGGCTCTCAACCACAAGGTTGCCAGTTCAACTCCTCGAGTCCTGCAAGGGATGGTGGGCAGCGCCCCCTGCAACTAAGATTGAACACAGCACCTTGAGCTGAGCTGCCGCTGAGCTCCTGGATGGCTCAGTTGGTTGGAGCCTGTCCTCTCAACCACAAGGTTGCTGGTTAGACTCCCACAGGGATGGTGGGCTATGGCCCCTGCAACTAGCAATGGCAACGAACTGGAGCTGAGCTGTGCCCTCCACAACTAAGACTGAAAGGACAACTTGAAGCTGAACGGCACCCTCCACAACTAAGATTGACGGGACAACAACTTGACTTGGAAAAAAGTCCTGGAAGTACACACTGTTCTCCAATAAAGTCCTGTTTCCCTTCCCCAATTAAAAAAAGAAAAAGAATGATGCTTGCTGAAATGGGTAAACTCAATGTAAAAAAACAAAAGACTATTGAGTCATTAGAAGTATTGTATAGCTAAGTAATGATAACAAATTTTATCATATTATTAACTGAGCCCAAATAAAATTTTAGGACATTGTAAGACACTGTTTGGAAATACTGTTTTATGCACTTTTGTCTCATTGATAAATCATTTATTAATGTAAGTTATAATGTATCTGAACACAGGTAGCTTCAACAGTTTCAATAATGTTCAATTGTGAAGCTGCTTAGGGAGCTGACAGGTATATTTTTTATGTTTGACTTCATAACAAACAAACATTATACATACTATTTTTATGCACCAAATACTATGCAAAAATATTTTGAAATATGAAGATTCTGTATATACACTTATTTATCAGAAACTTAGAAGAATAAATACTACACTTCAGCATAAATATAGTACCTGGATGTTAAAACAAGCAAGGAACAGATGCAACAGCCTAATTACTAATACAAGGTGTTAGCCGTTTAATGCTTTCTCAGGTTCTAGTGTCTACCGCAGCAAGTGCTTTACTTTTTTTTTTTTCCTCAAATGTGATCCAAGGGTCCATGATGTAATGATACCGGTGGAATGTCATTTCCTCAGTCAAGCCAGGTAATTGTCCATTTTCATATTGACTTCTTAGCTTAGAATGCTCTTTGCTCTACTGCTGTTTAGACAATACTTACTTTCTAGAATCCATTCAAGGGACACCTTCTCTTTGAAGTTTTATTTGATATTTTCCCAAATGTTAAACTGTTAGAAGTGAACAATGACTTCCTTGGTGCCCCCATACAAACTTGTATTGCAATACCAAAGATACTTATTTTGACTTTTTATCTTACATGTCTGAGGCTACCCTCCCCTTCCTCCTGCCCCAAGAATGAGAGCTTCTTTAAGACAAATACCAGGTTGGGACATAGTAGGTGCTTAGTGAACACTGAATGGATAAATAAATAATGAAAGATAGAGAACACAGTCTTAGGCATGAGTTGAGTAGGATTATCAGTTGTAAGAGCCATCATGAGGAAATAGTAACTCAAAGTAGTATCCCTGCCATGAAATCCAATGTGACTCGTTTCAATCACTCTTCTGTATAGAACCAAAAAGTCAGTCAATGTGCCCAAACAAGGTAAATCTCAAGGAGATTCTAAAGGATGCCCTTTGATAATTATGTATGTATTGACACGAAATACTCTATGTACCACATCAAAATGATACTAGCAACTTGATAGAAATTCAGAATCTCAAGCTCTAACCTGAATCAGAGTTTTAAAATTCATTTTAGTAGTATCCCCAGTGACTCATATGCATATTAGTTTGAGAAATACTTCTTTAAAATAACAGATACGGGGCTGCACTCCAGCTAGAAATTATGCTTTTATCCAAAATTTTAAAATACATGTCTGCTATCATGTACTATCCAAGAGTTGTGACTATGATAAACAAGATTTTAGGTTGGATAAAAAAATTGAGGTAGTATAAACAGAATCTAATAAGTTTATGTAATTCTTCATTATTTATAACCACTTGAATGAGTTCCCTTTCAGAAATATATGTAAGTAGATAGATAGATAGAAAGAT
Organism: Rhinolophus sinicus; assembly: GCF_057876585.1. Lineage (NCBI taxonomy): Eukaryota > Metazoa > Chordata > Mammalia > Chiroptera > Rhinolophidae > Rhinolophus > Rhinolophus sinicus. The sequence goes on along the minus strand of NC_142516.1, from coordinate 25,240,234 downwards.
AGATAGACAGACAGATATAAATAGATAGGTATAACTTTTACATTATATGTGTAAGAAGCAGATGGACTATTCTATACATGAAATGCATGTGAATGTGAATTCACAGGCAGAAATACACTTGTAGGTGTGTTTATGAAGCCTATTAGAACTAATGAAGAAAGCTTTAGGAAACACAAATTTGACTAGAGCATTTAAAAAGTAGTTAAAGAAGCAGTATAGCATAGCAACTAAAAGTACAAACTCCTGAGCCTTAGTCTATACATACTAGCTGTGTAGCCATGGGCAAGTTATTTAAAACACTTCTTCCTCAATTTCCTCATCTACATATGATGATAATAATAGCACCTAGCTCAAAGGGTGGTTGTGAGCAGTCAATATAGTAAAATGCTTAAAACAGTGCCTGGCACATAGTGACATACAAGGAGTGACAATTAAGTTCACGAACTCATCTTAGAAAAAGTGCTACATACCCCATTGCTGAATATCACTATGGTCACCTTTGAAGTACTCCCTTTGGGAAGCTATGCACCGCTACCAGTGCCTAGTTCACCCTTCAAAGCAATTTTGGAACTCTTTTTCTGCAATGGCCATCAGAGCTATCATATTACCCTTGATATCCTGAATGTCATCAAAATGTCTTCCTTTATCTTCGGATAAAGAAAGAAGTCATTGGGGGCCAGATCAGGTGAGTAGGGAGGGTGTTCCAATACAGTTATTTGTTTACTGGCTAAAAACTCCCTCACAAACAGTGCCGTGTGAGCTGATGATTTTTCGTAATGCAAGAGCCATGAATTGCTGGTGAAAATTTCAAGTTGTGTAACTTTTTTCATGCAGCGTCTTCAGCACTTCCAAATAGTAAACTTGGTTAATTGTTTGTCCAGTTGTTACAAATTCATAATGAATAATTCCTCTGCTATCAAAAAAGTTAGCAATATCGTTGCAACAAGTTCGTGAGCTTAATTGTCAGAACTTGTGTATATCTGTAGATATAGATATAGATCATATAGATATAGAGGATATAGCTGTAGCTATATATATGTATTTATACATATATATATATATATATATATATATATATATATATTTGTTCTTTGCTATCATTTTGACCTATAGATATAGATGATATATATAGATATAGATATAGATATATACAGATATATTTGCTCTTTGCTATGGTTTATTATCATTATAAAGACTTGGCCTATGAGAGGACGCAGTTGGGTCTGGACACAGGAATTGGCTCACCATAACAATTGAAGAGGCAGAGAACAAAGGAGGGCAATTGGACAATTGTGATGTGATGAGCATGACTGGGATTCTGAGCATAAATAATCAGGAAATTGGATACTCAGGAGGGTCTGGCTACTACAAAGGGAACAGAGAGGCAAAGAAAAGAAGGAAACTATCAATTATTGAGCACATACAATGTGTTGGGACAGTGCCAGCAGCCTATATACATCTATCTCTGTCTATCTCTATCTTTATTAGCTAGTTTAATCTTCAACTCATTGATCAGGTCTGTCTTGTTAACCCTGTATTACATATGTGGAAACGGAGATGCAAGGAAACTAAATGAATTATTTAAGATTTAAAAAGTAGAACTTGACAGAGCTTGACTTGAACAAAGCGCTGCTTAGATTTAACCATCCTACACTTTACACTTAGCTGAAGTAAAACCACTTGTCTAACTAGTAGGAAATAGGCTAATTCTTTCCAATATGATTTAAGTTCTTTTAAGGATGATGATGATGATAATGATGGCCGATACTGGTATATAAGAACTATATCAGTCTTAAGCAGTATCCTTGGGTTACCTCTTTTAATCTTACCCAGAACCCTTGAGGAAGGTATTATGATTCTATTTTTCAGATAAAGAAACCTAAGCACAGAGGACTTAGGGAACTTGCCCTAGGTTATACGTGTAATAGTAGCAGAGCTGGGCCCTTAGCCCCAGCAGTATGGAGCCAGTGTCCACACTCAACCATCACACTGCACAGTCTCCTATTAAAATAGCATCTATGTAACATGTTGGAGGAGGGACAATGAATTTATATTTTTTAGCACCTATTGCATATTAGAGTACTTGCTTCCATATTTAATTTTCACCACCATGATGCGAGGTAGGGAACAGTGTTGAATATATGAGTAGGAGAAATAGAAGTCCCTGAAAATAACCATGTTTTAGTTAAATTAGAATTCAGAAAAATAAATCTCTTAATCAAGAGTCAGCAAAATTTTTCTGTAAAGGGCAGATAGTAAATATTTTAGGTTTTGTGAGAATATGGTCTCTGTAACAAGTGCTTGTCTCTGCCATTGTAGCATGAAAGCAGCCAAAGATGATATATAAGTGAAACAGTGTGGCTGTGTACTCATAAAACTTTATTTACAAAAAGGGTTGATGGGCCAGATTTGGTCCATGGTCCATCATTTTCAGATCTTTGTTCTTATCCTTCAAGTACTAAAAAGAACACACCACTTTTCATTTATGGTTACCAGGTAGTACAATTCATGATAAAGAAAATAAACTATTGTGTAGGAGTCTGTTTCTTAAGAATTAAATGAAGTAGAGCGAGTGAACTATAAAATATTAGTGTTACAAAGGGCTGTCTCTGCCAATGGTTTATTTTTGGAAAGGCAAAATATTTTAAGAAATGTGGATGCTTTGTCTTATTCTACAAATCACAGGTAACCATGGATCATTAGAGCCAGCAATATTACCCTGGAGAGGATCTTATAATTATGAAAAAAAGTAAAAAAAGAAAATATTCTTTAAAAAATGGTACCAAAGTGTGGTGTCAGAATGAAATCATAGATTGTGTCCCCCATATTTCCTTTCTCTACTTTTCATCCTATCACCCAGGCATTTATAATAATTCCATGATTGAAAATTAAAGTCATTTCATCTTGAAATATATATTGCATTCATGTGTGGGCCAAGTGATTTAATCTTGACTAGTGCTCTCTGAAGGCTTGTTTGATGGGTTAGTGATTGGTCATATATTTTGCAACACTGCTATTAAATCCACTGGGAATTAACATGTTAAATCCATAATCATGCTTTATTACCTGTATAATCCTGGGTTAACGGCAAAATGAAGTTGATTCATTTTTCACATGTTCGCCAAAGTGAAGTCATATTTTCCCCCTTAACTAGTAATTAACCTTTATGCCTTTATTAACTACTTTATTAAATTTAAATGAAATGTTTATTGGTAACAGTTCATGGGAAGTGTAAACCACAATGACAGTGTGGCCCTGGTGATGTCCTGTTTCCTGGAACTTCTCTATTAAAAATATTCGTATTATAAGGAGTTCATTTTTTATCACAAGGTACCAGTGCCTGTAACTTAAGAGGCAGTGTGGTATAATAAAATAAGCAATGGCTTTAGAGTCAAATAGACCTGGAACCAAGTCACATCTAATTACTTACAAGCTGTGCGACCTAAGGCAAGTTATCTAATACCTCTGGGTCTCAATTTCCTTATATATAACATGGAAATAATAATAATAATGCCAGACTTCTGAGGATAAAGGAAATGGATGAAATAGTGGGGAAGGTATGAGAGGCAGTCAATTTGCAGAGGTAATTTTTATTAAAGCTTCTATTTTTGGTGGAGACAGGAAGAGTTTGGTATGGTACTCATATAGAAGAGAGTACTGGCGGCAAAAGGATAATATATGTTCCTAACTTCTTTCTACCTTCTCCAGCCCCATGGACTAGATATAAAGCCTGTAAAGAGAGATTATGTAGTATAGACTGCTAATATCTTTCATTAAGAGTCCCAAGGACTGCCACCTAAATAGTCACTTTGTGCAAATTGAAAAATATAAACATCCACCTTGGGGCAGAGACAGTCCTGTGGACACAAGCAGTGAAAGTTTTGTGTAAAGAAGAAGGTGGAATGGGGCTCGTGGCTTGGTAAGCAGAGCACGTGTTGGGTACAAGCTCCCTAGTCTCTCCGCAGGGCACTTTTGTTCAGATCACAACCCTACATCTGCCTGTACTCCTCTGAACCCCAGGGTTTAAACTGGGCTTTTGGTTGTCCAGTTGGAGACAAATTTCCCAGACTCTGTTTTAACAGGAGTGGTAGCGTGAATTAGTTCCAGCTAATGAGATGTACGCAGAGGTGATGTCTATAACTTCTAATCATCTCCTTAAGAAAAGCCCTTTGTGCTGGATTTTCTTCCTTTTTCCTCTGGGAAATGGCAACAATGGGGTAGCCATCTTGAATACAGAGCTAGAAGCTATGATTTGAGGATGGCAGAGCGAGTTCATCTGGGGGAAACAGAGTTGCCATCAGCCCCAGGCTTCTCATTGTTGGAATACGCAGCAACAGAAATAAACTTCCATCATGCTGAAGTCACCATATATTGGGATCTTTTCATTCCATCAGCCTAGCTTGTATTTTAACTACTATGGGGCTTTTAGACCAGAATTGAAGGAGTTATTTTTATGAGAGAGTCTGATTTCCAGTGACAAAAGTAATGCTGCTTTGGTGAAAAGCTATGGTGAAGTGTGGAGATGAGCACATGGAGTGCTTTGGCACAAGTGGCAGGACCCAGGGAGGGTGCAGCAAAGCAATGATGGAGACTGTGATGCATGATAGGAGATGGCAGATGCCCAAGAAACTCAGCAATGCAGTGACTCTGCTCAACTGAAGTGGCAGGTGGACATTGTCCTAAGGACACCTCACTACACTTGAGTCAGAGGGATATTACAGGGGACCATGGGCCATGAGTAGATGATGGGAAAAACAAATTTTGCATTATTATTTTTACTCTCACCCTACTCATACTCACAGACTGACAGGACCTTGAGTCAATCGAGGTCCAATGACGAAAATAGAAATCATGCTGTGTATTTCAAATAGAGGAACTATAATAGGGGGCAATTGTTTCAAAGGTGTCTGACGAGCTGAGAAAGAAAAAGGGAAGATGAGGTAATACAGTTTCGAAACTACAGGAAGTTCCTAGGACTGCAAGACAAAAAAGAGGAGCTGGTATTAATATACCCAAGAAAGTACTCACTACTGATGGTGGTGGTGAAGCTTACTACAGAGATTACAAATGCTTCTCCCAGAACTACTGGCTACTCCTGGGCTTGTAAATCCTGGAAGGCATTGGCCGTTACCCACTGCTACTCCTGCTAGAAACTACAAAGGCCACTGGAGTTCACAGCTTCCAGCTACTGCAGGAAAGAAAGAGAGAAAAGGAGACAGAAAAGGGAAAGGTGTGGACCTTAAGAAACGAAGGTTGGAATGACAGTTATTTTATAAAGGCAATTCTCATGTTACTGTGGGAGAATTAGAGGTGAGAGGCTGGAGGCCAGGAAACCAGCAGGTTAGAGGTTGTGCTGTCCTTACAATCTCTAGGGCAATGCTGGGCAGGCAGTGAACCCCCAATTTTCATATGGTGACCTAGACATTGAATACTAACCTTTCTGTTTCTTTAACATATAATTTTAAGTTGCATCTTCCTTTTTAACACACAGGTGTAAGTTTGTGGCACATAAACAATTTTTTAACCAGCTAATAATATAATTGTATACCTGACATATACTCCCTTTGCTTCACATTTTGTAAATTTTTTATAGCATGAAGAAGTTCATTTCATTGCAAATTATGAAACACTGAATTAAACATAAGCCTGAATGCCGAAGGAGTATTAGAAGTATGTCAAAATTTTACCTGCTCTTGGTTAAATTTAAATAAAATTTGCTGGCCTTCAGAGATGGACACTTAAAACTTAGTGGTGAATAATTCTAACAAATAAGTGACATACTTGTACATACTCAAAGAAATATTTAACAATGTACTCATATTTTGTTGGAACATTGACGCCTATTTCCTGCATTTGTTCCAAGTCCATATGTTTATTTCTCATTCTATCTCAGGTTTTGATGCTTGAGGTGTACAAATTTTATCTCTACTCTTAACACGAACTCATACCCCCAACCCCTAGCTTGTACAAATGACTGAAGAATCTTGCTTATTGAGATTGCAATGACTATTTAACTATGTGTCAGAGAAGGCCCACAAGATCCAGTGACCCTATTACTGTCCCTTCATTCAAGTGATGAAGCCTCATTTGTCACATCATTTCAGAGCGATGCCTCTTTACACTTGACTGGTTTACCTTGGGTCAATATTACTGACAAATGACTATCTCCTTCAGTACCAACCAGTGATAACTCTTAATGTGCCTTATCCTTGCAAAAGGTTAATTTAAACTTCTAGTATACTGGCAAACCAAGAGAAGTCATGTCAAGGAATATTTCTAACTTTCTTAAGTGTCCAGGACTGTGCTACATAGAAAATCTATAAACTGTGTAAAACAATAGATCCATTCTTTGAATGCCTGGCCATGGGCTGAACATTTTACATACATTATTTCAGCTAGGTATCTCAGTCATGCTAAAAGGTAAGTATTTTCATGACTATTTTACAATAGGGAGAAAGACTTGGCAATAGATTTACACTTAGTTCTGTCTGATCCCAACACCTTTGCTGCTAGGTACCTGGCATAATCTTACACAGTATTCCTGCATTTTAGGGTTGGTTATGCCCTTTAGGGAATAAAAAGAAGACCCATGTAGCCATCTTCTTGCCAATGTCTTTCTCACCTACTTCTCTATCCCCCCACACAAGTTTTACTGGACGTACCTTGTCTAAATAAATACCCACTCAGCAAAGCATCAACCTCTGCCTGCACGAGTCTGCCATTTGTGGTGTTTTCCATGTCTTTCTAGCCTCACTCCATGGCTCTTTCCTCATATATGTGCATGTCATCCAGACCCTTGCCCTGCAATTGTCCCTTTACACCAGATCAGTCCTTGGGAGATGGATCAGGCAATGAGACTCCAAGGCTACCTGACCATGTCTCTGTCCCAGATTGGTGTCTCTGGCTCCTCTCTTTCCCTTATTTTACAAAGCGCTCGATTCTCAGCACTCTTCTCTTTATTATGCTGCTATGACTTGCTTTGTCCTGCAGAGTGAGATCCACTCTTCCAAGCTCCCCTCCACTCATGACACCCACAAACATAAACCATCAAGCCTTTCATGTGTATGTTTTAGCATTTTTAACCATTATGAAAACACAAAGATAAAGATAAACACGGGGAAGATAGAGAATCCGAAAAGGCTATTATTGCTCCAGATTCCACAAAGTTGAGGAACATTCACCTGAAAAATCTCCAACTGTGCTCAACTGTTCCAAACAGCTCCTGACTGCCCATTGGCAACACGAGGAAGTCAGAGGCCCTGCACACTATTCCCGAAGGGCCTGTGTGATGCCATCTCCTGTGACTTTCAAAAGTCCCATGCCAGTCACAGAGCACTGCAACCGGGCCCCTTTACACTGACTTCCTCTGCACTCACCATTGTCCCTGCCAGGGGGGACTTCTTCCCTACCAGTCCAGTGAAGGCCATTGTCCTTCAAATATCAACTGCTATTGCGTTTCCCCTGTGAAACCTTCGCAGCCCCCCACGGCCTTCATGGATTGCTCCTTCCACTCTGTCTCCCTAACACTACTTCATGTCTCACTCTCTTAAAAGCCCTTGTCTTTTTGTATTATAATCACACTTATGTGCCCACGTCTCCTGCTTGAATGAGATGTTTTTAATGGCAGGGACAATGTTTTGTTTACTCTTGGGTCCCCTTGTCACTTCCTGCGAGTGCCTGGATCTTAGAAAGTACCCCCCGAATTTGTTGAACACATGAATAAATAAATGCATGGATAAATGAATCAATATGCTTGAGATAAAGGCAAGTAATTATCATAACGATGTGTCACACATCCCAGGGCCAGGAGTATGAATGACAGTTATAATGACAGTTATAATGACAGTTATAATATTTATAATGTCCCTATTTACATCACATTGCTACAGGAGCCTGGTATTTTACACCCGTTTTTTTCTATCTAAGGATGTGGAAGACTTGCTCTTCCCTATCAAGGAGAGGCAGTATGTCAGTCTGATGTGTGTTCTGTAGCAGAGCAGTCCTCCATGAAGTGATTGCCTGTCAGCTTGTTACACTTTATGGCAGGTGTCACAGCAAGCCAGCCTATTTGGCACAGAGGAGAGCTAATGAAGGAGTGTGTGTGTGTGTGTGTGTGTGGTGGGGCGGGGGGGAACATCTCAAAACATTCAAACAACATGGCTGGGAGTTGGGGGAGGGAAGGAGGATGCCTCCCCCTCAAGCACATGAAAAGTGGTCCGCTTCCAGCCTTTGAGGGGGACAAAGTTATCAGAGAAGTGTGTTGTCCCCACCTCCTTGGGCAGCTGCAGGCTCTTCTGGATGGAGCTTGTCCTCTTCCTCCCCACAGTCTGAAGCAAGGAGCCAACGTATTCTTAGAAATCATTTTCGTAAAGGGCCATCAAAGGCAGTGACTCTCCTTACCTCTGTTTGGAGAAGATGAACATGTGGGATGTGAAAACAAGATGGAGAAGCTCTGATCCTTTGAAGTCTATTTTGCCTGCTAGAGAATTTTCTCTCCTTCCACTTCTCTATCTTCAGATAATATAACATCTCAAGCCTAGGGGAGAAAAAATGGTCCCACTTATTGGAATTGAATGTTTTTACCCATATCTGATGTTGTGGCTACTTAAGATATGGGCCATGCTCTCAAGGAGATTAGTCAATGGAGAAACACACAAGTTAATCAATGATTACATTATGATAAGTGTGGTTTATGGAAGAGCTTAAAACAAGATACCACAAGAACATGCTGGGGGATCCCTAAGTCATATTCTGTGGTTAAGGCAAAGCATCCTGGGAGAGGCAGGACTTGAGTTGACTAATAAAAACCATCCATAGTTATATAGGTTGAAAGAATAAAATCTTTCCAGCCAAGTGAACAATATATGTGAAGAAATGGACAACATGATACTTCCTGAGGGAATTATTATTTGATATAACTGGCGCACAGGCTGGGAAGTAGAGAGTGGGAAATAATAGTGCTGGAGAGTTAGGTTCAGACAAGGTTGTGATGGGTTATGTGAGTAATGTTAAGAAGTTTGAGCTTTAAGGCCTCAGGGGAGTGACTGAGGACCACAGCCCAACAGTCTATGCCGATTAAAGGGGATGTGGCCATAAAGAAGAACTGAGTGGATGGAAATGCTTGCCTCTAAGTCCTGATTCCCAACATGGAATGCAAACGGCTGGATTTCCTTGCTGTTTTGACAGGGGACATCAGCAGCCTATATACCACAAGGCCAAATACCCCAACTGACCAGCTACTCATGTTGTGATGTTGGGCAGATTACAACTGAATACAACTCTTTCAATCAAATCAGTTCACTTTCATGAGTCTCCATTATTTTTCTATTTGAAAAGCTGGTATAAAAAATCAATCCCATTGCCTTTTTGTGAGTATCAAATAACTGAGAAAAATGAAAAGTGCTTATTAAAAAAACCTGACATGAAATCTGACATATACTTGATGCTGAACAAATTGTTCGTTAAACTTAAATTGTGACATATTTACTAGAACTCTACACCAACTCTCCCCCACAGAACTTTCTGTGATGAGGAAAATATTTTATGCCTGTGCTGTTTAATGCTGCAACCATGAGACATATGTGGCTTTTGAGCACTTACAATGTGGCTAGTGCAATTGTGGAACTGAATTATTAATTTTATTTCATTTTAATTAATTTAAATTTAAGTAGGCACATGTGGCCAATGGCTAGCATATTGAATGCAGCTTTATTTTCTATAAATTCTTCACATGATTAAAATATTTCATTCTAAAAAGATAAAAAACATAAGGTTGGTGATTTCCAATTTTGTTAATCCTTCAAAATAACATTATAGTAATTAGTATCCTACTCTGTTTACCACTCTGCATTTTGAAATAATTTGGATACAAATAAATTTTTTTTCAAGATGGTAAGTTTCATTTTTACAGCATATTAGGATACATGTTATAAAATAACTGAATAATTTCAAAAATGAAATTACATAACAGCATATATAATTGATCCGATTTATTTTGGAAAGCTATACATCAAAATTTTAACACTTTATCACAGGAATGTGGGACTACATGTGATTTGTGTTGTATCCTCTCTGAATGTTTTCTAGTGCTTGAATCTTTTTAAATGAACAAGTGTTAATTTTATAATTTGAACTGTTTTACTTGTGTTACAAAAATAAAAACACATTAACCACAAAGATTCCAGAAAGTAAGAATGAGCTCCTATCCACAGGAACACTGTCTCTATTTGTGTCTCTGGTTAAGACATTCACTTTTGCCTTTCTATCATGAGTAGAGAATCACCTCTTGATATAAAATTAGGTAGAAAGAAGTTAAACCAACCTGAGAAATATTCACTCCCTTTTCCAAGAATGTGCTGCTGAATAAAAGCAAAGAGGGTAAGTGACCCAGTCTAATCTCCTTGTCAGCATGATAATTAGATCTCTTGGTAAATGATAAAATGATATTTGCTAGGAGGAGTCTCCTTAATGAATGATTTTAATAGTATGTGTCTGGTTATGTAGTGGTCAAAAATTAAACCCATAATGTATGGATTTATAATGTGTGGTTCCTTTAAAAGGGCAGGGACATTGAAAGGAAACCATTGACTAATTTATCAAGAAAGTAGCCCTTCCCTAACATCATTCATCAGCAAAAGTTAACTGAGCTTCCAGGCTTTCCCAGGCACTGTTCATGGTGCTGGTTATTTAACCGCGAAGACACAATCATTGTCTTCAAACTGCTCATAACCTAAAAGGACTCAGTGTGGCCAGTGGTAAAACATAAACACAGGCATCATGTTAGTATATATGAAAGATAGATGCTCAGCCTGAAAGAATTATGGAAGGATTCCTTAAAGAGGTGATACCTTAGAAGAAATGTTGAAGTTATTATGGCAAATGGCTGTTGTGGGTATTCTGGGAGCTCTGAAAAGATTAATAATAGAAAAGCATAGCTCTAATGCAAATCATTCCATGCGTTGAAACCAAAAGTTGGCCAGGATGCTTATAGCCTTGTTCATAGGAGAAGGAGATCAATGATGGACAATGATGCAGGAAAGGTAGAAAGGGGGTATATAGGATATCTATTATGTTACTTGGGGAATTTACCACTTACATTGAAAAAAGTAGAGCCATTTAAGTAAGACAGTGACACAATCATATTAGTATTTTACAATGGTTATTGTAGCAACAGTGTGGATAATTGATCAGGAGGAATAGGCAAGAGTTAGGAGGGTTTGTCAGTGATCAAGAATAGAAATACCAGGAATTTCAAATAAGGCAGAAGCTGTGAGGACAGAGAGATGAGAGTTATTTTAAGAGCCATTTAGGGAGGTCAATCTATAAGATTAGATAAACTAAATGTGGAATGAAAAGGGGGAAAATGAAGAGGATGACTTGGGTTTTTGATCTGGGTGACCAGACGGATGGGTTTACCAAAGATATAACCCAAATGGAAAAAAATTAATTTAAGGGAAACTTATAAGTTAATTCTGTTTAGTTTTTTAATTTGAGGTGTCTGTGGGTTATAAAAGTAGAGCTATTTGATAAGGACTTGTACATGACATCTGGAGTATAGAGATCTAAGCTAAACATATAATCTGGAGGTTACAACTTATAGGTTAAAGTTGAATTCCTTAGGAGGGTTAAACATTGATCCCACAAGGAAAGAGGGAAAAGAGAGCTGAGGCCGGGAGTCAATACATGTGTGATGGAAAAGCAGAAGAGAAGAAGCACATGTAGGAGACTAGGAAGCAGCAGCCAGAGAGGCAGAAGGCAGATGGGGCACTCTATGGACATCCAAGGAGAGAAAGGAATGAGCCTCAGTGTCAAATACTCCTGAGCATTCAAGGCAAACAAAGGTCCAGTGTTTTGAAAATCAAGGAGATCATTGACAAGCAGGTTCCTGGGTAACAGAAAGTGAAATCCAGAAGGAGTTTTTGGAAACCACCACAAGGGGAGAGGAGCAGGTTTCCTACTACAGTCTCCTGATTCCTATCAGGGTGATTAGGATTCTCTCTCCTCCCCAAAGGTTGAGACATTGTCAAGGTGACAGATCCTCACTAATCTTTGTTCTTTTGTCTTTGGGGAAAATAGAGTCTGAGACCATGCTTCCTGGTCTCAGACATACAGTAAGTTCAAATCTTGGTCCTACAATGTTTAGCTTTGTAACATTGAGCATGTCTCTTATTTGTTAGTTAAAAGGAGGTAGTGGACCAGCTGCAGAGCATCACCTGGGAGATTATAAGAAGTGCATCCTCCCAGGTCCTACCAAGGGCCTGCTGAATCAGAATCTGCATTTTAACTAAATTTTCTGGTTCTCATGCACATGGAATCTGAAAGCATTGACTTAACTCAATAAATTCCAAATGTTCCAACTAAAAAAATGGGATGTAATACTGACCACATAGATTTTTGTAAAGACCTATTATTAAGGTGAAAATAATACCAATTTGTATTAAACCTTAGGCCGATTGCTCAATGCTATAGAGGTAACAGAAAATAAAAAGGAAACACCCAAATATTTCTTGCACCATTTCCTTCTTAAATATTGAACTTTTACAGGGTAAAACTGTCTTTAGAAACAGACCATGCACTTTTCTGCTTTTGGGTGAAATCTATCCATATCCCCCAACTGATCGGAATCAATTCTGTCAGCTTCTGTGAAAAGATATGTGGACCATTTGCGATATCCCAGGGTCAAATCTGTTGTATATGTAACTAAACCTACAAAAATGATAGAACAACAATTATTAGGTATATAAAATTGTTCCTTGCTGCCTTGTAACTGATGTTTCTGAACAAACACTCACACACTCGTACATGCATGCCTGTTCACCCTTCTGGGTTAGAGTTCATTATTCATCCATTTAGCAAATCTTATTTACTGAGCAGCTACTCTGTGCCTGGCATTGTGCTCAGCTAGAAGTGCAACAGTGTACCCACTCAACGTGTTCCTCAACATTATGGGGACTACAATCATATTATCCCCAGAAGTTGGCTCTGCTCCTGCCTCCTGCATCCTGGCCACTCAATTTGGGTTTATCATTTATTACTGCCCCTGACTGTGTCCCCCTACTTTTAAAGGACAATCAGGGTCATCCTACAGCTGACACTGGTAGTGAACTTCATTGACCAATATAATCCTGCCCCCTACAGATTAAATCTTACAATTGCTCAAACACTTCCAACACCATTCCAGTATTTATTCAATCACCACTTGTTCAACATAGTTGTATATTTGTTGAACACACTATTTCTGTTCTAGAAGCATGGCCCAGTCTCTGATTTTCCAAATTCAGAAATAAAGAACTTGATCATTTTTAGTTAACAACTACCCTGCCATTATGATTTTGTTAAAAATAAGTTATCTAAGGAGAGCTACACTTAAGGTAACCCTACAATAGCATGAATACTGTTTTACTCAGTAATTTAATGAGGACTTTTCATTTGAAGCATTTGCAGCTTTCCTAAAAATTTTCCTGTTTTGTGTGCATCTGTATTACCAAGTCCTTGCTGTTTCCCTTTTCTATTGTGATTTCTTCATAAGATAGTATCTCACGTAGATCTGAATATTCTCCCGTCCTTTGAACTAAAAGTATAAGGTTATTCTAGATTTAAATAATTGGTACCATATGTCTCTGTGGAATATAGAAATCAAAAAGCCCTTTATGTCCTTGTTCTCGTGAATTGTTTTAACATTCTGCGGAGAGACCTACTGGGTCAAGTTCAAATATTAATTATGTATTGTATTCTTAACATCGTTGTATGGGAAAAAAAACCCTTTTACTAGGAGATAGTTTCAACTCAACTGAAATAACATGGAAGCAAAAGACAGAAGCCTGAAAGATGCAGAATCATATGATGATCACAGGCTCAGAGAAGGAAGAAAGGGGCTTGGAAAATATGGACAGAAATCCATTAGAAAGAGAGAGGAAATAGCTTCTGGTTATATTGCTCAGCAAATCCAAAGAAGGGGAGACAATTTTTTCATGTGACATAAGAAGTATAAGAAAGCTTTTGAATATTAGAACTGGATTGTATGAAAATGCTGCAATATGTCAAGTGGTTTAAATGATTTCATCTTGCAAATATAGTGTCACATAATTAGAAGAAAGACTTTAAGGAAATATTTCACAATGTGCAACTAACCAGGGGAGATGGGATTACTAGGTATTTTTGCTTTCCTCTTTATAATTTTGTGTATTGTCCACAGTGTGCATGTTTTGTTCTAATAAAAAAAAATGAATACTCATTTTAAAATGAAATGCTCCCTTCTCTCTGTTTTCATAAACAATCACTTTCCAATTTTGAGTAGGTCTAAGTTTATTGCAACAGGAAAATTTTATAGTCTCCAGTGAGCCGGTAATTGAGATCATGTCTTCAACTCCAATTTCTCTCCTGAAATAAGAGTGTGGAGATATTTGAGTTGGAAAATGTATTTCTGAACTATTCCCAAAGTCTAGGCACTTGGTAGTTCCCCTCCTTTTTTAAAGAGCAAAATAACATGGCCACTTCTCACAGCACATTTTTAGTAGAGTGTAATTGGCTTTATATCCACCATCATGCATTCTTGGTGAATAGAAAGAAATGTAAATTAAAAATAGCAATGATGCCGCTAGCTAAGTCCACCCTACCCCCATCATCAGCATAGGTATGCCCTTGGTGAGAGGATGACTTTGCAGCCAGTCAAAAAGCAGAAGGTATAGCTGAGAAACTATTTCAGGAGCAAAAGTCAAGAACAAGAGTCTCAGCGGAGCACAACAGCCAACGTAGCCCAGGATGTGGCAGAATCTGACCCAAACCTCTTCATGCTAAGAGAAGCATGCCAGAACATCTGGAGGTAGGCACAGTTACTTGGATTAGTTGGTTGCCAGGTCCCACCTGAAAGACCCTACTCATTCTTCAGCACTGGTCAGGGGAACTTCCTGTTTACAACCTTCCCTGGCTATGCAGTCAATTACCCTCTCGTCTGTGCTTCTTCTCTCATCTGTGCCTTGTCCATACCCTCTGTTACTGCTTTTACATATAGAATACTTATTTCTTTTTTTCTAGTTTTTTTGCAATTATATTTATTATATATCATTGTGTGTGTGTGTGTGTATATATATATATATATATATATATATATATATATATATATATTTATACATATATTACATACAATTGTTATAATATGATTGCTATGTATGACCTGTGTCCCTACTAGACCATGAACTCCATGGGGGCAAGGGCTATACCTCCAGCATTTAGCACAGGGTCTGGAATAGATGCCTCTCTTCCTATTTTTGAATGAATGGATAATTGATGAAAATGAAAGAAGGCAAGAGAAGCATAACTGCTCATTATGGTTGGTGCTGTGACATAATAAAATCAATTTCTGTGCCTTTTGTGTGCCATGGGAGCGTTATCTGAGATTTGTGTCCTGCAACTGCAGTGGGAAAGTACTTCTGACTGAAACATTTGCATCTGGTCTCAAGTTTCAGGTCTTTCCTAGATAAGTCTCTAGGTCACAGTTTCTTTATAAAGTGAGGGGGATAAACTAAGAATTCTGTCAATTCCTTCCTCTCTTGTAGTGTTTAGAATATTTTCACTACACATTGTTATCAAATTTGTTAGTAATTTTGTTAATAGTTTCCTGAATTTCAATCCAGTTCCATTTAGATTCCTACTATGTACTAGCACTTTGATGAGTTACACAGCTTCTGGCATGTGATTTGAAAACAGTTCAATATACATATGGCGCGTCCCGAGCGACGAGAGTTGTGGGGAGCGAGGAGGGCGGCACAGGGTTAAGAAAAGACAGTAGTCATGAATAGAGTTTAAGCAGACCAAGGGGCCCCAATCTCAAGGACTGGAATCCAGTCTTGCATCAGCTTTTATTAGTTCGGTGGGGAAGTAAAGGAGATAAAGCTTGTCAATCTCAAAATCTGTGAATCCTATACATCACAATAGGAAACCGATTTAAGTCAATCACCCTTGTCTGCAGATAGCTGGACGATAAGTCTCAACTTCCCCAAGGGACAAAACCTATATGCATGTGAATAGATGGAGAGCACCTCATTGAATCACTTCCCTTGCAGGTTCTGAGAAGGAATGCAGCCACAGAGGCTGAGGCTTTCCTTAGCCTGAGGAAGGTGGGCGGTTGTGCCCACCTCTATGAACCCCGTGGGTTCTCCTGTTGGTCCCCACGGGACTGCATCTGGCTTGAGTTGTTCCTTCCGTGAGGAATCTTACTCATCATTGACTGTCCCGTCATCTTTCTGGGACCAAACAGGGAGGCATAAGGTGCAAACACAAAGGTTTAGCAAAGTCCCTGAAAGGATCCGTCTTACAGACTCTGCTTTCTTTGGGGGTAGAAGGAAACAAATGGTTAAGCTGCTGTGTGGCGACATACATATAAGATTGTTCATATTTTAATAGTGAGCTTATATTTATAAGATGTGATTTTGATGTCACATCTTTATTTTTTAATTTAATCTAGAAAAGTTAGACAAGAGTAATCATTTCTTTATGCCACCATCTCTCTATCCGGTTGTAAGCTCCCTACATACATGAAAATACATTTTCTGTCTTTCTGGCCTCAGGGACCAGTGCTGGGACTACCATGCAAAGATAATCAGTACGCATTCATTTACTTGAGCTGAAATCCCTGGCTATCACTTTTTCCCAGTCTTCCAGGCCTCAAGGCTATTGCTTATTTAACAAGCTGTTCTATTGAACAGATAGATTTCAAACTCCCCAAATTTGGTTCTGGAGCCTTCACTTTTCACTACAAGGCTAGCCCACCTCAAGATTCACCCTTACTTCTTTCCCCCCAAATAAGTAAAAAAAACTTTAAAACATAATCTTTTAAAACTACACACCCAAGACTCTTTACACCACATTCCCTCATTTGAGATGTTTTTGTATTTTGACAGAAATATCCATTTCATGCCGATATAGATATCACTGAATCACTGTTACTGTCGTCTACCTCTATCCCCAAACTTAACTATTATCTCACCTTCCTATGGACCCTTGAAAAGTCACTCAGTCTGTCAATCCCCTGATTTGTAGTCTTAAAACATCAGTTTTTAGCATATCATAGATAATAAAACTTTAATAGTCCAGTCACTGTAATCTTCATACAGTAGGACTCTAAGAATGTAGCAGTAAAGGGCTGATTCTCCAACACTTTCCTCACTGTGATGACCCACTCAATACTGCCCCATTCAGTTTACTCCAAGCACATCAACCCTTAAGAATTCTGACTGCAAGTTCAAGGTAGCACATGGATTTACTTTCCTTCCAAAATTTATTAAAGAGTTAATAAGTAGAGAATAATCTATATATCTCCCCAGTCTGAGAATGGAGTCATTAGTGATCAGAGATACTGAGGAATTTTTATAATATGGAAAGTAGTATAAACTGTTTTGCTTGAACAGAGAAAGCAAATAGTCCAGAACACAAATAAAGAAACTCTGTAGTTGAAGAGGAAGCTGAGAACATGGAACTCAACTGGGTCATGATGCAGAAGTCTAAGTAATTAGACAACTATTGTCAGGACAACCAGGTGAGTTGTCTTAGGCTTCCACTTCTAACACACACACACACACACACACACACACACATACACACACACACACAGAATCAGTCTGGGTCATGATCTTCCTTCTCAAACAAAAGCATCCTGCCAAAGTAAAACTAGGATTTTTAATAGAGGTGCTCCTACCCTAAAGTTTAAATCTTTTGTAAGGTGTCCTGCCTGTGTTTTCTCATTCACACAAATTAGAATCAGTTTACAAACCCTGTCCATGGATAAAGAGCTCAACTCACCACCCTAAACAGTCTCACCTAGGATCATTTGCACTTATTGTTCCCTCGGCTAGGTATGTTCTTCACCTGATACCATATGGCTTTATTCTTTTAGGCCTTTGTTATAACTGTCATCGTATTGTAAAGTCTTTCATGATGAACCCATAAAAAAGAGTCACATATCTTTCTCTCTTCATGGCATTTTCTATCCCCATTACTCTGTTTTATTTTCACTGCCTGACATATTAGTTTTGTTTCTTTACCCAGTGTGTACCCCTACAGAAATATAAACTCCATGAGTTCAGGGACTTGGTTTTGTTCACTTCTGATTTTCCAGTGTTTATGACAGTATCTGGCATTTAGTGGCATTCAATAAATATTTATTGAATGTATAAATATTTATTGAATGTATGAATGAAGGAACACAGGCATCTGACAAGAAAACTCAAGATGCCATCTGTTTAGCAGGTAAAGAAAGCAAGAAGTCTAAATTAGTGTAAGAATTCACAGAGTCCCGAGAGTGGCATCTTCATAAAAAAGTGGATTGCGTTAAACATATAGCATTTAAAAAGCCACTAGAAGCTTTTAATATTTTAGAAGGCATATAGTTCTTCTGCCCACCAGGTAAAGCAAAAGCATTTAGAATCTCCAGAAACAGCAGAGATATATGCAAGAACATCATAGCCCAAATATGAACCAAAATAAAATGTATCATAATTTTGAGCAATAAGAGAATAAAATTATTTTCCTGCTTAGAATATGCAGCCTCCAGTAGTACAGGTTTAATATCATCAAATTGTTGACTCTCTCACTTCCTCCTGCCTATGTGACCCAGACCTCCAGGGCAAGGAGGACTTTTCTAAGCAGCTTCTGAGCAGATGGTTTCATTCCCAGGCCAAACCATAGATCTCCCAGTGGAGGAATCTTGGTCTTTCCTTAATCCATGACTTCTTTAAGAACTATGCTGTCAATACATAGTCACTAGCCACATGTGGCTTTTCAATTTAAATGGAATTAAAATTACATAAAGTTAAATATTCCTTTTCTAGTTGTACCAGCCACATTTCAAGTGCTCAATAGCTACATGTGGCTAGTGGCTGTTGAATAGATGAATGAATAAATAAATAAAATTGAACAAATGATGGTTACCAGTAGGAAAAAAAATGAGTCAAAGAAGATAGGCAATTTTGCATCTTAGTATTTATATGTACTTGGAGAAGTAACAGGTCTGCAGTTCCCAATAATTTCTCAGGCAGGAAGGCTTGATTTTACATGTTTATACAAAACCACAAACTTATCTCCCCTTTGTTTCACACCACTCAAATTCCTGCTGGGAATCTAGGCCCATATTCTTGGTTACTTCCTTTATGGGGCCGTTTGAATATGGCTAGGAAATAACTTTCTGCCTCTGTTCTCTTTTTTTGGTAGTAACCCTTAATAATGCTGAGAATGCTGGATGTCCTTCCAAGCATTTTGCAAAAGAGCATGCTTCTGTAATTATAACTATGCAAGAGTTAGCACTCGTTTTCTGTTATCTGTTGTTCTTGTTACCTTGCATGTTTGGTTTTGAATTTTGGAGGAGCCATGTTGTCTTTCAGATTGATACATTTAATTATTTCTAAATTACAATTGGAACTTAAAAATTCTAGTTTATTTGATTATATACTTTATTTCCCATCAAGATTCATTTCTCTCTCTATGGGAAATCACAATATTAATTCTAGTCTATATTGAATAACATTTACATAATCATTATTTTGTAAATGCAACTTATTAATTTTTTTAAAAAGTGAAACCATGGAAAAAGCCTTGAATGGGACTATAATTATAAAAGGGAATGTAAAGTCAGGTTGGTAGCTTGAAACTACCCACTGAAATAGGCAAAGCTATAAGTCAGCCTCCCTGCCCCACCAATGGGTCAGTTTAAATGCAAATCACTGGGTATGAGACTCTGAAAATTTATAGTTTAATTATTTAAATTTTAGGTATCAAGAAAATCTACATAATGACAAAAATGATATATACATATATATATTACTTAGAGCTATAAATGAAATGAATAGAAGAATTAAGAAATAATATAAATAAAATTAGTAGGGAAGAAGTAGTACAGATAAATTAAATTCCTAGTCTTTTATAGGCAAAATTTATAGTTATTATTTAAAGTTGGTATATTAAGAAAAACAGACATCAGCATATTATTTAGAATAATTGAGCTAACAGAGTTGAGGAGAGGAGGACAGAATATTTTTTTTCCATTTAATATTGCTTCATACAGTTTGAACTTCTACCATGTACCTGTTACTTAATAAATGCAAAGTTTCCAAAATAAAACACATATTAACTGCCACACTGCCCTCATAGCTCTAAACCTTCCATATGAATAAATGACTTGTTATTGAACTTAAACTGTTACAGAAAAATAAGGGAAACAAAAACATACCATGTGTACTATCCTCGGAATTTCTACGTTCATTAATTCCTAATCAGTTAAATCCTTCTAATGTCCCCGTGAAATAGGTATTACACAGAACAGTATTAGAAATTAACAATCTGGTATATTTGGGGCAGAAAAAGTTTAATACCCCCATAATGTTGGGGGTACACGATGTCATCTGTGTATAAAAATGATTTTGTTAGTGACGCCAGCATTGGAACTACATTTCTAATCGATGATCCTTTTGTTTTTGTGAAAGAATAAAGACTGTGAAATGGGAATAGAAGGGGAAAGTACATTGTTCTTTGATCATGCTTGCTTGGCCACAGGTGGGCAAGCAGATTGACCTATCCATCCAAACTCAGTAATTCCTCACTCCTTCACTTTTTGTTTATGACTTTATTTCTTCCTCCTTGGCAAGAGTAGAAAGTAAATCATGGCAATTCTTGGCTGAGAGGCAGAGTGAAACAGCTGTGACCCTTGAGATATTGTTTACTTTACTGCTTCCCGATACACACTCAGTCACTTTGTTGGACATGCTTGATGGCTTTCGGTCATACAGTTGGCTGTTCCGTCTGCCCCATCAATTGATGAAGAGGAAGAGACTGGCTGCTGTAAGCTACATTTGTTAGTTTATTCATTAAACACTCATGAGCACCTACTATCTGCCAGGTTCTAAGAACAAACCAGATACCCTAACCTTAAGGGGCTAACAGTCTATCAAGGGAAGACAGACATGTGACTATTAATCCTTATACAAGGAGGATAAGTACTAGAAGAGGTATGAATAAAGTGACATGGGAACACAGCAAAGAGAAAGACTATTCTGCATAGGAGAAAAGTGGAGAAAGGCAAGATACAGAAGGTTTACAGAAAAAATGACATTGAAATCATGCCCTTATGGTAGGCCATGGCCAGGCTGGTAGGAGGATTCACCACACAGTAAGATATAAAACCCAGAAGTCAGCAACTATGGCACAGTTATGGGCCATAAAGGGCAGCAGGTTGAGTGGGCGTAGTGATGTGCCACCTAGATCATCCCATTAGACCAAATCACTCAACTTCTGCTGCCGGCAGTGTTGCCTGCTAAAGGCTCAAAGCTGAGTCTATTCCCTGGAAATTGCCTTCCCCGAAAAGGGTCCCTTCACCCAAAGGTATGCCTCCACTGGCAAGGACAAACTGATTTATCTAATTTATCAATTGAGGGATGCAAAATCTTAACTGTCTTGCCTGTGATGGAGGGTAATTCTCGTGGGTCATCTGAGTTCTGGAGCTTTCCATATGTTGTAGGCAAAAAGATGGCCCCCAAACATACCAGGTCCTAATCCCTGGGACCTGTAAATGTTATTTTATATGGAAACTGAGTCTTCACAGATGCTATTAAATTAAGAGTTAGTGATTGAGACATCCTGAATCATCACAGTGGGCCCAAAATGCCAATACATGAGGAGAAAATGAGGCGAAGACAGAGACAGAAATTGGAGCGATGCGGCCACAAGCCAAAGAATGCCAGCAACCACATGAAGAAGAAAGGGGTAGATTTTCCCCTAGAGCTTCTGGAAGGAGGGTGACCCTGCAGACACCTTGATTTTGGTTCAGGGACACTGATTTAATAAGGCTTTTGGCCTCCAGAATGTGAGAGAATATATGTGTATTGTTTTAAGCCACCAGTGTATGGGCATTTGGTATAGCAGACACAGGACACGAATACAGCATGGGGTCAACTGAGGTGCTTGCAGCAACTGCATCTCAGTTCACCTTCTTCCTTGGCCCACTCCTGTGAAACAAACTAAGCCAAGTCGGAGTAGTCTTTCTGTTAGGCCCTCCAGCCTAGATCAGCCTCTTGTGGTCTGGCTTAGCGCAACACTTTAAAATAAATAAGAATTTGTCAAGAAGAGGAGCAAAGGACAGTCAGGGACCAACATGTGTAGTGCATGAGGGAACTGGGGTATTTGGGGTTCTGAGAACTTTCGGGCATATCTGTTATGGTGAACTGCACACCTTGAAGCTCCTCTCAGGGTCTCCTTATGGCCTAATGGCCTACTTTTGTTTCCAGCCTCTACCAAATCCAGATCTGACGCTATAACCGTGGGCCCACCTCACACAAGGCTTTTCACTTTATGCTCAGTGTTTGGATATTATCCCAAAGCAGGAGTTGATACTGAAGGACTGTTTTGCTGGGGAGTAACATGACAGATCTGTGTATTTTATGATCAATTGGCTCAGTGGGTAAACAGGGGTGAAAGAAAGAAGAACAGAGCAATAAGAGTAACAAGAATAACCGGAGCGAAAGGAAAGAAGGTTACATGACCGAGGTATGTTGTTTCCTGGGTGCTGACAGGGAACAGCTTCCAAAAACAGTTATGTCCAGGTAGTGCTGACCTTGAGTCCACAAGTAAGTGTTCAGAGGCTAGCGATTTGAGAAGGCAACAATAGCTCTGAGGACAGTGTACCCCTGATCACGGTCTGCAGAAAGCTGTAGGAATCAGGACCATATTGCCTGGGTTTGAATCCCAGCTCTACCACTTAACTCGCAATATATATTTAAGCAACTTTTGTGAACTATGTCTGCATTTTTCTCATCTTCACCAATGATACCTGTCTCACGTAGTTACCGTGAGGGTTGAGCGCATTAATATATGTAAAGCCCTTAGAAGAATGCCTGGCACATAGCAATAACATTAATAACATTAGTTATTATCAGCCCAGCAGTTTCCTAAAATGTTTTATAGTGAGGAGAGCTACTTTTCATTTATCAGAGCCTTGGGATCTCAAGAAATGAGGAGCAGAAAAGAACTATTTATTAAAGTTGCTGATTAAAGTTGGAAAAGGTACACTGCTACCAGGGGCTTCCCCCTCTGCCCAGCCCCCAGCCCCAACTTTTTCCTCCTCTTTCCTCTGAGAGAATGGCAAGCCGGGCAAGGGAATCCCATATGCTTAGAACTAAAGGGGGCACCCACAGTCATCTTGGTAAACCACCCATTCAAAGCTGGGCTCTTCTTATAGCTTGCCTCATCCTTTGGTTCCAGCATTGGACTTGAACACCTCCAGCAATGGGAAACTCACACCATCCACATCCTCAAACAGCCCACAGTCTAGTGGAGGGCACAGCCATAAATTATCAATTATATATATATATCTATAATAACATAATAAATGGTATAATGGTAGCTGACTTGAGAGTGCTATGGGAGTGAAGAATAAAGGACTCATTTACCTTATGGTAAAGAGGCAAATTTTCACTCAGACAGTTACATCTGTGATGAATCTTACAGGATGAAGCTTTATCTTACAGGGCAGAGAAGCTGGGGGACATGCATTTGATGCAGAAGAAACAGCCAACAAAGCCGAGTTTGGAAAATCTTGATAGCTGGGACGTAGCTTGAGGAGTGTTAAGGGTGGAGTAATGAGAAGAACTCGGTAGAAGTTTGGGCAGGGGAAGTAGGTTGCAAATCTTTCAAAGCAGTGCTAATGTCTTTATAGCTATCCTGAAGGCAAGGGGAGACTTTGAACTTTCCTAAGAAGAGAAACATAATCAGATTGTTGGTTTAGAAAATATCCATGGTGCTACTATGGATGAGAGAGGATAGGACTATTGCAAAGCCTCCTGGACATAATGAGGAAGCAAAGCCTCTTTGAGGCACAACGTTTAAAACCACGGTGATAATACAAATATGATCCTAATTCTTAAAATGCAAAATCCAAGACATAAAGCAATTAAATGATTTCCTCAGAGGTGTGCATCTAATCAAGGAACTTTTTATTCAGGGATTTTCTATGTACGTATATTTTGTTTATGTTCATCCAGAACACTATTTATTTTAAAGACATTCACGTTCAGAAGATATGCTTCCCTTTTAACTCAAAACAGATAAAGAAGTGAAAAGATCGAACTAAGAAAACTGTTTTTTCCCAGCGTGAATGGCTAGGAGAGCAAAGTGTATATTGTCTGAAAAGAATTGTTCTGTCAATCTCTACAAACGTTTCTGTTCCTGTGAAAAATCAGTGTTCATTACTCAACATATGTGCCCATCAGTCTCTACCAGTTCAAGCTGAGGATTAGTCTGGTAAAATTTCCCCATAGAATAATAAATGCTAAAATGTCACTTGTTGAAACTGAGGATTTTATTTCACAAAGGTAAATTTAAAGGACAAGTTTGGAATTAAAAACAAAACAAAGATTTTATCAAAATGCAATGTATTTTGGAAGTGAAATGAGTTAATAGTGTCTCACAGATGTTTTTCTCCTGGAGTTATTAAGTATCACAATAAAATGTAAGTGTCCATTAAGGACACCTAGATTAAGATCAAGACCATGAAGTACATAATTATCACATTATGTTCATGCTTTAGTCTCTTTGTCATATTTGTTGCAAAACTGGAAATTTTGATGCTATGCTAACTTTAAATGGTTGCAACCTGAAGTTAAAAAGACAAAATCAAATCTTTTTATCAGGAATGTAAGAAAATTAAATAGATCCCTCATATAGTACTTAACCATATAGACCCCCCAACTTAGGGTTTAAAAAAACGTAATGTGCCTCTAGTTCCCAAAATGTTATTGTTCAGCTATTATAAACGTTGGGGAGAGAAACAAGATGGCGAGAAACGTAAGTAGAAAGGACAGATGGGCTAAGGCGTTATGCTCAACACCAACAGAAATCACCAGAGCACACTCTTGGGTATCACTCTGTTGAAAGAGATGTTGAATATTTTCCTTTATATGCTCTAAATTAAATTATTAATGTGTAAGGTCTATGCATTAATTTGTTCCCTACACATAACAGAAATTTAGTTTTAACCCTGAATAAAGCCAATTCTCCTTCTTTGGCAGACCCAGTCATGCCCCCTGGGAAGACTGGCTACTCCTGTCAACGATACCACAAAGTACCTTGGCTCAATCGGTGGGGCTGGTGTTATGCATTAATTCTAACAACTCCAACACAGAAAGAGCATGGCAGAATTTAGCACGTGTGAACACATAACCAAACAATGTTATAGGCACGTAAAAAGTAATGGATATGAATTTACACAGAGGAAATATCCACATTGTATTTTCTAGCATAGTTGTCTCTTTTTTTTTTTTTTCATGTTCAGACTGGAGAAGGAATTTTTCTTCTTTTCTAAAGCAAGCTGCTGGTATTATTATTGTATTTGAATCTTATACTGTAAGAGATAACATTTGCACATTTGTTCATTTCTTCACTTTAGACTCAGTAAAAATGACAGAATCCATTGCCAAACACAAATTTGAATTTGTTCATTCTTTTCTCAACCCAGTTTCTAAGTTTGTATGGAATCCCTCCAAATTTTAGATGAACAGGATAGAGTGGAATTGCTAAAGCTAAACTTCACAGTTGAACTAAAAGGTGTCAAGCCAACAGGCACAAATTGCTCAATGCCACTTAAGTATCTACTTGTGCTTTGGTAATTATGCCTTTTTTTTTTTAATACTGGAAATGGGAAGCCTTCCTTAGGGAAGCAAACGACCACATATGGCTTCAAAGTCAGGGGTCATCGGGTCAGTCTCGCCAAGCCTATGACCTACAAGACCCGCAGTGTGCCAGCACTAGCCCCGTAGAAGACTGAGGCGGTATACAGGGCCCTTTAAAGGAGCGGTCAGCAAGGACGTTGATGGCACACACTTGCGAAGAATCACAGCTTGCCATTGGTCATCTCTAGAAACTGCACATACATATCCCGGATGTACTCCTTCTTGAAGTTGGATAGGAATGTGTATAGTAGCTGCCTTTGGTGCAAATTGAAATGACAGTATTTGACACTGTTCCAAAAGCACAAAAGTCATAGAGAGATTGAGGGAACCTGAAATTTGGGTAAACTTCATTTGGAGCTGAAATATTTCATAAGGAAATTGGTAGACGCCAAATTATACTATTTATTCCTTTTTCGGATCTTTGACAGCAAAAAAAAAAAAAAATGTGCACTTGTGCCATGGTCACTAAACACACAGAAGAGGAAGCATCCTGACTGAAGTTAATGCAATAGCTATGTGCTGCATGATATCTTCTCCGTAGTTCCTGGATTAAATGCCCCGATGATGTAGCAAATTGTTCTCATAAGCGCTCCTTTATCAGATAGCAATTATGTTCTCTACCGGTTGAGAGCAATGCAGCTCGGGATGCCCTCGTGTGCAGTAATGGCCAAGGGTAGCTCTTTGCTGCTGACAGGTCCACAGGCTTCAGGACACTCATGCGCTTGCTCAGAAAGGACAGGAAGGAATCGCTACTATCCTGACCCAAGATACGGAGGCCTTTACTTTAGGGTTATAGCACATTTCAAAAACATGTAACTTACGGGAATTGCATGTGCACGTGACCACCTTAATCATGAGTCTGAAATGACCACAATTTTATCTCATCTCAATTGGACCACCTTGACTTCTGTAGGAATTCTAGTTTAGTAACAGCCTTTTTCAGAGCATTCAAGATTACCATTTTATTGGGAGAGTATTTCAGCTTTTTTTCTACCACCAACTAAAGGGAAACAGTTGCTTGGGGAGAAGGTGAAGGAGGACTGTCCCAGTCCCAGAAGTGCATGGACACCAGGCAGCCCTCCGAGTGCCCCGTGCATCCACCTGGCAACTCAACAGGCAGGGCAGGGCCACATGTTTTTTTATTACTATTGCTTTCACTTTATATATTAGACCACAAAATGTTATTGACATTAAATTCTTTTAAAATTCAGATGATTTGGTTTAAGGTAATGCCACTGAGATTTCTGGGAAATGATCACCACAATAAGTTAGTTACAACATTATTTTGTTCTTCTAATGAGAACCTGTAAGATTTACTCTCTTAGCAACTTTCAAATATGCAGTACAACATTATGAACTATATTCACCATGTTGTACGTTACATCTCCATGACTTAATTATTTTATCACTGTAAACCTGCACCTTTTGACTCCTTTCATCCATTTCACCTACTCCCAACCCCTGCCTCTGGCAACCACCAGTTTGTTCTCTATATCTATGAGGTTGGTTTGTCTATTTTAGATTCCACATATAAATGAGATCATATAGTATTTGTCTTTCTCTGTCTGACTTATTTCACTCAGCATAAACCTTAAAATAGTTCATCCATGTTGTCGCAAATTGCAAAATATCATTCTTTTTTTTATGGCTGAATAATATTACTGTGTGTGTGTGTGTGTGTGTGTGTGTGTGTGTGTGTGTGTGCGTGTATAAATTTTCTTTATCCATTCATCAATTGTTTCCATATCTTGGCTATGTGAATAATGTGGCAATGAACATAGGGTTGCATTATATCTTTTTGAGGTAGTGTTTTCATTTTCTTTAGATAAATACGGGAAGTGGAATTCCTGGGTTGTATGGGGGTTCTATTTTTAACTTTTTGAGGAACTTCCATACTGTTTTTCACAGTGTCTGCACCAATTTACATTCTCACCTACAGTACATGAGGGTTCCCCTTTCCCACTTCCTCACCACTTGTTATTTCTTGTCTGTTATAGAATAGCCATTTTAACAGGTGTGAGATGGTTCTCACTGTGGTTATGATTTGCATTTCCCTAATAATTACGGATGCTGAGCATATTTTCATGGACCTGTTGGCCTTCTGTTGTCTTCTTTGGAAAAATGTCTTTTTGGATCCTCCACTTATTTTTTGATCAGTTGTTTTTTTTTGTTGTTGTTGTTTTTGTTTTTTGTTTTTCTATTGAGATGTTTGAGTTCTTTATATAATTTTGATAGTAACTCCTTTTCAGATATACATGTATGATTTTCAAATACTTTCTCACATTCAGTAGGTTGTCTTTTTATTTTGTTAATGGTGTCCTTTGCTATGCAAAAGCTTTTTAGTTTGATGTATTCCCACTTGCTTTTGTTGCCCTTACTTTTGGTGTCAAATTCAAAGAAATATCACCAAGACAAACGTCAGGAATTTATCGCCTACGTTTTTTTCTAGGAGTTTTATAGTATCGAGTCTCACACTCAAGTCTTGAATCCATTTTGAGTTAATTTTTGTGTATGGTGTAAGATAGTGGTTCAGTTTCATTCTTTTGCGTGTGGATGTCCAGTCCTCAACAGCATTTATTGAAGAGACTATTTCCTCATTGTATATTCTTCACTCCTTTGTTATAAATTAATTGACCATATATGGATGGATTTATTTCTGGGTAATCCATTCTGTTACACTGATTTATGGGTTTATTTTTATGACTAAACCATACTGTTTTGATTACCATAGCTTTGTAGCATTATTTGAAATCAGGGACCGTAAAGCCAACTGCTTTGTTCTTCTTTTTCATGATTGCTTTGGCTATTCAGGCTCTTTTATAATTCTATACACATTTTAGGATTATTCTATTTCTGTGAAAATGCCATTGGAATTCAGATAAGGGTGACATTGAATTTATAGATTTTTTTGGGTAGCATGGACACTTTAACAATATTAATTCTTCCAACCCATGAGCATGGAATAGCTTTCCATTTATTTGTGTTTTCTTTGATTTCTTTCACCAATGTCTTATAGTTTTCAGTGTATAAGTAATTTAGCACCCTGGTTAAATTTATTCCTAGGTATTTTATTCTTTTTAGTGCAATTGTGAATGAGATTGTTTTTTAAATTTCTCTTTCCAATAGTTCATTATTATTGTATAGAAATGCAACAGGTTTCTGCATAATGATTTTGTATCCTGCGACTTTACTCAATTAATTTTTCATTTATTAGTTCTATTTTTGGTGGTGCCGTTAGGGATTTCTATATATAATATCATGCCATCTGCAAAGGCAGTTTTACTTCTTCCTTTCCAATTTGAATGACTTTTATTTTATTTTTTTTCTTGCCTCATTGCTCTGGGTAAGACTTCCAAAACTATATTGAATAAAAGTGATGAGAGTGGGTGTATTAGTTAAGTTTATGTGTCAACTTGACTGGATCAAGGGATGCTTAGATACCTTTTTAAACATTGTTTTTGGGTGTGTCTGTGACGGTGTTTCTGGATGAGATTAGCATTTAAACTGTGGACTCTGTAGATTGTCCTCTCCAGTGTGTGTGTGTGTGGGGGGGCAATAAGGGGGGCATCATCCAACTCAGTGAGTGCCTGAATAGAACAAAGGGCAGAAGAAAGAGGAATCTGCCCTTTTTCTGCCCCATTGTTTGTGCTATTTTATCCCTTAAAATTGTGATATTTTATCCTTTCTTCTTCCCTCAGGCTGGGATTTATATTGGTTCCCCAGGTTCTCAGGCCTTTGATTCAAACTGAATTATACCACTGGCTTTCCTGGGTCTCTAGCTAGTAGATGATGGCAGGTTGTGGGACTTCTCAGTCACCATAATTGTATGAGCCAATTCTTCATAATAAATCTCCTTTTATATCCTACTGGCTCTGTTTCTCTGGAGAATCTTAACTAATACAAACACCATAAATAGTCACACTCTTGCACTGCTTGCTGGTAAGCTGCTACGGCCTTTCTGGAAAGGAATTTGGGAGTGTGCTTCAAAAGCTTTAAAAATAGGCATGCTTTTTGAGATAACAATTCTACATCTAGGAAGTTATTTAGTAGAAGTATCTTTGGATGAATTTACAGGTTTCTCCCGACAAATGAACATTTCAGCATAATTTAGAAAACTGAAAAACTGGACACAACTTCAATGTTTAATCATTTAAGTTGTGAAGGATAATTGAGATTTATCAAGGAATCATTTACCCTTCAAAGCTACACTAGGAAGGCTATTTTGTGACAGAGAAAGATACTGTTGTATTCGTCTTATGCAACATGAAGTTATAAAACACAATGTACATATGATGCCATTTTCATACATGCTTTTTCGACATATAAATCTGAATTTCTATAGAGAATGGAGTTCTGTTTTAAAGTCAAGAGCGTGGAAGAGTATGGTGAGATTCCTCTCAGAAAAAAAAAGCTGAATCCATAAATGCCACAGTTCTAATAACTGTCACAAAAGAAGTTAAGAAATTAAAGTCAGGAGCTATATTTTAAATGCTGTTTTAAAACCTCAGAACTTCTGTCACTTACCCTCTTCAAAAACTGCTTTGCTTTTCCCCCATATTAATTATTTATTTATTTAATAAATATTTTTGAGCCATTATTCATGTGCCAGGCACTCTTTTAGGTGCTAGGGCAGAAGCAATAAAGAAAACAGAAAAGCCTTTGCTCTCGTGTTAGCATACTCAGATTCACAGTAATAAACATAAAACAATCAAATATATAATGTGTCTGTGGGTGATAAATGCAATGAAAAAACAATTAAGCAGAGGGAAGAAAGCCAGCAGAGACGACAGAAAGGCCAATGGACCTGAGTCAGATGTCTGATTGGTGGCTTGGGACCAGCAAGGAGATCAAAGAAGTAGGAATGGAGTAAGGCAAAAACGGAACATGAGCGAGAAAATCAGAGCAGTAATTGGAGGCCTGATAACATAGTGAGATGAGAGTTAGCAAGGAAATTCTTAAATTATGAAACCTATGTCCAACTTTTACAAGAAAGTTAGACAGAATCTATGCAATGTGTTGGCTAGTCTAAGGGGAAGGGTAATGAGTACCTACAGGTGAACAAAACAGGGAGGACATTTGAGGACTATTGAAAGGTCTGAAAAGTATATGGAGGCAGCTTGGGGCCAACAAGGTAGACTAGGGTTTCCTTAAAACCCACACTGGTTCAGAATTAATTTGCATGATGTATTTATTTTAAATGAAAGTTTATTTTTGAAAATGTATTAGAAAATATCAATGGAGGTTCTCACTGGGTAACCAAGCACGGAGAATAAATACGCTCTGGTTTACTTCGTTAGTTAGTTTCTCTGTTTTTCTTTCAAAAAATATGCATGTGGAGGTTTGCAATAGTTTGCTATAGACAAAAAGAGTAATTTGAATTTTTCTCCTGGACTCAGAAGTGATCCAGATTATCTGGCAGCTTGACTTCTTCTAGTTTGCATTTCATTTGCATTTTAATACAGTGTCAATAGACATAACTATCTTCTTTGAACATTTTATTCCTTTCCTTTCAGAGTAGTTATCCTGATCAGAGAATAAAATAACAATTTGAAATGAAGTTTCTGATGAAAATCAGGCCAGCTGATTGAATTAAATTTAAAAAGAAACCCTACCTCAAGATGTACGTGTAATAGAGTGAAAGGATATACTCCTGTTGTTTCAGAAAATGTGAATTACTATGAACGCTGCCTAAACAAGAGATGAAACTTCAAAATAATTGGCATCTGAAAAAACACAAAGCTTAATGAAGGGGAGACAAACTCATGCTATATAGATTATAGATGTGCTACATCCTTTTAACCATAAATGCCTTAAGACAATTATATATCTATTTGTTAATACATAAAATATTGTTGTATATATATTCTGTGTCAGGGCCTCTTCTTGGCACTAGGATAACTCAGTCTAATAGAGAAGGGTGGTAAGTGAACTACTGCATCGTAGACATGATGAAGGAAGGAAGCACTCGGGGTGGGAGGAGTTACTGTAGAAACACAGGAAAGACTGGACAACCGGGAGAGGCTTCTTGAAAGAGATTGCTTGGGAACCCAGGAAATTACCATTTGAAGGATAGTTTAGTAGGAAGATCCTTGAAAAAGGGTCAAGAGACCGAGCTTCCAATATGAACTCTGCCGTTAACTAAACTTATGACTTGAAATGTAATGGGAAGCATGCATAAAGGGAAGACACAGGAAAAACAAGGATGCTATGAAAGTAAAGAATGCTTGGCATAGCTGGGTAGAAAAGACTGAGGGCCTTGGAATATGGCTGTAGCCCATTGATCAGCTATGCCTTGGAAGCTGCTATCCTGGACTCAGGACAAGCTGCTTATTCTTGGACTCAAGAGAGGTAGTGATGGCAACTTTAGTATCTTTCCTGAGCCTCCTCTATTGTCTATGGACTTTTCCAACTTCTCCCTAAGAATTTCTGAAAACAAAGTGTGACCTAATCCATTGATTGTCAGTGTGTGGTCCCAGAGTCTCCTGCAACACGATCACCCGAAGACCTTATTAAAAATGCAGACCCCTGAGTCTTTCCTCAAGGTAGTTGAATCCATATATCTGAAGCTGGAGTTAGGAGAGCTGTATTTTAACACCTTTATTAGGTGATTCATTTGCAACCACTCATTCTTGTCCACCCATTCCATCCTGTCTGCCATCCAAAGAAACTGGCACCTATATCTGCACTTCCGGAAAGGGACACTGTGGGGATAAAAACCTATGGCTCTCAGTTCCCAATTGAGTGTTTTCCACTCCATTATGCAATTTCCGTTTTCTGATCCTGCAATTTAAACTTATTTGGTGTTTCTAGAAATAACACAAAACAATTCTTATGTTAAATTGTTAAGCAAAGTAGAAACTTAAGCAATACTTTCATCTGTGAACAAAAATATTCATGGAAAAATGCTCAAACAAAACACAATGAAATGCTAGTCATTTTTGCCTTTCTGGGGTAAGATTGCTGATTTTACTCAGGTCTCTTTTTCCCAATGGTTTTCACCCTCTAAAATAAGCACATTTTTATAAATGAAAATTACACAATAACTTAATTCAGTATAACTAAACCTAGTATAAAACTAAAGTTGAAATGCAAAAGCCATAACCCACCCTGAGAGAACTTTCAAAACCCCTGGTAAATTGTGTTTTCAAGGAGATTTAAGGGAATTTGTTGGCTCTGGCTTCCCAAATGGTAGAGATATTCTCAGTGATATCTGATCTCATTTGATTTCTGAAAATGTCTTTTGATCATCCATCTTTGCCCTACTTTTCCCATAAAAGTAAGTCATCAGAAACTCTGACTCAGGGACACAAAGGGTTTGGAAGTTTTCAATTTGGGGGATGAATAAAAATGACAGGGAGTAACATCTGTTCACTTCTGAAACACTAAATCTCCTTCATGAGAAATTTTAAAGGCAGCCTTTATATTCTTGATCCAGGATTCAAAAGTTGATGAGGATAAAAAGAAAAATTCAGACATTCTTCTCAAATAGGGATAAAGCCAAAATTTATAAAGATTCTGATTTTCTTTTAATAACTGTTTTAATCATAAACCAAATAATTATTTTTTTTAATTTTAAAATTTTATGTAATATTCTACTATGCACAATTTAGAAAATAAAAAAGGAATATTAATTATCCATAATCTCACTATATATTAAGATTACAGTGTATTTTCTACAGCCTATACAAAGGACTGTGGTCATAGACAACATATAATTTGGATTCTTATAATTTTAATAATATTGTAACATATATATATTTCTCATGTTACTAACTAGATTTTTGAAACATCATTAAATCAAAGAATACCTGACAAACGTCATAAAAATGGCGGTGTGAGGTGAGCCTCTTGAAATCTCCCCTGGAATTTACAACAAATTCAAAAACTATAACTCCACAAAGTACTCCCTGCACAGCAGACAGGCAAGACGAAGAGGTTCACTACTGAATTCACCTATAGGTGGGCAAATTGTGCAAGCAGGGGAGGAGGGAAGGGAGAAGTGCGGAGATGGGGCTGCTCAGGCGCAGGACGCAGACCTAGCTCAGTGCTCCGAGCTCGCTGCATCCCGGAACTACCGCAGCTGCGGGAGAGGGAAGAACTAGGGCTGCTAGGGCTCCGCTTATGGCCCACAGGGCTGAGGGGACAGCATATAACACTGCTGAACCCAATGCTCACGGCAGAGACCTCAGAGCAAAGACTGAGGCAAGAAGGCTGAAAATGGTGGTTTAAGCCCTCACTGCTGCACAGAATGGAAGCCCAGTGCTAGAAGCGGAACAGTAGCAGTGTCAGATCAAAAGAACAGAATATTTGCCGTTCTGAGAACTGTGGTCCGCAGATACAGATTTGCAGCCCAACTAGTTCCAGCAAAGGGGAGAGAGTTGAGGAAGCAGGACTGGCTGTGGTGGTGGTCACCGCCATTGCTCTGGGCCACCTCTCACAACCCTCCCCACTCCTGTCCCCACCTTTCTTGGCGGATCTCTTCAGGAGTAAACAGAGCTGCTGAAACACTTTGGCTCTGAATCTGGTGCAGGAAGAGCTTTGGAACTTCAGAAGCTCTCCACATCCTCCCACAGAGGCGGCACGCTATGACCCAAGTGAACTGTTTACAGAGGAGAAGCCTGCCCCTGCCTTCCAGGGAATACCCTCATTGTGTGAGAAGCCAGAACAGTGCAGAGAAAATATAACACTACAGTGTGAGAAGGAATAAAAGACTGCAGTCGAAGAGAAAATAAAATATTCTACAAACACCTACTGGAAAACAAAAGAAAGACCTCTTTCTATTAACCTGTTGCAGAACGCACTCCTGTAGATGTCTAGGAAGAGACGTAATAAATTATTAATTGCCATGAAAAACCAAGGTATCAAGACAGCTCAGGAAGGAAATGAAAAGTTTCCAGAAAATGAACTTAAAGACATGGAAATATGTGACTTAAATGACAGAAAATTCAAGATTGCAGTTCTTAAAAAACTCAACGAGATGCAAGAAAACACAGACAGGCAATTTAATGAACTCAGAAACACTATCAAAGAACAACATGAACATTTTACCAAAGAGACTGAAATTTTTAAAAAGAGCCAAATAGAATTTCTGGAGATTAAGAACTCAATAAAAGAAATGAAGAATGAAATAGCCAGCTTAGGTAGTAGAATTGACCAGATGGAGGAAAGAATCTGGAAAAGACATGGATGGAAGAAGAAAGAGACTTGAGACTTAAAAGAAATGAAAGAACTCTACAAGAACTTTCTGACTCCATCAGAGAGAGAGAGAGATATAAGACTAATGGGCATACCAGAAGGAGAAGAAAGAAAAAATGCAACAGAGAGTATATTCAAACAAATAGTCAACGAGAACTTCCCAAACTTGTGGAAGGAACTGCGTCCTTAAATCCAAGAAGCAAATAGAAACCTAATTACCTCAATCCCAACAGGCCTTCTCAAAGGCACCTTGTATTGAAGCTATCAAAAATTAACAACAAAGAAAGAATCCTCAAGGCAACCAGAGAAAAGAAGACGGTAACCTACAAAGGAAAGCCCATTAGATTATCATCAGATTTTTCAGCAGAAACTCTACAAGCCAGGAAGGAGTGGAACCAAATATTCAAACTATTGAAAGAGAGAAATTAGGAGCCAAGAATAATATATCCAGCAAAGATATCCTTTAGATATGAAGGAGGAATAAAGACCTTTCCAGACATACAGAAGCTGAGGAAATTTTCTAACACATGACCTGCACTACAAGAAATACTGAAAGAGGCTACTCGACCAGCATAAATAGGGATAATCTGTGACAACCAAAACATAAAATGGGGGAGAGTGAAGGCCTGAACTGGAATATGGGAATGGAGAAAGTAAGCAGGCTGAAGAAAATGGAATACTCTAAATATGAAACTTTCTTTTATATATACTTAATGGCAACTACTCAAAAAAAAAAAAAAAAAAAATCCAGAACTGAAATATACAGCAAAATAAAAGAAGAAATAGTGGGAAAAATCATAGAATATCATCACACAGAAATAACAGACAACAACAAAAAAGCAAAGAAACAATGGAGACACAGTCTTACCAGAAAATCAAAGATAAAATGATAGGAAATCCTCACATATCAATAATCACCCTAAATGTAAATGGACTGAACTTACCAATAAAAAGGTACGGAGTAGCAGATTGGATCAAAAAACTAAACCCAACCATATACAAGAGAAACCCAACCATATCTGTCTCCAAGAGACACATCTCAGCTACAAGGACAAACAGACTCAAAGTGAAAGGATGCAAATTGACACTCCAAGCAAATGGTATCGAGACAAAATCAGGTGTAGTCATACTGATATCAGATGAAACAGACTCAGGATAAAAAAGGTAACAAGAGACAAAGATGGACATTTCATAATGATAAAGGGGAATACACAACAAGAAGACATAACAGTCATCAATATTTATGCCCCCAGTCAGGGAGCACCGAAATATACAAAGCAACTACTAACAGAACTAAAGGGAGAAATTGACCAAAGCATAATTATAGTAGGGGACCTAAATACATCATTGACAGCTATGGATAGATCATCCAATCAGAAAATAAATAAAGAAATAGCAGCTCTAAATGACACATTAGATGAAATGGACATAATTGACATTTATAGAGCACATCCTAGAACATCAGACTATACATTTTTTTCTGGTGTACATGGAACATTCTCAAGGATAGACCATATATTGGGACATAAAATCAGCCTCAGCAAATTTAAGAAGATTGAAACCATACCAATCATATTCTCTGATCACAAGACTTTGAAATTGGATATCAACTGCAAAAAGAAAGCAGGAAAAAACACAAATATGTGGAGATTAAACAACGTCCTTTTAAAGAATGATCTGGTCAAAGAAGAAATAAAAGGAGAGATTAAAAGATACATAGAAACAAATGAGAATGAAAATACATCCTACCAAAATTTTTGGGATACAGCGAAAGTAGTTTTAAGAGGGAAATTTATATCATTACAGGCCTGTCTCATGAAACAAGAAAAATCCCATATAAATAACCTCATGTTACACCTTAAAGAACTAGAAAAAGAAGAACAAATAAACCCAAGGTCAGCAGAAGAAATGAAATAATAAAAATCAGAGCAGAATTAAATGAAATAGACAACAAAAAGACAAGAGAAAAATTAATGTGACAAAGAGCTGTTTCTTTGAAAAGATTAATAAAATTGACAAACTGTTGGTTAGACTCACTAAGATAAAAAGAGAAAAAACACTCATAAACAAAATCAAAATGAAAGAGGGGAAGTTATCACGGATGCCACAGAAATATAAAGGATCATCCAAGAATACTATGAAGGACTATATGTCACCAAATTCAATAACCTAGAAGAAATGGATAAATTCTTAGAAACATATAGCCTTCCTAAACTGAACATGAAGAACTGAAAAATCTAAATAGATTAATCACCAGTCAGGAAATTGAATCAGTCATCTGAAATCTTCCCAAAGGCAAAAGTCCGGGACAAGATGGCTACACTAGTGAATTCTACAAAACCTTCAAAGAGAATCTAATACCTATCCTACTCAAACTGTTCCAAAAAATTGAAGAAGAGACAATACTCCCTAACTCATTTTATGAGGCCAACATTACCCTGATACCAAAACATGGTAAGAATAACACAAAAAAAGAAAACTACAGACCAATATCTCTGATGAATACAGACGCAAAAATCCTAAACAAAATTCTAGCAAATCGAATGCAACAATACATTAAAAAGATTATTCATCACGACCAAGTGGGGTTCATCCCCAGGGCACAAGGATGGTTCAACATCTGCAAATCCATCAATGAGATACATCACATAAACAAAATAAAAGACAAAAATCATATGATTATATCAACTGATGCAGAAAAAGTGTTTGACAAGATACAACATCCATTTATGATTGAAACACTTAATAAAATAGTTATAGAAGGAAAATACCTTAACATAATAAAGGCCATATATGACAAACCCTCAGCTAATCTCATAATTAATGGTAAAAAACTGAAACCCCTTGCTCTACGTTTAGGAACATGACAGGGCTGTCCCCTATCACCTCTTCTTTTCAACATAGTGTTGGAAGTCCTTGTCAGAGCAATCAGGCAAGAGAAAGAAATAAAAGGCATCCAAATTGGGAATGAAGAAGTTAAATTGTCACTCTTTGCAGACGACATGATACTATATATAGAAAATGCTACAGTAAAGTTGCCAGCTACAAAATCAATGTACAAAAGTCCATAGCATTCCTATATACTAACAATGAAATCTCAGAAAAAGAAAAAAAAAATTCCTTTTGCAATTGCAACAAAAAAAATAAAATACCTAGGAATAAACTTAACCAAGTATGTGAAAGACCTATATGCTGAAAACTATAAGACATTTTTAAAAGAAATTGAGGAAGACACAAAGAAATGGAAAGACATTCCATGTTTATAGATTGGAAGAATCAATATAGTTAAAATGTCCGTATTACCCAAAGCAATATACAGATTTAATACAATCCCCATCAAAATCCCAACGGCATTTTTTAAAGATATAGAACAAAAAATCATCAGATTTGTTTGGAACCACAAAAGACCCCAAATAGCCACAGCAATCCTAAGAAAAAAAGAACAATGTTGGAAGTATTATACTCCCCGACTTCAGCTTGTGCTACAGGGCTACAATAATCAAAACAGCATGGTATTGGCAGAAAAACAGACACACAGACCAATGGAGTAGAATCTAGAACCCAGAAATAAACCCACATAAATATAGACAGATAATCTATGACAAAGAATCCAAAAACATACAATGGAGAAAAGATAGCCTCTTCAATATATGGTGCTGGCAAAATTGGAAAGCCACATGCAAAAGAATGAAACTGGACTGCTACCTGTCACCATGTACCAAAATTAATTCAAAATGGATTAACCTAAGCATAAGACCTGAAACAATAAACTGCATAGGAGAAAACATAGGTACTAAACTTATGGACCTTGGGTTCAAAGGGCATTTTATGAATTTGACTCCAAAGGCAAGTGAAGTTAAAGGTAAAATAAAAGAATGGGACTATATCAAACTTAAAAGCTTCTGCACAGCAAAAGAAACCATCGACAAAATAAAGAGGCAACCAACTGAATGGGAGAAGATTTTTGCAAACAGTGCCTCCGATAAGGGGCTAATATCCAAAATATACAAGGAACTCATGCAACTCAACAACAAAAAAACAAACAACCCAATTGAAAAATGGGCAGAGGACCTGAAGAGACATTCCAGACATATGGAAAAATGCTCAACATCACTAATCATCAGAGAAATGCAAATAAAAACCACAATGAGATATCACCTCACCCAGTCAGAATGGCTATCATCAACAAGACAAATAGTAACAAGTGTTGGAGAGGTTGTAGAGAAAAAGGAACGCTCATACACTGCTGGTGGGAATGCAGACTGGTGCAGCCGCTATGTGAGGCAGTGTGGAGGTTCCTCAAAAAATTACGAATAGAATTACCATATGACCCAGCAATCCTTCTCCTGGGTATCTACCCAAAAAATCTGAAAACATTTATCCATAAGGACAAGTGCGCTCCAATGTTCATTGCAGCTGTATTTACAGTGGCCAAGACATGGAAACAATCAACATGTCCTTCGATAGACGAATGGATAAAGAAGTTGTGGTATATATACACAATGGAATACTATTCGGTGGTAAGAAAAGATGAAATAGTACCATTTGTGACATGGCTGGATCTTGAGATTATAATGCTAAGCAAAATAAGTCAGACAGAAAAAGTAGAGAACCATATGATTTCACTGATATGTGGTATATAAAACTGAAAGCAATAAAAGAACAAGACAAACAAATGAAGGAAAAACTCATAGACATAGACAATAGTTTAGGGGTTACCAGAGGGTAAGGGGGGAGGGGGGCTCTAGAAGAGGGTAAACGGGGTCTAATATATGGTGATGGAAAGAGAACTGATTCTGGGTGGTGAACACACAATGTGAGATATAGATAATGTATTACAGAACTGTACACCTGAAATCTATGTAACTTTACTAACAATTGTCACCCCAATAAACTTTAATTAAAAAAAAATCCTGACACTAAAATCATCATAGAACTGATCTGTTTAGTTCATATTATAAATTACCTACAATATACTTTTCATCTCATGATACGTTTACATATTCACGAGGATCTGCATTCTATTTTCTATTGTCCTATTATATAAGTAGCCATAAATAGGGGGAGCAATGATATGGGGCAGTGTAAGTTTAAATTAAAAAATGTATTTTCAGTCCTCATGAAGATATCTATCTCATGGATGGAGATTCACATATAAAAATGCTTATGAATAAACAATAATATCAACTTTTTAAATAGAAAATTTAACTTGTGATAACAGATGAAGTTAACCCAATTTTTGAGAAAGTACTAACTTGAGGATTCTTCCCACTTCTCTATCCCCTTTAGAAGCTGCAGCTCCTGGAGGTCCTGCATTATGTAGAGAAAATAGACAGCCATTGGGCTTGAAATATCTTAGGAAACTTTTATTGACCTGAGCATTGAAATATTTCAAGATGGATCTGGACTCTCTGAACATCTGGATACCGATATATCACCTGGAAACTTCCCTATTTATTTCTCAATAAATCCGATGGCATCCAATGCTAGGTAAGTACTACACTTAGAGAAAGAAGAAGGCAAAACATTCTGAGATAAATTATGTGTCAGGTAACCACTGGCAACACATAAGAAAACACTGGAAAATAGAAGGCACTAATGGTACCTAATCTTGGAGACCAGAAATAACAGCCCCAGGAAATTTGAGTCCAGTCCCCCATCTCTTTCAGTAGAGAGCTTATCATAGTTCCCCCAATTTTAGTTAAAAACATTGCTAAACACCCCAATCAGTTTCTTGTTAGATTTTTCCTTTTCTTTCTTAAAATGACACATACTCTTTACATGTATACTTTAAATGTTGCACATCAATCACCAAGTTGTTCTTTCTGGGCATTAGAAAAGATAAAGCTGATTAATAAAACAAGAAGAGTGTAAGATGGCTCCCTTCCTAACGCTTTCAGTTACATCATGTTCATATCTTGAAATCAGCCACAGTGGGAGTAGGAACCACAGAAATCAACAAACAGTTAAATCAGAGCCCTTACACAGCTGGCTTGTCTGGCCAGACCACCACTGCTGGTAGCGCTCCACATACGGATAAAGTGTGGGCATCGCCTGATAAATATGCACTTGGTGGCCTTGACCTTAATTGGCTCTCACTGGCAGTATGATCTAGAATCAAGACACAACAGCATAAGCAGCTTGAAAAGAAAAATGAAAGCCAAATTTCTCATTTCGGAGCATTCCAAAGTGACCCAAGGTATAAATCATAGCAAGCCCTCTTCCTCCCTTAAGTCAAAGGAGAAAGAAGACAAAGATGAAGAATGAAGAAGAGGAAGGGGAGGAGGAGGTGGAAGAGAAGAAGGAAAAGGGAGAGAAAATAAGGAGGATGAAAAAAGGGCTTGTCAAAAATCCTGCTTTTTCCATGGTGGCTGAAATGCATGGTCATTATTCATCCTTTGTTTCAGAGGCACTTTTACTGTGGATTTTACTTTCCTTTTCTCTTTCTTTATGCAAGTATTAGAGTGCCCTATTAGAGTACAGACGTATTCTGCACCATGCTTTGCTTCTGCACCTCCAAAATCCAAACTGTCTCCTCCTTTGAGGGCCCTAAACTCCATTAATGAGTAATAATAAAATGTTCTATTGCCAAGATTCAGTGACACAAATAAGGGATTCTCAGATGCAAAAGCACCAGTTACAGGCGAAATAAGACTAGACAAAAGAGACTGAACTTGAATCATTACTTTTGGAGATATCATTTAGATCAGACTCATTATGAAGTTGCCTTTCGGAAAATTAAATTTCTTATTAAACTGCTAACCTGACTCTAATTTCTCAAAGACCCTTATTATAGTCTGTCTCGGTTTAATATTAGGCAAATACATCATTTTAAATATACTCTATTGAAACTTTCTGAATATCAGATACATAGCTAAACGAAATATCAAAATTTCTCACTCATGCAAGTTCAGATTAAATGGTTTCATAACTTATACCAATGGTGCAGCACACACTCTGCAGTCTCCAGATATATGACGATTCCTATAAGACCATGTATACTTTCATGTATTGTTGGCGCCCCCATGAATCATAACAAAAAGAAGGTGAAGGTGAAACACGGGTACAATAATTTGCAGTTTGTACCATATTTCAGGTGTATTTCTGCTTTGACATTATATTCAGACAAACAATAATAAGTAATTCTCAGATACCCTTGGTAATATCACAGAAATTTTTCTAATAAAAAGCAGAAGCACAAAACATAAAAGGCAAGTCCCCAGTCATGCAGGGATTTTGTTCTCTTTTATTCACTGATATCATCCTGCCGTTCAAGACAGTACTTAGGAGAATAGGTACTAAATAAATATTTGTTGACTGAATAAATGAATAGAAATTAAAGGTTAGTAGCTACTCTTGTTCTGTGGGTTTCTGTTCAGTTTGACAGAACCCACCATGATTGTATTTTCCCTTTTATGTTCCATGGTAACTGTACATTTCGGCCACAGAGAAGTAAAGAAACTCTATAGTAACAATTCATGATTTATATTAACTGCATTTTCATAAAACCTGTTTTCATTGAAATTAAGTTCATCATTTCAGAAAATCCCTTAACTAAGGAACATATCCAACAAAAATTATATCAAGAGACCAATTTATATTTACAAACTTGCTTATTAAAATTATTATTTATATTATTTCTATCATTACTTTTGTTCTTTTCACAAAAGCATGGCCATTCAAAACAAATAAACAATTACAAAAGACTTGTTTTCAGTTTTGAAGAGAATAATCCATACCCTTTTGCTAACTAAGTTCCTGAACTCAACTCCCTCTGGGTTTTCACCAATCTCAAGCAGCAGCTGTGGATTCACCTGGACACAAAGGAGCACTCACTCATTAGGTTAATTTCTGAAAAGAAGAAAAATACCATATCCATTTCTGGAAGTCTATTAGGAAATGTTTTATGGTTGAAACAATTTAATGAATACTTTAGGAACATTAGCATATTTGAGGAGAATCAACTTAATTACCAGTGTCAATCAAAGTCTTAATTGTACAGTTAATTAATGCTAATTAGTTGATGAAATATTTATAATTAACTGTGTATACTTTCCACTATATGCTACTACACCTAGAGATAATTTTTTAACTAAGCCTGGCTGTAGATGCCTATAAATGAAAGTGTGTAAATTATCTCATGTTAATTTTTAGAAAGATCAAAATATATGAAATTAAACCTTTTATTTTGAAAATGAAATTCTAAACTTCCCTTTCCAAATCACGAAGCTAAGATTTTTTCTCACTTGTAAATAAGAATATGTGATTTACAAAATTCCTGAGCTCCCAACTCTATGGTAGAGAAATTTATAGTTTCAGGTAATAAATTCTCTTAAAATCCCTTAGGTGAATTATTTAGACCACTGTTTCCCTAATTTGGCTGTGTATCAGAATCTCCTAGGAAGTATTAAGAATATAGATCTCAGGATCTGTGCCTAGATCTATGGAGTCACAACCTTTGAGGGTGGAGCTTAAGAATCTGTATTTTCAAAAAATGTTTTCTCCAGGTGATTCTGATGTTCAACCAAGTTTGGGAACAAAACACTTCAGATAAGTATTTCCTATCGTCACTTGCTATCCCCACTCTCATTCCTCCACATAGATCCAAGAAGCAAATCTACATCAAAATTCAGCCAATTATCAAATTTAGAGAGTTTGAATTAGTCTGACTTAATGTACAGTAGTTCAGAAAGGATATACAAAATTCATTCTGGAGAGCCCTGCCGGCAACCCAAAGCTTAGATCTTTCATCGTCCACAGGTATTGTAACCACAGTGGCAGCTCAGAACTGTGTGACTTCTGAGAAAACAAATAGTAAATGTTTTAAATATGAGCCCAAGTCACAAGGCTTGTTATCTCGATTGCCAGCTTTGATTTGGGATCTGTTTCTTCTCACACATCAGCAACTCTTTTTAGTGTTATCAAAAAGACTTAGTAATTTATCAGTGATAAGTAAGTCCCTTGGATCACCAGGGAATTCTAGCTGTAAAACATAACAAGAATCCAGGTCATTTTGGTAGCCTGTATTCCTCCCAGAAATTAGTGTCTGAGGTAAGGGTTTGAATGCAGGTAATCTAATTTGGGAAGTAATCCCAGGAAATCAAGTCAGGAATTAGGGAGTGAAACAGGGAGGGAAGAAAAGCCAGTACAAGGGATGTTCTTGAGCTGGTCAGTGCTG
Source organism: Rhinolophus sinicus (assembly GCF_057876585.1). Classification (NCBI taxonomy): domain Eukaryota; kingdom Metazoa; phylum Chordata; class Mammalia; order Chiroptera; family Rhinolophidae; genus Rhinolophus; species Rhinolophus sinicus. The sequence continues at coordinate 25,196,155 of NC_142516.1, read as the reverse complement.
TGGGAACTGGGGCTGATTCTGCTGGGATCTTCTGAGGAGCAATATAGTATGTGCCTCAAAACTTCTCACTGGAAGGACAGCAGAGGAAGGCCCTTAGGCCCCAGCTCTCATCTCCCATTAGTCAAGGATTGGCCCCAGCAGATGTTAACTCTCTGGCATCCTAGTTTACTCATGTGCAAGTACCACCTGGTTCCCACAAGCATCCCACACCACAATGTCAGAGAAGGCCTGGAGCACAAAACAGAAGGTATGCAGACAGGCAAAGGTGAGGTGCTCTCAGATGACATATTGTGTGAAGCTGGTTGATATAACAGTGGACAGATTAAAAGGTGGGCCAAGAACACCAGAGACAAGGCACAAAAATTGTCCGATACTCATGCACATATCAGCAGGCTGCTGTTCTACAGTGAATCTGCAATTCAGAGTTGTGAGGTCCCAAGGTTAGGTATTCTTATTTATGTATTGAAGTAGTTCCAGAGCTCTCGTAATTACCAAAAACAACATGAAGTTATGCCCTTTACATACTGTTACCCTGGAAGTCTCTGTACAATGCCAGCTCCCTCGCTCCATATACTGTCAAATCATATCCCCATCAAATGCTTCTCCTTTCTGTTCTTACTGAGCATTGCTTTGCATTTCATCTGTGACCAAGGAGAAGCTAATTAATCCTCAAATGTATGTTATACATTTAGGAAATGAACAAGGTATGAAAATTATAGTGGGGGTACCAGGCACCTAGATGATGATTTGGGGTAGAAGTTTCCTCTAAGTCTAGTATTACCTCACTATCAAACACCAACCGAGACAATAAGAGACTACTGATCCTCTTACACCAGGCTCCTTGGGTTCCTAGGGCAAACAAGTACAGCAGTAGGATGTTGCCACTATTCTGAAGATTCATGGTCAATGACACTTTTGGAAGAACCTGCCACAACGCATTTGCCTGACTTGTTATTATCTGCTGTTTCTGGAAGATAAGCCTTGCTTCTCTTCATTCCTGCCCCCAGACATTTCTCAGAGATGATCCTCCTTTGCTTGACATACCATCATCACTTGTTTTACCCTTTGAAAGTCAAGTTCCCATCCCATTCCCAGGAAGAGCTTTCCCTTTGAATTAACTTTCTATTAATAATTCCACAGTTTGGATATTGTTGCTGATTGCAGAACACTTATCTATGGTCATTGACTGCATTTGACTCGTGATCCTGTTAGCTAATCCTGGACTAATCCTCTTTACTTGGTTTTCTCTTTATTCCCAACCAGACATGAGCCCAGCATCTGGACACACATAGCTTGATCTTTTGCTGGGAGATTTGTTGTTACAAACGGGAATTGTGCTTTTGTCTATTTCTGTTGTGTGAAGGGATTCAATATTTCATAGAAACAGAATGATTCGATTTACTTTTGCTTTCAGGGTATTACATATTACTGTGCAGAAGCTCATCAAATTGAGTCTGATCTAAAATAATACAAAAACAGAAAGGAATTATTCATTCCATCACCCTTCTTTTTGCAGATCACATGGATACCCCATCCTTAATCCCAGTCTTTACTCATATTAATTATGGCTCCATTTCTGTGGCAATGGGCAAAAAGTGACAATATAAAAGGCTTAAAGCAGGGGTAGAATATTTTATAGCTATTTAGCTGAACAATTACAGGAGTATTTGACTTCAGACATGGTTTTACCAAGTGTTCAATAAGACGCAAATAGACATTTCTATCTCCATGTCTTGCATTTGCTTTCACAACATTAGACTCATTTTCTGCAGACACCCACTCCTACCTAGGAGTTGTAAGATGACTACAGCAGTTCCATCCCTGCATGCTTGTGTGCTGTGGAGGAAAAAGAGTATTTCTGAGGATTTGGTAAAATTTTATTGAGCCTCACTGAGTCTTACTGGCTTACGCATTTATATTGGACTATTATGGATTGAATTTTTTCCCCTACAAATTCATGTGTTGAATTCCTAACCCACCATCAATCCCTGTGAATGTGACACTATTTGGAAATAGGGTCATCGCAAATATAATTAGTTATGATGAGGTCGTGTGGGAGTAAGGTGGCTCCCTATTCTAACATGACTGGCTCCTTATAAAAGAGAGGTTTGGAGACAGACAGGCACACATGGAGAATGCAATGTGAAAATAAAGGCAAAGATGGGGGTGATGTAGCAGAACACAAAAAACACCAAAGATTGCCAGTAAACCACCAAAAGCTGGGAGAGAGGCATGAAACAGATTCTCCTTCACAGCTGCCACAATGCTGCTGACACCTTGATCTTGGAACTGTAAGACTGGAAGATATTAACTTTCTGTGTTTAAGCCACCCAGTTTGTGCTACTTTCTTATGGCAGAGCCAGGAAACTAAGACATGGACCAATAACCATGGTCAGGTGAAAGCAATCTTCTGGCCAGGCCTGCGTCATGGGCAGGCCCACCACACCAGGAATGGAATGACAGCACTGGAATCGACTGAGTGAAGAAGTGATTTCAGGGGTAAGTTAGAACTGAAGGATAAATGGAAGCTGGGTAGAATAAACTTCTGCTGTCAACTATATAGCTTCCTAATTTCTCTCTATTTTAAGGGCATTAACGTTTACTTCTTCATTTATCCATGTGATAAATCCTTGTCCTCTTTCAGTCCTTTAACTACACCTGATATTTTCTTATTTGCACAAGGCCAACTATGCCTCAGGCTCTTAGAAACATTGAAAAATGTCCATGATTTCCTCCCCAGTTTGAAGATGTTAATGAAAGCAATAAGATGTAAGATCCCTGGTAAATCCAATAATATCTCAGTAATCAGAGTCGTTGATCAAAATGTTCTGTATTTTGTCTATAATGTATAAGAGAGACTTTGCTATACTAATAATATACCAAAGTAGTATGATGAACATATGTAGAAATTCTACAAAAAGCTAAACTTTGGAATGGTATGTAAAAAAAATAAAATACCAAAAAGAAAAGTCATTTTCAATTTGAGACAACTTTTGTGTGGTACTAATATATGAGAAGCATGGAACTGTGTTTAGAGGAGAGTTGAAGTCATGCTGGTATTATTAATGTATATGTTGAGATAATAAAGGTTGAGTCATTAGTATATATATTCATGAAATGGGCTATTAACATTCTGTTTGTTTTATACTTAACTCTGTAGGGTCTACTAATTTACAATTAAATTAAAAAATCCACTAGGACTAATGAGCTAATAATTGCAAAGAACTCTGAGCATGGAAAAAAGGCACCAAGGGAAGACAAACTTCTATTTGTGAAAATCGAAACATCTGAGACTTTAATTACAACCCTTGCTAGAACTGACTTGTAATCTGTTATGGGGACTAGCTCATTAGTGCCCTACTATGGGATTCCTAAACAACATATTGAAAGCCATTTCACTTATCAAATTTGAATATACCTGAGAGCAGGCATTTTCAATAATTCTGTCTCAGTACGTCAGGTTCCCATTTCTCATTGAAATACAAAAGATTCTAATTAGCCCTAGAATATAACACACTGCTGCATTGTCAGAATTTCCCTTCAGTTTTTAAACTGGGTAGTGGGTGTATGTTTGAGGGACTTAATTTCTAGGACAGAGGGAAAATAAATAAACAAAAGAATTTCTTCAAGTCTCTGTGTGGAGATAGTTATGGAACTAGGTTCTGCGACATGGAAATTCAGATATTTGGTTTTCAGAGCTGGAACTCTGAACTTGCCCAAAGAAGCATTGAAGGAAGGGTCAAAGTTTTTCCAAGTATGGTATTAGTCAATCAGATGTTCTGGAAAATATATTAAGTTATATACATACACATACAAGGTCTGACAATTACGTTCATGAACTTGCCACTATGCGCTTACATGGACAGCACTGTATAAACAGCTCGGTAAGGTTTCATAACCTTGGTATATCAGTGTCTCACAGCTGTGTTCATGTCGACATGTGGCAGTGTCTTGCTGAGTGGCATTCATTATTGTTGTGTGGTTTTGTGTGCCATCATGAGAATGTCTGAGCTTAAATTAGAGCAACAAACAAACATTAAATTTCTTGTAAAACTTGGCAAAAATTGAAGTGAAATCAGAGACATGTTAGTCCAAGTTTATGGGGATAATGCCACGAAGAAAACGGCAGTGTACAAATGGATCAAACATTTCTCTGAGTGAGGAGAATGTGTCACTGATGAAGAGAGGTCAAAGTGGCCAGTAACGAGCAGAACTGATGAAAACATTGCAAAAATTCATCTAATTGTGCAACAAAATCATTGGCTAACTGTGAGAAGCATAGCAGACCAAGTAAACATTGATAGAGAAACAGTTATCTTAACCCAAAATCTTAACTGAAAATCTTGGCATGAGAAAGGTGTGTGCAAAAATGGTCCCGAAGGAGCTCACCGATGAACAAAAGCAAAGGAGGATCGAAATTTGCCAAGACCTTTTGGAGAGGCAAGGCGATGTTTTGGGCTATGTTATTACTGATGATGAAACAAAGGTGTACCAATAGGACCCTGAAACAAAGCATTAAAGTGCACAATGGAAGTCAGCCAATTCTCCACGACCAAAAAAATTCCATCAGTCCAAATCAAAAGTCAAAACAATGTTGCTAACCTTTTTTGATATCAGAGGGGTTATTCATTATGAATTTGTACCAACTTGACAAACAGTTAAGCAAGTTTACTATTTGGAAGTGCTGAAAAGGCTGCATGAAAAAGTTAGATGACCTGAACTTTTTGCCAACAATTCATGGCTCTTGCATCACAACAAAGCACCAGCTCACTCGGCACTGTCTGTGAGGGAGTTTTTAGCCAGTAAACAAATAACTGTATTGGAACAACCTCCCTACTCACATGGTCTGACCCCCAATGACTTCTTTCTTTACCAGAAGAGAAAGGAAATATTGAAAGGAAGACATTTTGATGACATTCAGGACATCAAGGTTAATATGATGACAGCTCTGATGGTCATTCGAGAAAAAGGGTTCCAAAATTGTTTTGAAGGGTGGACTAGGTGCTGGCGTCAGTGCATAGTTTCCCAAGGGGAGTACTTTGAAGGTGACGGTAGTGATATTCAACAATGAGGTATGTAGTACTTTTTCTAGGATGAGTTCACAAACTTAATTGGCAGACCTTGTAGTACATATATGTGCGTATACATAATCTTTAATTTGAAAAATTTTAAACTTACTTTAAAATGGTAAGAAGAGTATAACACCCATAAATCCTTCACTTTGTATATTTTGATCCATTTTTTTAAAAGTTTGAATGTAATATTTATGCTTATATTTAATATGTAAATTGTAATATTAATTGGTTAAGTTTAGTCGATAACTTTAAATGGTGAAATTTAGATTATGTTAATTTATTTTTAATTTACTCATCTACATATTCTAACACAATGATCATGTATTACTTCTATAAATTTTAAAAAGACACTAAAACATCCTAGAAAACTATTTTTACTGGGTTATTTGGAAATAATTTCATGAGGGAGCTGTTGAAAATTTCATAAATTTCATCTTATGCATTTGAATCTATGTGTAGAGTCAAGATTTGTGATCAGCTGAGTTACAGATACCTGAAAAATAGTAAAAATTAAGGGTTTCATTTTTCTTATATACCAGGGAGTTTGCAGGTAGGAATTCCAGGGCTGGTTTCTTGGCCCTACAAAGTCATAAATACTCAGGCTGCTCCTAGGTTCATCTCTGTCATCCTATCAGATATTCAAGGTCAGATGGTCTTAAGAAGTGTACTCAAGTTCCAGCATCAAGTCTTCCTTCCAGTGAAGATGAAAGAAGACAGCATCTGCCAGTTAAGTTTGCCCATTAAAGGAGGGTTTTCTTTTATTTTTCCTTTCCTTTTCATCATCTCAATACAATGACTTCTGGTTATAGCTCAACGTTTGGAACTAAGTTACATGGCCATGTCAATCAGTAAGCTGCTAGGGAATGAAATCTTTTGCTGGACACAATGCTTCCTCCAACAAAATTGGGTGTGAAACACAATATCATTTCATGTACCACTACAAAAGAAAGAATGTTCCTGCCAATGAAAGTATGGCATGCTTTTTTTTTCTATCTAGAATATTCATTTGATAATCACTGAAAGAATATTTTTAGATTTATTTCACACTTAGATATTAGCCTATGTCATGATGTTCTGTGTCCAAAACATTGTGCATACATACACTTTTTATTTCAATGGTAAATTGTCACAATCTTTTTGATGACACTGTTAAATGCAATTAAGTTCAACATGAATACAACTATGCATAATTCAGCAGATGTGAGGACAGTGAACAGCACTGACCAAATTCACCCCAGATCAGCTACCGACTACACATAAGTCAACTACCAGCCACTCATAATTCAGTTGATGTGACAACATGAACAGCACTGACCAAATTCACACAAAATCAGGTGATGACAATTATGTCATGATGCCTTTTGGCCAACAGTGATGGCAAGATACCAACAATGGCAAGAATATGGAACATATAAGAACAAGTTGGTCCTAGAGCCGGTCAGTATGGCACCTAAGAATTAACTAGAATGTTTTTGGATAATCAGTGGTGTCTCCAACATGACTATTTGAAAACATGTGGCAGTACTTTAAATTTAATCCAGATTCTTTTTACAAAGGAAATGGTGATATTCTCTTCTGAAAAGTAAATATTTAAGAATTAAATGTAACTACTTTCAAAAGGCAAAAAAATCCATAAGCTAGATAAGGCATTTTAGATTTCATAAGTGGAACCGAGGGGAAAAAAAGCACGTTGGGACCTAAGGAAAGAAAAGAAGGATAACCTAGAGGACAGATTAGAAGGAGGTATTTATTCAATGCAACCCTGAAGAAGATAAAGGCACTGGAAGTGAAGTGCATCCAGGCATTGAAACTGCATCCCTGAACATGTTCGGGGCACATAATTAAGCTAAGTGTGAGTAGGCTGATGATAACTAGCTCAGTCTTCTGCTGTGATCCTGCATGCTCTTTATCAGAGTAATTAAGGTCACATAATCCATCGCCTAGCAGAGCATCTGCCATATAAGAGTGCTCAAAATTATTTATTATGTTAAGTTAAAATTTTTAGAATTTTCATTAAGATGAGGAGTTGAAAATATCCCCAGTATATTCATAAACATTCTTTTTCAACTGAGTAGGTAGAGTAGAAGTTCACTCTCAGAGATTTATTTGTATTTTTGGTGGGGCGATGGTATTCAGGTTACTCTTTGACTCTGGAACCTATGTAAGAACGAGTAGGAGGGAATCAGATATGTTTATCAAAACTAAAGAAGCTGACTTAAATGTTACATGCTGAAAGAATATTCAAGTTGTCTGTCTTCTTATAGGACAAGCGTGGGATGTAGTCAGTAAAAAATGGATTTGGGATGTCATTCAGTTGTATTTATTATGCACCTGTTCTCTATAGCTTCCTGAACTGGATACTGTGGGAAGATAACAGAAAAGATCGGTGGAGTATAAAGATTGGCTTGGATTCATACTCCTTCATAAGGCTTCTGTGCCCCACTCTACATCCACAAAATCAGCACTTCTGCAGTGTTGAATCTAGCATCTGTAATTTGGAAATCTGTCATCGTAATTCTTATGTGCATTTATGCTTAGGATCCTCTAGACTGGGTCATTTCTAGAGTTTCTTTCAGTTCTCAAATTTAAAACATTCATCATGCATTCAGCAAACCTACCGGTTTTTACTAGCATCTGGCAGTTCTGCTAGTTCTCACCTCTCCTTAAATACATAAGACTATGAGAGCCTCATAAGCCTCAGATCGGCTCAGGTTTATGAAGTCCTAGAGCTAACTAAAGTCCCTACGTGTGAAGAAATTCCTAGAAGTATGAGAGAAGAGCAAGAGTGTTCCAATCTCATAATGTTAACATTTCCATCTAATATCTCCAACTCTTTGCCTCTATATTCCTCCGTAACAGCAGGACTTTACTGCAATAACAAAGGTCCCTCTGCTCTGGGATGAAGGATGGTCTGGAGGAACAAGACCGCTGAACCCAAAACTGGACATAAGGGGCAGCGGTTACATTAAAGAAGACAGAACAACCATTTGGGGGTTACTACATGTAAGAAAAAGTAATATACCAAATAAATATGTTCTAGTAATATACTGATTAATACATTCCTATACCAATAATATATTAATTATATGGTAATATGGTGGTACTCAGCACACATGTCCATGAGGAAATGTTCTGCTTAAAGAGGTGCAGTGGTGGGTTTGATAACTCAGAGTCACATTAGGGAATTCAATAAATAAATATGTCTGCCTTTAACGGAAGCAAAGTCAGGTATCTCTCTGTCAGTTTTCTGTTTAATCAGCACATACCATTCAATAATAATAATAATAAAAAAGCACAGCATTGTTTCCAAATTAGGAGCCTTCAGCTTTGGAGGCTGTGAGACAGATTGCACGAGCATCAGACATTCATTGACATACTCATATATAGCTGTGGCTATCGTGAAAGTAATGATAGTGGGTATACTTATCAGAAATTTCCCAATAAAATAAATATGCCACCTAGATTTATGAAGCTAAAAGGTCCTTAATAGATCTTTTAGTTCCTAAAGAATGAGTAGAAAAATGTTAGAAGGAAAGTCAAAACAAGGGATTCTGGCAGATTTAAATTTTCAGATCCATGAGCAATCATGATACATTATGAAACAGCAAGCTGTGAAGGAAAATGGGGAGTACTTTGAGCCATGAGACTGATAAAAATAAGCTCAGTAAAAATGTGATGAATTGGATTTTTGCTTCTCCCTTCAGCATCCCTCCCTGCAGGAGGATTTATATTTCATACTCCATTTTCCTTCTGTATGCCATTTTCTTTAACCAATGAAATGAGAGCCAAAGTTATGATTGTCACTTCCACTAAAGTTTTAAAAATCAGTGTACAGTCCACTGTATATATTTTCTCTTTGTGGCATGACCAGATTGAATTTACCCCTGCAGTCTGGTTCCCAGGATGAAAATAATTTGGAGCAGAGCTGCAGTCAACCTGCTAATGACATGTATCATGAGCAAGAAATAGATCTTTGTTATGTAATTCATTGAGATTTGGGGGCCATTTGTTTCTACTATAGAATACCACTTAAACTGACTGATGCAAAGTACTTCATATGTCAGTCTAGGACACAGATTTAATACAGAAGTTTGTGATTACTCACTGAAAGTTTTTAAACTAAGGAACAAAATGGATAGATGACTGGATGAAACGAATGCTAATGAAGCTCTATATTGGGAGAGGGCACTTCTGTTTTCAGGAAGCCCTAAACAAGCTTACTTGCTCGCTATACGGTGTCATTTCTCATATTGGCATGTTTCTAAACTTTCTCATCTACAAACACAATAAATTACTTGGAGAACAAGTCAGCATATATGTAGGTAAATAATTATCCTCATGCTTTACCATGTTCCCAACCACTCTATTGCAATTATTAGTAAAGGACAACTTATTCTTTGTTAATTATTATATTTGTTAATATCAAATAATCAAGATAGAGTCCAAGTAATTATCTTTCCTCAAACTTTGGTTTAAATTTTAATGTCCCTGGAAGCTGTGTATCCTTAAAGATTCAGTTTAGAATATCTGCTCTCATAATTAACACCTATGCAGAGAACAGCTAACAAAAACAGTAATTCTCTTATGTACCACGCGGTGATGTTTATTTGCCCAGGTTCCTGATGAAAAACCAGCACAATCACTGTGGTATAATATTTTCTCAAAAATAACATGAATATTGACAAAATCAATCATCTGTCAAAGAGAGTCACTGAAAAAACTAACAATAGAGAAACAGGAAAAAATTCACAAAAATGTATACATGTGCATAGACATTGATTTGGGAGTAATAGAAGATACCTAGGAAAAGCTGTCTAGATGTTCCCAAATTCTGGATGTTTAGCAGTTATGCAGACTAAAGATTTGGACATCTGGTAGAAATTATATTTCTGAACATGGAGACATTTTTATTTGGGAAAAAAAATTATTCAAAAATCAAGAGGAATGCATGCTCTAACAAATGGAAAGAAAAGTCTTTTAAAGTCAGATTGATTGTCTGGTTTCATTAAGTTCACCAAATGAATTTACAATGCCTCCCTTCACCTCATTTAACTGGTCTTAAAGGCTTAAGAAAGATTTTAGCCTAAATCAGAGCAATTCAAGAAGAAATTTCTCAAATTGCCAAATAGGTTCTCAGAAATCAAGAAACTTCTATACTTTAGTGAATACATTCAGAAATGCAAAAGACTGAACAAATATTTTCCAGTGACTATAAAGGCAAGTTTATGATCTTCAGAAATAGCTTATTATGCATTTTTCCAAGCATGTCTCCTGAATAATTGTAAAATGTAAAATAACTCCCATCTCTTTTCCTCCGAATGTAGATTAGTTTACCAGCTAAGAGACAACATGTTAGGTCTATGCCTGGAAATGATGACCAAACCTTACTTCCCTTAAAGCTAGGGATAATCCATCGTGGGAACTAGTAGGAGCAGCTGAAATTATTCAGTCAACAGAGATGATGTTTCTTGTTTATTCTATTTTCAACCTTCGGGGTGCACAGGATTCAAAATAATTCCCAAAGAAATGGCTTAAGATAATTATAGGAAAGATTTCAGGAGACAGCTACTGCTCAAACTCATTAAGAAACTGAAGAAATCACAAGAGGCTTGCCGCTAAAAACAAATATGTTCATTAAGACAAAAAGGTAGAAAAGCAGAAGACATCTCTGAAATTAGGGCAGGAGAAATGATACTATTCTTTAAAAAAGTAGTAGAGATAATTTGGCAGACGCAACTTAGTACGACAAAAAGCTCCGATGGGCCTAGAAAGCTCACTGGAACAAATTAAAGCCATTATTTTAAAAGACAGACTTTCAGAGAGTCAAATACTTTCAGGATCGCTATACTCACAGGAACTGTTTATGTATGTTTGAATCCAGAAAATAGACTCTTTGGAACATTTCTAAATCCTGTGATAGGGGCTCTTCAAAAGAGAGAGAAGAGAATATGGCTAGAGTGCCAGAGACACTCCAGGATGAATGTCATGCAATGAAGAAAAGGAAACATCTTTTCTCCACTAGACATTTTTCAGGTTTTAAAAATTATCCTTGTTGATTAATTTATATTCAGTTCATTCACTTTGTTGTATGGGACTCCATTCTGTGAGTTCATAACAACTTATTAATCCACTTCCTCAGTAAATAATTAAGATGAGGCCTATTTTTAGCTACAATAAACAAGCCTGCAAAGAGCCTACGTGTATATGCCTAAATGGAGCATTGATGAGTCATAGAATATGCACATCTTAAACTTTATTTCCCAAAGAGATGGTTTCGACTAATATTCTCACTAATAATGCATGAGAAATCCCTTTTCTGTACATTCTACTTAGATTTGCTTTCTTCTTTTTAAATAGTGTTTTATTCAATAATTCTTAATGATTTATAAGATATACATGTATGTGTGCTTTTAATCCTTCACTGGTTATATGCATTGTAAATGCCAGTGGTATGGGTTGCTCTATATAGAAGTTTTTAATAATAATATGGTTAAATTTATTTATTTATGCTTGTCCTTTTTGAATCATTTAAGGATTCTTCCCATACTCTGGTGTCATGAAGACATTTTTCTAAAAGCTTTATAGTTTAATTTTGTACATTTTAACCATCTGGAAGTTATTTTTACTTTATGGAGAGATTTTTTTTGAAAAAAAAAATATATATGGATAGCCATGTTTCTCAGCATCAATTACTAAATTACTTGACTATTTTTTTTCTGAAATTCATAGCTTTGGTTCCCAATCTCAGCAGGCAGCACTTCATCCCACATATAACATATCCTTTTTAAAAACTAACATATGCCAAGGCATTAAAAAGGAAAAGGAATTTGAGAAGCAAAGGTAAATTGTATTTCAAAAAAACCACATTGAGTGGAGACCATTTTCCACGGTGTGCTTTGAGTCCCTGCTCCTCTGGAGAAGTGGCAGGTGCTCATACTTCAGCTGCAGTCTAGTGACAGTAGCTTTGAGTAAGCACTGAGACAGATTTCTATATGACCACAGCAATTTAGAGGACTTAGTGGACTCGCACAGGACTCTCACTTGAGGAATCTAAAACACAAGAGGCTGCCTGAAGTAACCCGTACCATCGGAAAGAAGAGGGTTCAGTTAAGAAGTAGGTGTCCTCCGCTGACACTAGATCTAAGGACCGCGTTTCCACAAACACCCTCACTAAAACATCCAGAATAATGTTTGACTAAATGTTTGACTAAATATACAGGTACTCTTTGGCCCAGTCAACTTGACACATAAAATTAACAATCGCAGCCATAGTACCTAATTTAATTCTTTCCTATATACTTTAGATATACTTACTTTCCTCTGTCTTCAGCAGAGTCAGCATTTTACAAACGTTAAAATAAAATATAAACATAGATTTTACATATGACATAGAAAATATTCTTGGTATCATTTTAACTAGATCTTAAAATCCAAGAAATATTTTGAAATTGATACTGGCAATAAATATTTTCTTATCATAAATGTGATAATATTTTTTGGGCTAGTTTTATACCAGAAGTAGATTTCAAGGCACAGACAGTTTTGAAAATTGATGTCTTAAGTATGCTAGAGACACTGTACTGGAGTGAATTATCAGCTGTGATTGGTGGTGCTGTATCCTCATATCACGTAGCTCAAGCAACACAGAAACAAAGAGTTGAACATCTAACTAACAGACACTGAAATTAAAAACAAGACACTTTATCCTACACCTATGATTTTTTACTTGATTAAATCTGCCCTTTACCTTTGCATTTTATTACTATACATTAAAAAAGTCTTTCAATTAGTGGAGATGATACGTGTTCATTTGTTTCTTTTAATTATTCTGAATGTAGACTCACTAGAGGGTAAGCCAGGCTCATACTAAATTTAAAATCAAAGATTACATATGTTTTTAAATGTTAAGGCACAGGTAAGTGGGACTTATCAGAGATATAGAAAAAATAATTTTCCTCTTTCTTCTATTGCCTGTTCTAACTCTCTTTATGAAGTTAATTCTGCCTTTGTCCATCAATTAAATCCCGATTAACACCATAGTTTTTTTTGTTTTTTTGTTTGTTTTTTTATCTCTCATTTAGTAAAAGAATGAGTTACTTTAGTCCTCTGAACAGTCTCAGTTCAGAAATGGCCTATCCAATCCAAGGAAATAATCAAGACTTTGAATTTTGAGATTATTAACTCACATTACACACACACACACACACACACACACACACACACACACACCATTTTAGATGCATGAGATCTGATCTTAAGAAAACAAAGCAGATGTGGTGAGACAGACTGCTGAATACCACCAATTCATGCTCCTATTTCACAGCCTAGAATTGTTGCTAAATAGAGGCAGAGATTACATTTCTCAGCCTTCCTTTCCTCTAGGCATGTAGTGCCATATGCCTGAGTTCTGACCAAGGAAATGTGCGTAAAACTTACACGTTGACTTCCAATACTAGCCCATAAAAACCTCCCCAGCTATTCTTCCCTCTCTGTTTCCCTTCTGCTCACTGAATGGCAACCTGCAGGGCCACCTTGGAAGCCACACTTTGAATCCAAGTGATGGATAGTTGGATGTCCATTGTGATATTTTTAAACTTTTTTATTTGTTTTGTTTGTTCTCACCTCCCCCAGCCGGGCCTAATTCGAGAAGGCTAGTTTCCATGGGAAAACAGCCATGCCCAGCTCTTTCTCTATTTCCCTAACTTATCCTTTATCCCTCCTCTCCCATATTGCTCATCATAGTTTCTGGTATGTCCAAAGTTCATGTGGAGAGGAAGAGGATGAACACGGAAGATATACAAGAACAGAATATTCCTTTCTTGACTAGTCGTATCAAATTCTCTATGTGGTCGGAGAACAAGGACTCCTTTTTCTTTTTTGAAGTGTTGTTTGTGGTCTTTGGTGAGCTCATCAGTATCTGGGGACCTCTTGTGTGTAGTTTCTTTTGAGATGTAGTCTGGTCTCCCCTCCAGCTGGTTGTTTTGGGCTGTTTCTAAAACAAATGGATGGCAGTCTCTCTAAGAATCCATATCTGAAGGCCTGAACGGAACTAAAAGTCTTGCGTTCCTCTGAATGACAGAAAATTCTTGCCTCACATTCTTCAAGCTGGGACATCAGCTTTTTTCATATCTTCAAACTCAAATTGAAAAATTGGCTATTTGGGGGTCTTGAGCCTGTCAGCATTTGGACAGGAACTACACCACTGGCTCTCTGGGTCTCAGACCTTTGGACTTTAACTGGAACTAACCTATCTACTCTCCTGGAACTTCAGCTTGCCCACTCACCCTGCAGACCCTGTCCACTTACATAACTGTAAGAGCCAATTGCCTTATAATAAATCTCTTTAAAGCATTATAAATAGATTTACCAAAGAAATTTTACCAAATGCACCAAAGAAAATTGTGAAGCCTCATTTGACAGTAGGAGGGATTCTCCCATGACACATCTGTATACTCTGTGTATCCATTTTGACCCCAGTGAAATAATAATTATAACTTGTACAACAGTAGTGTCCCCTTATCTGCAGGGTATACATTCCGAGAGCCCGGAAACCTCGGATAGTACTGAACCCTATATATAATATGGTTTTTTTCCCCTATACATACATAAACTTCATGGCTTCTCTTTCGCATATCTGAACTGTCAGCATCACTACTCTTGTGCTTTGGACCATTATGAAGTAAAGTAAGGGTTGCTTGAACACAAACATTGCGATACTACGACAGTCAATCTGATAACTAAAATGGCTACTAAGTGACTAACAGACAGGTAATGTATACAGACTGTATATGCTGGACAAAGGGATGAGTCATGTCCCAGGCAGGATGGAGCTACAGACCTGGACAGCACAAGATTTCATCACACTACTCAGAAGGGCACGCAATTTAAAATTTATGAGTTGCTTATTTCTGGAATTTTCCATTTACTACTTTCAGACCACAGTTGACTACAGGAACTGAAACCTTGGAAAGACAAACCGCAGATACGGGGAGACGATTGTACTTTCCTCTCTGTCAGGATTAACAAGTGTGAAGTTGCTGATCCTCAAAGAATAACATGGGGGAAATAATCCTATTAAGAATGACCACTCTGGTAAACACAGAGTGTTGCACAAGCATCAGGTTTGTGTTTAAAGCAAGAAGTTAAATCATACAAAAATAATTATAAACATGCCTTTTAATAATAGACTCTAAAGTTATTTTAACTTTCATCATATATCATTATAGACATGCAGTGGGCTCATCTTCTGCCTGGCTTATACTAATTTCTTCTTTTCTAGACATAGCACCTGATATACAAGTTTTAGCTCTGACTGCCAATATTGTTTTATGTATTATTCTGTCTCTCTCCCCACTCCCCATTGATCAAGGGATAAACAACTGACCTGAGCTTCCTTATTTTTGTTTTCATCCAAGAGTCTGAATCTTGGAATGAATTAAAACAGAGACTATGTGCAGTAAGCAGCATCTGACATGGCTCTCAAAGATCCCTCCTTCTGGTATTTATGTTATTGTGTAATCCCTTTCTCTTGAATGTAGGCTGGATCTAGTGACTTGCTTCTAATGAACAGAATAAGGCAAAAGTGATAGAGTGATGAGATGCCATTCGATGATTAGTTTCAAGAAACTATGATTTCTGTCTTGCTGGTACTATTGCCATCTCGCTTGCACACTTCAATGAAGCAAACTATCATGTTAGAGAGGAGGTCCATGTGGCAAGGAACTGAGGGTTGCCTCTGGCTGACAGCCAGCAAGAACAGAATACTTCAGTCCAACAACTCACAAGACAATGGAAACTGCCAACAATCACCAGAGTGGGCTTCAAAGCAGATTTTTCTTTACTCAAGCATTGAGAAGACTGCAGATTCCTGAAGCAGAGGTCCTACCATGTTTCTCCGAAAATAAGACCTAGCCAGACGATCAGCTCTAATGCATCTTTTGGAGCAAACATTAATATAAGACCTGGTCTTATTTTACTATAACATAAAACTGGGTCTTATCTAACATAATATAAGACTAGTCTTATATTAATGTTTGGTCCAAAAGATGCATTCAAGCTGATTGTCTGGCTAGGTCTTGTTTTGGGGGAAACATGGTAGTTAAGTCATGCCTGATTTTTTGACACACAGAAATTGTGAGAAATAAATGTTCTTGTTTTAAGCCTCTGAATTTGGGTGGTATTTGTTATGTAGCAATTGTTAACTACTACACACTCCTTTAGAAACGAGACACAGAGGTAGCAGCATTCTACAGTAGTTCTTGATCTCATACTGTTGGGGTCCTCAAGGCATCTCTGGCTTTACTTCAAGAGTCTGAACTTTTCAATTTTCTTTTCATTCTTTAAGATATCCCACCATCTTTCCAATGGATGCATTAAACCAGACAGATTCAATTTTTATTGATTATAATCTAAACAGCCTTTAGCTCCCGTTGTTTTAGTTATGTGTTACACTTTTATTTTTATTATTTCTATTCCTGTAATTTTAAAAATGATTCAATAAAATTGATGATTTTCCATTTTATTACTCCATGAGCACCTAATTTGATCTTAGCAAGAAACCAAACTTGTGCCAACATAGCTATAATTAATTTTTAAAAGAAACCTACAAATGTAATTCATAGATTCTAGACCTTTATCTTCTATTTTGGTAATACAACATTTTTTAAAAAAAAAATTGGAATCCTATTCCTATCTGTGATTGTTGGTGACATTCTATGTGGTATAGCCAGAAGTCACTACTAGAGCAATACACGATGTTATTCAGAATGTGGAAAATCATGTCCAGAGTAGCCATCAATTAGAAAAAGGATCTTCCATTATTTTGATATCAGAGCCATAAAAGAATAGCTATTGAACTACGCAGCATCACTTAAGAAACCAAAGATTATAAATTAGTGATTAAAAATATTCAAAAACAAACAAAAACAAGAAAATCAAGTAGGTAATCCAGATCTTATGGTTCCTAGTGTTGTGTTTTACCTATGTTCCTCTTCAAATTTCTATCCTGATTTTATCAAGTGGCGCTAAAATATTGTTTAGAACTGTTTTTCACTTGGGGAAATTGAATAGAAATTATAGCCTACTAACATTCAAATCATTTTTGTCTCGCTTAACAGTTGGCTCTCTTCTCAAGAGCTTGGCTACTGCACTTAATATAAGGTTCCTACCATGATGCACTATGTCTATTGATTTTAAAAAATAAATTAACCTGGAAACTATCTCTTTTACTTCATTCCATTCCTAGGAAGAGGTAATTTTGTTGAGAGGGCATTAAGTTCTTCAGTAGACTGCAGTGACAGAGGGTAGAGCTTTGCGGTTAAGGAGGGAAAGCATTTAGCCTCTGAGCTGAGTCATGGTAGGTTCTACTCCATATTTATGCATATGGAGGTTGCATTAAGTCATGGCCCACAAGAGAATAGGTTTCTCCTGTATCCATTGCCTCAGCCCCATTGAAATACAAGTTGCATAGAGAGGACAGCCTACTGGAAAGAAGAAAACTTAAGACTGCCTCGTCTCAGCCCCAGAGGTCAACAGAGTTCTGCACTCTCTGTTCCACCTCACGACAACTTAGGCTCCGCAATGGGGGGCTTGAGGAAACAGCCCCAGGAAATAACAAAGTATTCCTTCACATAGTCTTGTTATCTATTCATATATTGCTCTCTTCAAAATTTTGGTAATAGGCAGCCATAAAAATTTGAGTGCCTGTTTCTCTGTGACATCCTAAAAGACAAATAATTTATATTTGATGTATTTCTGTGGAACAGTTGAGACTATCCTTTAAACTAAGGGAATAAAATGTGGAGATACAAAGTACCAAAATAAGAACAAAGTGTTATTGGGTTTTTATTTGACTCTAAACCCTAGGAGCTAGTCCATAGTCAACATTGGCCTAGACCCAAAGAGCTGCATCGGGAAAAGAACTGGATACAAGAACTGCATCTTCTGAACAAGAACTATATAGGGAAACACTTCTTTTCCTACTGCAATATTTGATCATCCTTTTCCAGTTTGGTGCCTTTTTGGCATCATCACAACCCCCCACCCAATTTGACAGTGCCTGCTTTGAACATTATGAGAGGTGAGAAAAGTAAACTTGAACTTCAAGTTTAACCATTACATTTTTAAAGATATTTGCTTGGAGAGTTTTGTTTGTATTTTTAGCTTGTGAGCTCTCAGCATTTTATAGTATTCAATTTTATATCTTGTGTCCTTCTGGAGTTACTCCTACATGTGCAGAATCAATATAGCAAGAAAAAAAAGTTAAAATGATAGAAATATATGCAATAAACTAAGAAAAAGGTAAAGGCAAGAACTTCCAAGAAAAAAGAAAGGCAGAGAGCTATTACTTTTAATAGATAGGAAGTAAAAGATGATTTTTTTTTAAAAAAGTTCTGGAACTGCGCTTTATATCTTTGAGTGGTTTTGATTTCTGGACACTAATACTTGAGTTTTGAGTCAAAAAATCTCCTCTAATGCTGAATAAATCCATCCTTAACACAGAGGAAAAAAATCCTTATATCAATCTCTATTTTATATTATTTGGGGCAGGCTGCCTGCTGAAACAAATAATTTCAACATCTCAGTGGCTTAGTAAAATAGAATTCTATGTTTTCACTCAAAGTCTCATAGGATGGAGGTAAGGGTGGGTGTACGCTCTACAGTCTCTGAGAAACCAGGCTCCTCCTGTTATGTAGCTGCACTGCTCCTTGGGCCTTGGAGGCCTCAGCTGAATGCTCTTTGACTGGCAGATAAGCGAAAAGAGGTAAGGACACAGGGAGGATCACACTGAAAGCTTTTATGAGCCAGCCCGGGATGTGGCACACATTCACTCATATCCTGAGGATCAGACTTCAGTACTTGAAGAACACGCTAGGAAATATAGTCTGATTATGAGCCCAGAGGGCAAAAATGAGTTTTCATGAACACGTACTCTCTGCCACTCTTTTGCTTATTGTGACTCAGGCATTCGTATTCATTTCCAAGATTACGAAAAACTCACTTCAAAATTGCCACCCTTAGAGGTTTTTGACTTTCAGATTAACGTATTTATACTAGGATATATTTGTCTCTTTTCTTCTGTTCTATCTCCAGCCAAGTTCTGAAGGACCCATTTACTACTAAATCTTAGTAATACCTTGGTTTGGGGGTGAGGGGCACCCAGACCCCAGAGTACGCATTCCAGCATATCTGGAATTCATCAATAAAGATAAAGAAAAATGGGAATAGCTAGTATATAAAATTATACCATCTCCTTGCAAAAATTCAATTGCTAAGAAGGAAACAACACAGTGCTTCCATTATCAGAATTGCTAATAGGCAAAGGGGTGACTACAATCAGCGGGTAAGAAGACTGGCACCAGGAAACTGTTATTTCCACAATCTGAAACTTAGGAGTAAGGAAATCCACTTATAAAAGGCTTTCATCTAGCAGTTAAAACATGAGTAGTAAATAGTAAAAGAAAGTAAGGAAGACATTCAAACTCAGCATACATTAGTTTTACACACAGTCAAGGAGAAATGGATCTAATTACAAAGCACACTGAAGTGTTAAAATCTCAACTGTCCTTTTCAAAAGGGTATTGGGAGATGCCAAAGTAAAAAAAATAAATGCATTTCTAGAGTCGGTATAGTCAGATTTCATTCTATAGATAATAAATTAAAGATGCAAGGCGTATTTCTGCTGTAACTGGAATAGAGAAGGTTTCTGAAGCGAAGGGAATTCAAGGAAATTCAGTGTTTGGGAGAGGAATATATACAAATGCTTGCACTGAGTCCAGAGGTACACATTTGGAAAGCAGAAGGAATTCTATCTCCAGTTCATAAGTCTCCAGTTCATAAGTCTATTCTCCAGCAGGGACAAATGTGAACTCAAAAAGAAATCTTCCCTGGGAGGGAGAATCCAAGGTCTAAGGAATTCAGGAGTTGGGACCTCATGCTGAAGCTATTGTTAGCAATGTAAACGTCAGCAAGTGGCTAAGGAATATAGCGGTTCTTCTGGGGATGGAAAACTTCAGAGAGAAGCAAGAATTTGGGACAGTACAACATGCAAGGCCATGAACAATAGTAGTCCTTGTAATTCTGAAATTCTCAGCTCACGAGAAAGTGGAAATTCTACCCCTTAGTCAGAGACTCTACCCAAAGAAACACTGGGATTCCAAGAACATTGGTCAAAAGGGAAAATATGAATTAAGATCAAAGACTAAATATGGCATAAAAAAGAAAGGGTAACATTAATAAAGGGAAATCTTTGAATAACACACACACGCACATACACACAAGATAAAGATATTTTAATAAACCTCTCCTAATTTATGTATACAGGGGAGTGTTTTCTGTTACTATTTTCTTCTCTTTTGTTTTATCGTTCCCTTCAGAATATAATAAGCTGAGGGTCACAATTATCTCTGAGTAAGAGATTTCTCACATATGGGGGTTAAGTTCACAAATACTAGACTCTGGAAAAGCTAAATAAATCAACAAAGTGTTCTTTCTTAAACTCTTTTATTTTTCCTTTTCAGTTCTTCTACCAGTTATTACAAGGTCTTTGAAGTTCTATTTATTTATAATAGAATGTGGGTCTGTCTTGTAACATCTTTTGTGTTTTAGGGACATTATTTTTGCTTAGAAAATGTTTTGTTTATGGGAATATGCTTACATTTTAGGGGCTGCCAATGTTACATGGATTCTGAGTATTTGTGGATGAGGGGTGGGGCTGGTGTTGTGATGTTTTTACATGTCTTGGGGTCCCTCGGAAACTTTACAGAAATGTGAAAGAGTTTTCAGTTGGAAGAAGTCCTTATGGGGGTGCTAAAAAGCTCTACTACAGCCAATGAAGGGACATAGGCCTTAATCAGGATACTACTGAAGAAGAAGAAACCCCCATTTCTCTACCAAGGAACTTAAGTGAGTTCTCCTTTGACTGAGACTCGGTAAAGCAAGGAGAATATGCAGGAGAGAACATGCTTTTAGACATAATATAGGACAGTAATTTACCTGCAAAAAGGGAGACAAGCTTTCACTGCAGCGACTGAATCTCCCTGTGGTAAAAAGAGGTTTATGTAATAATAACATGAAGAGTTAATATTGCTAAAATGAACAGGTTTGGTGGCAAATTTGGGGCACTTTAAATTAATGGCCTTGTGTTATTTGGGCTCTGCTGTTAGGTGACATATCTTGTATAAGCTTATCTAGGGAATAGGTAGGAAAAGAAGACATGGGAACCTGGATAATTTATCTTAATATATAATATATCCTTAAGTTCACTCAATTACCTCCTTTACTGACCCGTTTTAGAGGCTTATGGGGACAATATCAAAAAGGATTTTCATGATGGCCTAAGGGGATGATCTGCCAATATAATTGGTCCCTGCTACACTATCAACTCTGTGGAAATCAAAATTAAGAAATTTTAATTATGTTGACACCCTTTAGTCACAAAAAATGTAGGTTAAATCGTATTTATGGACATAAATACGTGAAGAATACAAATGCTCTGTTGAAAATTTCTTTCTCTACAAGACAAGAAATTGAAGGAACGAGCATATATATTTCTTGTAACCACAGGAATATAAATGAAGATGCTAGTCAGACAGAAAATGGCTTTTTGAAAGATGAAATTGTGCATGCTTTGCTTCTTATCAATGTTGATTAAGAGACCTTTGCTACATTTATCAATAATTAGTACAACAAAATAAGACTTTCTGAAAAGGATGACTACATATCTTCTAAATGTCAGTGTTTAAACACTTCATTTTGTCAGACATGTCTGTGATAAGCAGTTATATTTGTTCACTTAAATTATGTTTGTATTAAAACTTGAATTTCCTCTCTCACCTTGTAAGTGATCTTGTCAATTGTGCTTTCATTAATTCGTTAGTATTTATTCTGTGGTGAAATCTCGTTTTAGACTGAGACAATTTTGGTCTTCTATAGCATTCATTTTTTTTTTTTAAGTCAGTTTCCTTCTGTCTGATTTGATCCCAGCACAATATAAAGTCTAATTTATTCAGTTACTCCCTGAGAGCCGAAGTCTTACTTGTTTTGCCCTCATCACTGCATTCCATTGCCTTGCATAAATTAGGTGCTCAGACTTTCAAACCAGGTGACTACATATGACTTGTTAAAAATCAGTAATGGGGCCACATGAAGTTGGAAAGAGTTGTTTTCTGATAATCCACTAATCTGTTTCCTCTCCTAAGTGGTTCAGTGATGTCTCGAGCTGACCACTGAAGTTAAGCTCATAAGATTAATAAAAGGAAGAAGCCTGCTCCTCAGGCTTCCCTCTGTACACCATTGTCACCAGTTTCCTAAGAATGAGTTAGGATCAAGGATACACGTTGGGCCACAGTGTTAGGGCCACAGGATTCCATATCTTTGTAGTATCTCTTTTCCTTTCACAAAGCTGAAGGCGTAAGAATGCCAGGTTTCCCTATTCTGACAGGGCCTGGGTGGGCGACATACTCGCAGGCACTGGTGGTCAGGGGGAAGACAGATACTCTCCTCTCCAGTCATTATGGCCAATAATTTCTAGATGGCTTATGTTTATCTCTATCCTGTATTTAACCCTAGACTTATCTTCTTTTATCAAACAGAAAAGGTTTCCTGCATTACCATTTGTGTTGGTGGTCATTTAGGCTTACAGTAGGAATCATTCAAAAAGATCCATCCCAACTCACCAAACATTGGAGTATGCGGAAAAAACTTTACAGTAATAGGCACAGCCACCCAAAGTATTACTTCTGTCAAGGAAAGGTCCCTGAATCACTCATTCAGAATTAACCAGGTCTTCCCTTGAAGCATACTGCCAAGCTGATGTCTCTATATCATACTTATTTTAGTCAATATACTCATATCCTACTTACTATACGTACACTGTTCTGAGAGCTTTGCAAATATTAACACACTAACACATTAAATTCTTTTTTTTTTTTTTTTTTTTTTGGCTATTATTACTCCCAATGTGAAGATGATGGACTTGAAGTTCAGAGACATCAGGTAATTTTTTTAAGGTCACAAAGCTTATAACTGGTAGGCCATGTGACTCAAGCACCTGTGCTCCTAACCACTAAGATCTGCTCCATCACACGTATCTTACGGGGACTTGTTGCAATACCAACACTCAGGCAATTGTCCCTGAATTTTCTGATTTTTTTTGGAAGAAAAATAAGTGATAAATCCTCCCCACTTTCTCAGAAATTAAAGGTTTAACTAAAATATAGGAAATTATTCTGTTATTAGTTATGTTGTTTTTCACTTAATGGAATAATAATAGATTGGTGCAAAAGTAATTGCAGTTTAAAATGTTAAAAATAATTGCAAAAACTGCAATTACTTCTGCACCAACCTAATAGAAGTAATAACAACCAAAGTATATTGAGACTTATGATATCCTGGGGCTAATATTCTAATATCTAAGAATATTTTACTATATTCTTACATATTGTAAGATATACAGCATAAAAAGTGTTCTGGACCCAATTCCACCACATGGGGAGATTTTCCCCTGCACCAACAAGCAATTTTCATACACTGCCTGGGTATCCTACAATCCACCTCAATTCTGACGCTTTCTGGAGATAGCATCAGATTCCATAGATTAAGGGCTCAGTCCTACAAGACTGTCTCTTGTAGCCCTTCAGATGTCAATCATAAGTCCAGGTTGTTACCTGACTGGCTATAAATCCGAGGTTTCCACTACCTCTGGACTTCGATTAATTTGCTAAAGTGGCTCACAAAACTCAGAGCAACAGTTTACTTACTAGATTACTGATTTATTATAAAAAGATGTAACTCAGGGTCAGCCAGACTGAATTGATGCATAGGGCAAAGTATGGGGAATCGGAGAGGAGTTTCCATGTCCTTTCCAAGGGCACCAGTCTCCTCCAATCAACAGGTGTTCACCAGTCTAGAAGATCTCCAAACCCTGTCCTTTTGGGTTTTTACGGAGGGTTCATTACACAGGCACAATTGATCAAATCACTGGCCTTTGGTTATTGAACTCAGTCTCCAGTGCCTCTCTCTTCCCTGGAAGTGGTGGAGGTGGAGGGGCGGGAGGGGAGATACTAAAAGTTCCAAAGCTCTAATCACATAGTTGGAGACTTCCAAAAGCTATCTCATTAACATAAGACACCTTTATGGCTTTTATCACTTTGGAAATTTCAAGAGTTTTAGGAGCTCAGTGACAGAAATGGAGATGAAGACCAAATAGATATTTCTTAACATCAATCACAATATCACACAGTATATCTTCTAATTCTCACAATCACCTGCAAGATTAGTATTATTACTCCATTTTACAGACAAAACTTGAATCTAGCTCAAGCTCTATATAATGTATATATGGTACCAATATGCTATAGCGCCTCATATAAGACAAACATTAAGTAGGAGGTCCAACTATCAGGGATTCTAATTTAGTTCATTTGGGGTAGTCCATGTTATCAAAAATTTTGTTCTTTGACACAGCCCCAGTGCAATATTTTGCGTATAGTAAGTACATGCCTTATAAATAGTCATTAAATAAAATAATAAGCGTATTTTAAAATTTTAGTAGTGAAACCCAAATACTTTCTTTAACTGAAGATGGGAAGGATGTTATTGTTTTTAATAAGTGGCCAGCTTTCAGATGGATAGACAAAGAACAGCAAGAAAGTGAGAGGGACCTGCCTAAATGATTGCATCACCCCAAAGCACCCAATAAATCAATCAAGTGATATATTCCTCAGCAGGACCACATTCATAGCTACACGAATAACAATCCTAA
Source organism: Rhinolophus sinicus (assembly GCF_057876585.1). NCBI lineage: Eukaryota > Metazoa > Chordata > Mammalia > Chiroptera > Rhinolophidae > Rhinolophus > Rhinolophus sinicus. The sequence goes on along the minus strand of NC_142516.1, from coordinate 25,171,318 downwards.
AGTGTTCTAAAATGTTATTCTTGGATATGTTATCAGTTAGTATAGATATGGGTCATGGGCTAAGTAGACAGAAGACCTGAAATTCTAGTGTTAGAAAGCCTGATTTCTCATTTAAGTCCTACCACTTGCCTGTAAAATCCTAAATTTCTAATCTTTCTTCAGGCTCAGATTCTTCATTTGCAAAAGTGGATTAATGTCTACTTCACATGGTTCCTGAAATGATCAGATGAGACACTCAGTATTAATCATTTTCTCATGGATAAAGATTACACATATCAAACATTTTTTCAGTATATCTTATGTCCTCTGGCCATCTAGCCTTCCACTAGTCCCTCTTCTTCTCCATAACTTCCTGTTTATGCCACTATTAAGAATATTTTTCCCCCTATTGATGTGAATGCTTCCCTGTCTCCTAACTCCCCAAAGGTCAGGAAATGGCTTTACTCAGTTCTGTATGCCCAGGACATAACCCGTTATCTGGTACATAAAAGGTGTGTAATAAATATCTGATGAAAGAACAAATAGAAATCAAGAAACCATAATTATGTGAAAATAAATTTTAACAAGCCCAATTCAGTGGAAGAAAATTGTCAGACTATGCAAAGGTATATGGGAAGTAGAAACTCCAAGCCTTGGTTTAACTTTCCTGATGTTTAACATTGACTATTGTTTTGAAGGTAAGATTTTAGCAGCTGTCATATCAGACCCTGAATTCATTCAAGTCTCATTTATCAGGTGTGATAAAACTCCGGATTTAAGACCCTCACTAATTAACCAAGTATGCCTTCAATTTCAATCCCTGTTACCTACAAATATTTGAATTAGCATTTAATATTTATTTTAAGTTATCACTGCTATTCATGAGCCTTTGAACTCAATTAGAAATGCATTTCATTTCCTTCCAGTTTAACCAAAGGAGAAGCACTGACTCATCAGAAGAGAGGTATTTCACATCAAACATTCTGTAACTGGAATTAGCATTAATGTAAATTCCTTCCTATATGACTTTTATCGCCCAATAAACATTTACCGTCTACTGCCTCTGACCTTCCACCATTACTTTCCACACTGAGGCCAAATTATTGCATTAGTCTTTTTATATTCAAAATAAGTGGGATTTCTCACTCTTGCTTTACTTCCCATTCCTTGAATATCATATACTACCCAAGTTAGCTTTGTAATAATGAAGAATTGAATTATAATCCTAGACTCTAACTAACTTAGAAAGTTTTGCTTTGTTTTCAGCTATATTCTAGATCAATTGTTGAACATCAGTGTGCCTTCAAGTTATCTGGAGATCTCATTAAAATGCAGATTCTGATTCAGTAGGTCTGTGATGGGGTCTGAGATTCTGCATTTTTTAACAGGCTCCTAGATAATTGTTGATGATATCCTGGGGACCACATTTTTAGTAGTAAGGTTCTGGGCAATTTCAATTCATTACAATTCTTAGAACTTGCTCCTCTGAATTCCTTGATTATTTATCATCTTACTACTGCCATTCATTTATTCCCTAGACTCATACTTAAGAGTATTTCTCAGGTCGACCTTGGGCCATCTAGTCAACCACAGCTGTATTGTTTGTTGCAGCTCCATAGTTACCAGGTAGAGCTCCCACATCTGTCAGTCTTATAAAAACCACCTGCAAGAAGAGTCCCTAAAACCAGGAGGTAGACCTTCGGTAATCGTAAATGTTGAAACAAATCAATTAGCTTGTGGCACAGATGTTCTGTTTCTTTTGATGCAAGACACATAATTTTTACAAACATTCCCTGACTCCTTGAAAAAAATGTGCAAATTTTTTAACTTATTAACTATACTATTCAAATTATTTATGCATCTCTCACTTCAATTGTATTTCTAACAAAAATGTATGCTTTGCTTTCAAATATATTTATATGTTCACATTTTTCATATCTATCACTTTAATTGTTTTAGTCATTTTTTAATTTAACGCTTATTTTATGTATTTTTATATTTTGCTATTTAAAACATTTTTTTAAATGAACCACTTGACACCGTTTATCTTTTTTTATGGGTATTGGAATTATTATAGTCTGAGAGATTTATGAGGGAGTGATCTCCCTAAAAGGCAAAGATATTATCAGAATCTGTTATCTGTGGAACAGACAGTTCCTAAGATAAAGGACAAGGAAGATAATAGGAAATGATGAATTATTAAGGCAAAATTTAGTTAAGAGGCATAACTCCCATTGGATATCTCCTTGAGTCTTGTTCTCTTAAATCTAAACTTCTAATATAAATACGGTTTAATATTTTTCTACAATCTAACAATTTACACATTATTTGCTATATTCCCTTTTATCATTACTAAAGTTTCACCTTTAATAAGTCCTTATTTAAAAACTTTACTTTGGTTTCAGATATACAATGGGGAATTAACAATGAGGAAATGATAAAGCACTAGACGCTTGAAGTTTGGTTGAAGCGAATACAGACTTGGTGGAACTCAAGGTCAGAGACCCTAAATTTCAAGAGCACATTAATTTCTACAGCAAGTGCTGGGCCCACTCATAGAGATAACCTAGAAACATAGGGAGAAGAAAAAGAACATCTTTATTTTCTAATTCTCTATAGAACGCTAATACAAGTTTCCTATATTGCCCATGAAGTGCATTTCTGTGAGCCATAACTTGTGAATGAATAGGGAACTATTTAAATGTGGTCTGGCAACAATAATGGGTGAATATTGTTCAAAAGACCTTAATTCCCATCAATAAGTATATTTGAAAAATCTCACTTTTAAAAGCATCAGATGGTCTATGTTTTTCACTATCTCAATCTTTCTATAACAATTGACCCTGCTATTCTTTAAAAAAAAACAACAACAACAACATTTTTTTATTAGTTTCAGGTGCACAAAACAATGTAATACTTAGACATTTATCATTTATACCCCTCACACAGCGACAACCCCCCTCCCCCATCCACTAACCCTCTGACATCACACACAGCCATTACATTTCCACTGTCTCTATTCCTAATGTTGTATTCCGCTTCTTTTAACTACATATATATAAATGAATGAACTAATCAGAAAGTCTCAGAGACATAGACGAAAAACTGAGGGTTGCTAGATGGGAGGGGGTTGGGGATAAGGGGGAAGATGAGGGGATTATAAAGCACAGTCGGTAACCGCAAGATTGCCGCAGGGATATGAAAGTCAATTTGGGGAATGTAATCAATAATGTAAAGATTTTGTAGGGTATTCAACCCTGCTGTTTTTAATGCTGATTTTTACAGTTACATTTCCTGAAAACTTTAAAAAACAAATATGGAGGTTTAAACAGCATGAGTAGTATACTGAGGTGAATTTATCTTTTTTTCCCCCAATAAACAAAAATCACACATGGAAAAACAACTTTGTAGTACTGTGGGAAGGGATCAAAATGAATTCCTTCCCACCACCAGAATCTGCCCTATGTATAATATCCACTGGGATCTTGACCTTTACAACAAGATGTTAAATTATTAGCATTACCATAGCAATGGGAGCTGAAAATAAGCTGCCTGAACAAATCTACCTTCTGCACAAAGAAAGCAGTTAGCACAGGTAGGGTGCAGGGACTCGTAATATCAACATTTATGAAATATTTACTATGTGTCAGGAATTTAAAAAATATATTTATTGAACTAATTGAAAGAACATAGGATTAAGAATCAGAAAACTTGTGCTGAAGATCCGAATCTGCCTTGTTTAAATTGTGTGATTCTGGGAAATGTATTTAACCTCCCAATTTTGGATGTCTTAGGTGTAAAATAGGAGTAAAAACAATAACCTCATATAACAATTGTGAAGATGACTTAAGTGAACATGGAAAAAGTTGTTTGTAAAGTTTTTATATAACTATTTCTGTTGTAAAGTATAAATTGCTAATTAAATATTTTTGTTCTTATGATTGTTAGCATAAGTATTTTAAAAAATGCCAATCACTTGAGGAGTTTGGCTGCAAAAACAAGATGGCAGTTGTTAGAAATTAAGATGAAATTTTGAAGGTATTTGCAAAAACGTAAGAATGCCTGAATCCTCTTCTGCAAATCACACCTCATCACTGAAAATTCTATAGGAGGTAAACAGGAGGGAAAAAGCCAATGGGAAACACATATTACTTTATCATTACTTAGATAAATACCTAATTACTCCTAATGCAAAACATTGGTAGAGCTGAATTGGAGGTCAGCAGTTTTTTGCTTGTATTTGGCCAATTTCATTATTGGACTATTACCACCAGCCATATGATACAGAGACCTGACCAGGATACTTAGGTGGTTTTGTAGAAAAAAATGAGAAGAGACAGAGTTTTTCCCAAGAGCACCAATGAAGGGAAGACATGAAAGAGAACTAGTGCTGATTCCTGGTATTTATGACACAGATTTCCTGCCCATTAGCAAATGTGGACGAGTGTATGGCCCAGAATTTGATGAATGAGATTAGCAATTTCTTTTTCACGGGAAGATACGAGAGCTAGGATATACATGGAGAAAAGGAAATGGAAATCTCCGCTGCCTGTGGCAGTTAGTATCCCTAGACCACCCCTCTTGGGAGCTAATCAGCCTATCTCTGATTGGCCATTTATACCTACTGGGTCCTTTGGATAAATTCACCTAGAATGATTCCACACTGATGCACCCCACAGAGGAAATTAGGTTAGCCTATGTGCCACTTATTTGATTGCCTCTTGGCTACAAATCTATTCTTCATCCACTGAATTGTGGAATGGAGCTGGGCTCTTCAATTATTTCTTCTTTGCCATATGGGATGATGCCAAGCTTTGTCAGTAGAGATTTCTGGAGAGACAATCAATGGAGGGAAAAGAGGACCTGTTTTCTGATTTTAGCATGCTCCACTCCGTAGATTCCTACAGTGTGTGTGTCTTCTTCAGTGCCTGGTTTCTGCAGTACACACAACTTCTTCAGGCCTTGCTCCTGCATCATGCATAACTTCTCCAGCATCCAGTTCCTGCATCACTGTGGTTTCTCCAGCAACAGGATTCTGCAGCCCAGATGTCTTCTCCGACACCTTGCTTCTGCAGTACACAGTAGCTAATAGTACCTGCCACCAACTGCTTTCTCCAGCACTCTTTCTAGTGGTTTAGCCGTGGAACACCGCTGGCAAGATACTTCTCAGTAAGTAGTTTTTCCAGCTCTACTCGTATATAGGGTAAATTTCCAGCAAGTTGTGCTGGTGCAGCAGCACAGCAATGTCTCCGCCATCCAGAGGGTCATGCCCATGACCACTTTAACAAGATCTTCATCTCAGCCATAGTGTTGACAGATGGGGGCGTGGTCTTTCTTAGATGCTCTATCATAGCCCTAGTGGTAGTGAATACTCCTTATATCTGTCATCCCTACATTCTTTAGAGTTCTCTTTACTTCTTACTAGCTACTCCCTTATTACTCCAATCCCCGCTTATTGCTAATATTCTTCTATTAGACTTATTAAAATCACTGTGTGGTTTCTATCTCCTAATTGGACTGACTGATCCAGCCAGGGTGGCTAGGCTAGGTACGACTCCAGAGAGAGGAGGGAACTAGTATTTACTGAGCATCTACTCTACACGAGACCCCTGTGCTGAGTGTTCCATCTTCATCATCTCATTTAATCTTCACAGCAACTCTTTGTTACAGGATGCTATTACTGGCATCATTTTACAACTGAGGCTCAGGAAAATAAGTGACTTGTCAAAGTCTCTCAGCTATTGAGTCACAGAATTTGGGAATTAACTTCTTATTTATCTGGGTTAAAGCGCACGGCCCCATACAGCTAGGAAGTTATCAAAATTCACTCGAAATATTCTTTAGGTTTATTTCCCTAGTTAGCACTAAATAATATCCTAGAGACTTATTTATGGAGTAATGCCCCTCCTAGTTCTCATTGAAATGGAAACTATATTCTCTAGTGACAAGATGAAATTGGTCTTTAGTAAAGTTTAGGCCCCCTTTACCACTAACCTTGACCACCCTCCCTTGGTTTGTCCATAAAGACCCATTAGGAACAATGTGGACTGAGCTACCCTGCAGAGCTACCAATACTGTTTCCTTTCTTAACTGATCTTCTTTTCAACTCCAATTGATTTTCCAAAATTTTCAGTTTCTGCTTGATTCCCTGTTTTCTTTCCTTTATAACATCACAAGCTACTTTATATGCTTTGGCCCAGTGGGGTGATTTCTCCAGTAAAATAACTTGTTTCCTTTCTCTAGTTCTAAAATCATCAGAGGAAACTAGTAGCATGAAAGGGAATTGTGAAATGTATTTTGAGGATCATAAATTACTCATTGGAAAGAAAATGATGGACATGTTTTTCTAGTCTCTGAATATATTACAGGTTTTTTCAAGACCCTGTTCAAATGCTTTTGCCTATAAAGTTTCCCTTAAATAGCCCAAAATGGTTGGATGGTCCCTAATTTATAACTTCTTCACATAGCCTTTCTCACCAACCAGTATGGGACCTTTATGGAAACAGTTCAGTTTGAAATGCTGGATTGGATTCTTCCCATTACTCCCTAGGAAGCTGCTATAAACTTCACATCTATCCAGGTGCAACGGTCCCAGGAATAATGGCTTCTCCTTCTCATTTACTTTCCAAATTACAAGTGAGTGATTTTCATCTGCACATTTTTAAATTTCAACCATATGGGGAAGAGCATTCCAGAAAGTGAATTTGCTGCTTGTCCTCTGTTGTCATTAATAAAGGACACAATTTGAAGAAGGTAGTAGTGATGCATACTTGATAGAGGACAATTTAATCCAGCCACATAGACCAAACACAGTAAATAGATTATAACTTACCCTTTGCTTTGCAACATCTCCCCCTTATACCACACTTAACCCATAGTTGTTTGCAAACACATAGGTGCCTTATCATCCAGGGTTTCAGAAATATCAGCTCTGTCCCCAGTTATCGATGCAACCTCATGGAATCCTTGTTCCAACAGTTCTTCAAATTTCCATTCTTATTTCCCATATTGAAGACAGCCAGGATCTGTCAAGACCCAGGTTTTCTGACACTCTCTCTAGTCAGTGGCACATGTCCAGGAGTCTCCCAGGGTTCTGAGTGTGGCACACACACTGAAACCTGCCCCTACAGTACTGTAGACACTTCTTGGTCCACTGTAGTCGATTCACTGAGCTCCCTCAGCATCTAGTGGGTAGAACCACAGATGACCCTAGATTAATTCTGCAAGCACACTGGACACTGACACACGCTTTCACAGTGATGCAAACATGCCCAACACATGCCCTGAACACCACGAATCATCCCAAGAGGCTAAACATACACTCTCCCCATCCAGTGCTAGAGACTGACCAGTCTCATCCCTAACAAAGACAAAGGGAGATAGATCCCCCTTTCATGATACTGGACACACTGCGGCTTTGCTCATCCCTTGCTGCAGACTCTAAGTCTCCTCCACAATTGAGTTCTTGAGATCCCCTCTGCATTTGATACATTTGGACCTTCCCATTCCACGACTACCTCCTTCAGGGCTGCAGAACACTGGCCCTGAACCTGCTACTTGTGCAAACTCACCAGCCTCCCTCCTAAAAAGTTTCATCCTATGCTGTCCATGTACTGTCTCCCTCCACTAGGATTTATCAGCCATGCCTGTTCAGGTGACAATATACCCAGACCTATCTAGGGAATGGCTCAGAATTAGTCTAAGAGAGTCACAGAAACCCCCTACGTTTTCCCCAGACGTTGGCCTAGAGGAGTTATGAGGCCTAGTTCTGGCCAAAGAGATGTATGGAAAGTGAGTTAGGAAATAGCCCCCAAATTTTCCTTCCTGAAACAAAAAGAGTACAAGATGAAGATAAGACCCCTTTGCCCTTTCTTCCTTCCCGCTCTGAGCACTGAACTCAATGGCTGGACACTCCGTGAGCTTGTAAAAATGAATGAAAGTTCTCGTGGAGATACCACATCCATTCTAACTGATTTGGTCAATTTTTAAAATAATTTGCAACAACAATTGGTTGTAGGTGGTCAAGAGAAGAATCAAACTCAAAATAATTCTTCAGAGTTCTCTCTGAAAGAAACCAATTAGAACTAGATTGAGATGGAATTTAACTTAAATAAGTACAGAAAGCATGAGGAAGACTAGTCACTTGGGTTATTTTCAATCATAAAACAGCCAAACATGGCCCTTAATAAATCATAGGAATCTGTGGCTTTTTTGTTTATATCACTAACATATATTTAAGTTTACAAAGAAATAGTTAGGGTGTCTTCATTTTAGCTGTCTCTTGCTCTCTCTTTTCAGATTGCCGTCAGAAAGCTCTAAAAATTAGTGGAGGAGGCTAGGAGGTAGCTATTAGGACATAGATAGATACTAAAATAAAATTTCATTTCTGCACCCATCAAAGCTAAAAAATATTTGAGAAATAAAAAGATACAAATTGAAATGTCAAGAGCTTTTTAAAAAATGTAACCTGTTTCATTTCCCAGCTTTTGAGTTAGAGCTAATAGTTTATGAAATCACAGAAAACCAAGAAATCTTCAAAGATCTTAGTATCATCTGTGAAGGCTGTTGACCAAACTAGTTAGTGATGACATCAACTCTCAGACTTTAGGTATGGTTTCTTTCCACTACCCTGCTATAGCTACATGAATAAATTTGAACACGACGGCCCATGGAAGTATTGATTTATAGTTTGTTCCTATTTCAAAAGAAAATTTCACAGTATCATTTTCCCAAGGTACTGAGCTGAAGAGCATTTCATGTTGCCAGGTCATTATCCTGTCTCCAATTCTGTCGTTTTTCTGTTCAAAATCTCATGAATTTTGCAGGTGTTCTTTGTAGATCTGTTCCATGGAAGAGGAACTGGACGGCTCTCACTCAGTTAGCAGGTTTGTTTTTGAATACACAGTGATATCCAGGAAGAGAAGCAAAAACAGAACTCTTAACTTCTGCCATCTTTATCTGTATTTGTAGCTGTGTTCATGTCTTGTCTTTGTAATTCCAAAGCCATGAGGTTAGGGGGAAGGAGGAGAGAGCGGAGAACAACAGAATGCTACATACAAGCACTGCAATTATCTTAAACTTTCCATAGGCAGGTCTTTATGAACTCCTATGGCTTAAAATAAATTCTTTTTTGATTTTGCTATAATATAATCAAATTGGTGGATAACTGTTGCTATAGTCATAGATATATGCAACAAGAAACAAGCACAGAAATACATTTGCATTAGTAATATCAATCTCAGAGTTCCTAAAGCAGACAAGCATTTCCTTGACAAATATCCGTAGAGATAACATTCATTCCAAGTACTAACTCCAAGACCCCTAGGGAAGGATTCCTACCTAGATGAGAAAGGATGGGAAGTAATGTAGAGCTATTGCCATCTAGTGGTTAATAACAGAAACATCAGGCGCCTTCTCTCAGATCCAACAGCAATAAATTTGTTTACAAAGGCATAAATATTTTGCAATTTTATTTCACTGCTCCGTGCATGTATGGTTGTATTAAAAATTTTTTTAAAGAATTTCTGGATGTTTATTTTTATATGAGAATAATTCAAACTTCTAACAATATAGAAATTTTCATTTATTCATCTAAGATTTATTAGTATAGACAAGCTGTGGGCTAGGGATACAGGAATGCATCATCCTCAAAGTCCCTATTTCAAGTTGTGGTTCCAAAGCTATGGACTCTTATTCTGGATCTCATGTGTATGACCCATGTGTATGACCCAGGGGCGGCATTCTTGCATATTTTTTTGGTTCTCTCTCTCTCTCTCTCTCTCTCTCTGTCTCTCTCTCCATATATATAATATTTTTTGTCACCCTCTGTGTGTGTGTATATATATATATATATATATATATATATATATATATATATATATATCACATTTTTTGTCACCTCTGTGTGTGTGTGTGTATATATATATATATATATATATATATATATATATATTACATTTTTTGTCACCCTCTGTGTGTGTGTATATACTACATTTTTTGTCACCCTCTGTGTGTGTGTGACAAAATAATGTATACACATTTTAAGAAAGGAAAAACCTGTATTAAAATTGTAATGCTCAACATATACTGATAACAAAAGATGAATACAAGTCACATTTGACTTTTGCAATTACAAGAGGTGCTCAAAGTTGTTACCATCAGTGTAATTTTAATACAGTTTTTTCCTTTCTTAAAATATGTATACATTTTTTGGCATCCTATGTGTGTGTGTATATAGATATGTATCACATATATACATATAGTATGTATGTATGGTGTTATATATATTAGGTATTATGCACACTACAAACCATTTACCAAAATAGACATTATACAAAGAATATAATAAAAATAAATTAGGAATTTTTATATGTTTAGACTATGTTTATTAATAAAGTAAAAATCTGTATTCAAGAACTCACTAGATTAACATTTTTAGCATTGTGATATGATGGGATATGCTTCATCATTTAAATAAAATTTTGGCTTACTGCTTTATATCACAGAAATTAAAGGTCTAATAATGTTCATTTTATTTTGATTCTTGGCTTTATCTACTGTGTGAACTGCAAAATATTTCTCAAAAGATCTGTGGGTCCACCTTGATCATGGACTTGCAGCCTCAGAACTCTGAGAAAATATATTTCTGTTGTCTAAAAAATAAAAACAGAAAACATTAAAAAAAAAAAAAAAAGAGGATCTGTGGATCCAATAGAGAAGGTGCATCATTGGCTGCACTTTCTAAATCATATTAATTTCTTAGTCCCATTCACAACATTTCTTGTTTACTCATATACTTTAATAAATTCTCCTTTTCCCTGATGTCAAATCAGATTTTTTTGGAATGAGTCATAAGAAATCTTCTTTTTAATATTTTAATCAAATGGTTTCAAAAATCACTGAAACTCTTCATTTGGAAAATCTTAAATAGGTCAGAGAATTCTGTTGCAATTTTTTTTAGTATAAGATATGAGAAGTTTATGTCTGAGACATATCATTTTTTACTATAATGATGTAAACATTTCGAAACATCTATTTTTCAACATTCTTTCTCCTTAGCAGGATTAAAAATGAAATAAAACAAAACAAAAAACAATTACTTTCTCACTTATTACAGTGTCACCTTTACCTTGAAAGGAGACAATAAGTGTCTTTATCTTTTTTGAGGATCTCTGTTAGGTGGCACTTTATTGACAGCTACTTGTCATCACAGAAAAGGTCAGCAAATTTGGGGCACTTGTCATTTAGTGGGGAAAAAAAAACAAAAAAACTTTCTCTTTTAGATTCTTTGCCAAAGACAAGAAGGGAACTATGTTGCAGAAAACGAGAATAAAAACAATACATAAACTAGATTTATATAGTCACAACTTATGCCATTACAAATTTCCGTATTATAGAGATTCTACTCTTTATGATACCAAATTCATAAAAGCACACACCAAACATATGTGAACTGCACCAGGGATGCTGCAGTCTGCTTGAACGGAAGTGTGAGCGTGCAGCTGTCAACCCCTTTGAATTGTGGAATTTATATTCTTTCCTCAGGGAACAACTTATATGTTAAGTGATACATGGACCAAGTGGGGCTACCACTGCCAATCATATATTGTATATTATTAAAGCATGCTTTCTTTTTAGCCTGGTAGATAACCATGAATATAAATAAAATTTGTAACATTTTTCTTCCCACACATCACTTTGGAGACCCTTGCCAGGGGGTGGGGGGCGGGGGGGGGGCTTTGAAACATTTTCGGGGTTTGATACTCCATCCTCAGGCCTGAAGGACAAGGAATTCTCAGGGGCCTTAACGTTGATGGCAGTGCCAAAGTAGAAGCTGGTTCCTCTGGGAAAGTAGCTGCACTTGGGCCAGGCCTAAGCATGGTTGGGCATTTCCTCAAAGACCAAAGTGTGCCGGTGGAGAGCTGGTTGACAGGTCATGCTCCTCCAGAGCTAGTTTCAAATCTTCTTGAGCTAGTGGAAGCTTTTGTTGGTTCATGATTGGTTCAGGGGAACACTGCCCCTCCCCAGAGCAGCTCCACTTAGAGAGGAGGCAGTCCTTAGCGGTCTGGCGCTTAGACTTTCCTCAGCGGACTTCCCTCCTCTGTTAGGGATCAATGATGTTAGACATTTGGTCTGGAAGGAGAATCTTTGCTGGTGCAGACTTCTGGGCCTGCTAAGCTGCAGGTCCTATGGAAGAATTGGAAAGAGGCTGGTAACTCAGGAGCATCGCGAGTCTGACAGATCCAGGGCTCCGGAAGAGCAAGAATTAGAGAGCCCTGGAGCCCTAATGTCTGATTGTGCCATCCTGGAACACCAGCAGGACTCGGGGGAGAAGGTTTGGGGCATCACAGCTGGTAGTGGAGACAAGAGCTGGATACCAGGGCTTTTGTCTGAGTTTGGAAATAAAGCCCAGTCTGATGAAGATCCAGGCCAGGTTTTATTTCATCTGCTCCTCGCCTGGTGGACTAAAGCCAGAAAGATTATCTGCATCTCGCAGCTTTAGTTGATAAAGAACTATAGCTAAATCCCATCTCTGTTTCTAGTAGAGCTTTCCTGGAACTAAAGCAAGCAGAAACATTTCATTTAGGTTTGGGTTTAAAAAAAAAAAGTCTATAGAATCAAATATTGGACAATAACCTTGTTTATAATAAAAGGTATGGCTGTTGATTTAAATTATTAATCTATCCCCACAAAAGCATGGCATATTTGTTTCCTTTCAGTGTGAAGGTGACTAAAATGGCATGCTTTGATTTTTAATATCTTTGTTTATATGAAAAATAGAAATTGGAGAATCTTGATACAGAATGGAAAATGCATGTCACATATATTGCCACTTCTCCATTCTAGCCCGTGGCAGCCATTGCTCTTTAATTACTTTTATTTTGTACTCCTTAGATTCTTTCTAGCATGGCCAGGAAGAACTTGATTCCACAAAATAGGGGTGCAAAAACTGTCACCTTATTCACTTTTAAAATGTTTTATTATGAAAAATTTCTAACACAAAAAAAGAGAATAATATTACGAGCCCCCATGTACCCACTACTCAATGTCAAAAATTATCTACATCTGTCAAGCTTGTTTCAACTAATCAATTCCACCTCACACACACACATACAAGTTTATATGCTTTATTGTTTTGAAATAAAATATGACTTCAACTTTCCAACTAATAGTTGTCTAGAAAAGCAATCTTCTTGAGAATCCTCTTTCTGTCCGTGCCTTCAAACAAACAGGTGATGGAACTTCTTTAAAACCATATGTTCACAAGAGCCGCTCCTGCCTTTGAGACATTCCGGAAGAGCTGATAAACCTATCATCCATCCTATCCTGAATGCTGAAGTCCTGTGGCTCTTGAGCTTTGGTACCCGAGTCAGGCACCTGAATGTTTGTCTGTGATCCAGCCCTAGTATCTAGGGTTTAACCTCCTGAACTTTATCAAGCAGTTTATCAAGCATTCCTTCTTGGGAATGCTTCCATGCATATTTCAATGGATCATACATCACATCTCAAATACCATCATACATTAACAGATTGCCATCTCCTTTTAAAACTTGTGGTATAGCCCAACTCTTTTATTGCTTTTATCTACTTCTCAGCCTGGAAGAAACTGGCTTCTCTTCCCTCCTCCTCATGGTATCCATCGTGAATTTAAGCTTCCAAAAATGCCTTAAAAAGTGATTTTCTATCAGTAATTCCGTTTTGCTTAGATATTACACCCAAGGAAAAATTGTGCAAAGTCCTGGTTGCCTTCTTGGAATGAGGGGAGGAAAATACAAAGTATAAAACAAATACTGCTCATTCTTTTTGTTTTTATATATATATATATTTTATAGCTGGAAAAGCCAAACACAATTTAATTATTTAAAAAAATGACCTGTCATACTAGCGTCTCAGGATTAAAAACAATGCCTCTATAAATGCACTCGTGCTTTACCACATATATATGTTTTATTTCCAGCCAGCCAATAATCAGCTCTTGCAGTCATGTTGGCAACTTTTTGAAGATATCCATCATTCTGGAGGAACTGGCCAAGAAAAAGCTAGTGATGGCTGGCAGTGTCTGAGGCACTGAGGTAGAGTAGAAAGATTTACAATCAGAAGGGAGTCCATCCAGCTGCTAGCTGTGTGATTTGGCAAGACACTTTATAACTCTGAACCTTAGGTTCCTTATAATATAATAATAATATAATGTTGATAATAATAATAATGATAAGCTATTCCATAAAATCATTGTAAGTATCAAATAAATGGATGGAGAAAAAATGACTTTTAAAATAAAATCAGAATGCTAATGTTATTAATTTTTTGAAATTTAATGTTATATTTCATGAAATATGTATAATAAAGTACAGTAAAACACAAACCTTTGGAATCTCAGAAAGTGTGGGATTTTCTGATTCCGAATAGATTTTGTTTATATTTCAGAATATATTTAAAATGCACTGGGTTTTGGTGAGCACACACAAATGGTCAGTATACACAATAAAGCGTGTCTGACCTGGACGGGTGCTAGAGATAAGTTTTCAGATGGATGCAGACCCTTGTATTTATTTCTAGGACATTATTATGCACTGAATGTCTGTTTTCCCTGAAATTCCGTTGTTGAAATCTAATCCCCAATGTGATGGTATCCAGAGGTGTGACCTTTGGGAGGTAATTAGGTCATGAGTGTAGAACCCTCATGAATGAAATTACTGCTTTTAGCAGAAGAAGCCAGAGAGCTAGCTCACTCTCTTTTCTCCATGTGGGAATAGAGCAGGAAGTCAGCCATCTGCAACCTGAAAGACACCGCTCACCAGAACCTGACCATTTTGATATCTTGATCTCAGACTTTCAGCCTCCAAAACTGTGAGAAATAAATTTCTGTTGCTTATAAGCCACTCCGTGTGTGGTGCCTGTGTCACAGCAGCCCAAACTGATAGACACTCAGTCATCGCAAAGTAATGGCATTAGCACATGAAGGAAGACCTTCCATCCTAATATTTACTACATCAAAGCACTTGATAGAAGTAAAGTCTTTCTCGTGATGCGATCCTGCATGTCTAACTCTCTGTTAGACTCTAAGTTTCTGAAGGTCAAAGTAAGGCCTTCACAGGTGCTGATTAAGAAGTTGGAATCAGAAATACCTGAGTTCAAATTTGAGCCCTGATTCTTCCTAACTTGGGGCAAGTTATTCGAATACTCTGAGCCTCAACTTGTAAAATGGAGATTATAATAGTTCCTAAATCAAGGTTGCTGTGAGGATGAAATGAGAAAATATATGTAAAGCCTGACACATAGTTAATACTCCATAAATACAGCCATTATTGTTTTCAGTACCTTGAACCCTACATGTTGATTTACTTGCCTAGCTCTCTAATTAGACCAAAAATTTGAGGCCGTGTCCTAGACTCCCTCCCATTCCATTCTATATTTGCCCCCAACAAAATAGTTTTTCTCAGTATGGTGGTCTGAAGACCACTGAGATTCTCCATCCATCTAATAAACAGAACACATTTCCATATCTAGATGCTGAACAAAGTGAAAAATAAACAAATAATAAAATTGGAGGTCAAAATATTACCTATATTATTGATGAAGCTAAGTTGAAAAATGCGCTTTGTGGAAGAGCCAAACACTCTTACCAAGGCAACTCCAGTATTAGAGAAATGTATCTACCCAACTCCAGGCAACACTGGACTGAGGCAGCAGGGACGCCTGACCAAGTGATGTGAGAGGAAAAGGATGACTCCTGCTGCGTGCAGGCAGGCTCAGCCCTGAGACCAGCAAAGAGAGTTGCACCAGAAGTGGCCTGGACTTCCAGCGTTTGGGGGCAAGATGCAAGGCACATGAAAACCAGCTGGAAGATAGCTGGACTAGTATACTCAAATCATACATCAAAAATCAAGAGCACCTGCTGAAGTGGTAAGTAGACTCTTTGGAGTGAGTATTGGGATGCATGTCAGAACTGAGCAGGAAATAATAAGTGGCTAGTTAGCCAGGAGCTATCTCTGTGAGACTCAGGGAAATGCAGGTAAGAGATTCCCAGCAAGTCTCCCTCTGACCCTCCATCCCCGCACTCCACACACACACATAAAACACACGTAGAAGGAGAATGAGCATTTGGATACTGCCACTCTCAGAGGATGCCAATGTCAAATTACGACTATGTCACATGGGCAAACCTTTCCTGTCCTTCTCTCTCCTTGTTCCCCTATTCCAACCTAGAGGATTCAAAAGAAGCATAGTGAGTGGAAGACACGGAGTAGGAGAGTGGGTGAGGAAAGCAACGTCACCTGTATTGTCCCATTGCAGAATTTCCAGCCTGAAGAAGGGCCACGCTGAGGAATGGAAAAAATTTAAAGTGGATGAAACGTTAAAACTTTAATATTAGCCTGGATTTTTTAATTGGGAGATAAAACTAATTGTTATTAACTAAAAGATATGGAACACGCCTGAGATTTTATCCAGGAATAAGAAAAGCTGTTTCTAGAAAGAGGTCGTAGTTACCAGAGGGTAAGGGGGGTGGGGGGTGGGGGGTGGGGGGGGTGGGTGATGAAGGTAAGGGGATCAAATATATGGTGATGGAAGGAGAACTGACTCTGGGTGATGAACACACAATGGGACTTATAGATGATGTAATACAGAATTGTACACCTGAAATCTATGTAATTTTACTAACAATTGTCACCCCAATAAATTTAATAAAAAAAAAAAAGAAAAGAGGTCGAAAGGGTCAATTAACTACAGAGATTACGGTTGTCCCATAAACCATTTTCACGTATTTATTTTACATGGGGATTTATAAGGATGTCATGAGAGTGAATTTCGTCTTTTTTGAGATTGTGATAGTTAAGAACTATAAGCACAGAGTGGCTGAAAGGCATTTTTTCCTGAGAAAAAAAGCCTTTTTTGGGTAAGCAGAACCAAGAGATTGAAAAGAGGGAGAAAAAGAGATTGATTGCCTGAATTCTTAATTCAGCCAGGCTTAATGTGCAATCTCCTCTAGGATTTCCCAGTTCCTGTGAGCCAGTGCATTCCTTTCTCCATATAAGCTAAGTTCAAGGTTTTTCACTTGCAATTCACATAGAAAGAGTTCTGACTAATAAAACATAATTATTTAGAAAAGTAATTAAAACCACATGTACTACAGCTAGATAAAAGCACTGATATTTGAGTAAGTTCATAGGTTTTGTGCTATTCATATATAATAATGGATAACACATACTGAGCACTTATGATGTGTCAATCACTGTTCTAATACCTGTATAAGAATTAACTCATTTAATTACCACAATTACCTATGTATGAACGTGTTACTATTTAGTATGATTCTCAGTTTATCAATACAGGAACTGAGAGGTTAAGTAAGTTGTCCACGGTCACACAGCTAGAAAGGAGTGAAGCTGGGATTCAAACCCAGGTAGTCCAGCTCCAGAGCCCACTCCTAATTTCAATTCAGGATAAAAAGAAAAGAGGATAATTGTGAATATGATCAAATCATGCATTTCCCTCAATATGCTACACAAAGAAATGATTTTATGCACATAAGAATGCAGATAGCTATAAAGACATGCAAATAAGTGAAATGAGACATTAGATGAAACACTTCTCACAATGCCAGATCATTTCCAAGATTATAAGTGGTTTACTTAAATTGTGTTTCTCGTTGAAATGGGCAGAATCTCGAACAGTCTGAATCTATGACACCGTGCTAAAATATCACAAATTTTCAGGTTAAGTATACAGTACTAAGGTTTCAAAAGAAAACGAAAACATATTGCAGATTGCTGTGTTTCACTCTTTCACAATACCTAATGGCTTTTTCACCTGCTGGCAATGAAATCATTGATATACATTATTGGGCATGTTTAATCAAAACGTGAAGGAATGCTTTACAGAAATGAATGAAACAGAAAGTGGATAAAGACCCATTTACCATTATCTTTCATGTTGAAACATTTGACTTTTCAGCTTTTAAGATGATATTATAGAGTGTCATGTAGTTGTTGAAAAATCTGTCTACAAATTTTAGGTCCATTTTGAATCTGATTCTCCAAAACCATCAAATACTGAACTATTGTCCATTTCTGGTAACTAAAATTTAAGTTAGAACATTCTAATTTAGTAGAAAAAAGGATAAAAAATAATCTAGCTACTGAATATGGCCCCAATTGTCAACTATAACCATTTACTATTAAACCAGAAACCTTGGTGAAAGATTTCAAATAATTTCATTTCTCATTGATCTGAAATCATCAGAATTATCAATTTTAAATATTCTGCTTTATTTGTATTATTGTTTTAAATTTTGATGATTCATTTTTAAATGTACTTTAAAATTTGTAACTAAAGTTGCCAAAAGTTTGAGAAACATTGTTCCATATAACTGCAGAAATTCCTGTGACTTTAAACAGCACATATTATGGTTTCTCCCTGGTGTGGCCAAAAATCAGTAGAGACCACTTTCTCCCTTTCAGGGGGCTAATTATATAATAGATTCTTTTTATAATCAGTGAGCAAAATGTTTTGAACTTGGAGATAGACGTCAGTCTTAATTGGTTCTCAACAAAGTCCACTTTCTACTCAACATTAAGTAGCACTCAGCTACCACCTACTTTGATTCCTCTGCATTGTAATGATGATTTTCTACTTCAAGTTTCAAAAGTCTGAGTCATTGCAGCTTCATTTACGGTGGCCAAGACATGGAAACAACCAAAATGTCCATCGATAGAAGAATGGATAAAGAAGTTGTGGTATATATACACAATGGAATACTATTC
This sequence comes from Rhinolophus sinicus, assembly GCF_057876585.1. Classification (NCBI taxonomy): domain Eukaryota; kingdom Metazoa; phylum Chordata; class Mammalia; order Chiroptera; family Rhinolophidae; genus Rhinolophus; species Rhinolophus sinicus. The sequence continues at coordinate 25,152,578 of NC_142516.1, read as the reverse complement.
AGCAGTAGGAAAAGATGAAATAGGACCATTTGTGACAACATGGATGGATCTTGAGATTATAATGCTAAGTGAAATAAGTCAGACAGAAAAAGCAGAGAACTATATGATTTCACTGATATGTGGTACATAAACCAAAAACAACAAAAGGACAAGACAAACAACTGAAAGAACAAAAAGTTTAGGGGTTACCAGAAGAGGCTAAACGGGGTCTAATATATGGTGATGGAAAGAGAACTGACTCTGGGTGGTGAACACACAATGTGAGATATAGATAACGTATTACAGAATTGTACACCTGAAATCTATCTAACTTTACTAACAACTGATGCCCCAATAAACTTTAATTTAAAGAAAAAAAGTATTAGTAGAACTGGAGAACGTGCTTCCTGATCGGTCACCCAGCTCACACCTATCTTGTGAGGAGATGGATAAAAAAGGTTCATTGGCAGTTAAAGTACATAGTAGAAACAATTTTGTAATTCATTCCTTTCTTCTATGAGATGACCTTCCTGCATTTACACCCAATGACATAATTTGGGATGAAGAGGTGGCTGACCCTTTCCCTAATGGAGCTATTACAAAGTAGTAATCATGCCAAAATGTTCATGACATAATAAAAGGATACTTACATGCTCTCATTTTATTTCTTATGTAAATAAATTATTTCCATGGAATGAAACAAACTAAGCTTTGCTGTGCAATGCACCCCACATAATAGTTTAATCAGGTTTGTTCTGAGATGAAGGATGCCCTATCACATAGCAAATGACCAAATGACATTTTGCCCTGCTTAGGCAGGTTTCAACAAGGGTCCCCATGCACCCAGGCTCCTAAATCTCAGTGCCTACATTATGGTTTGGAAGTTTCATAATACATATCAAACTTAATATGTCTCAAACAGAACACTTGATATACATTCTGAAGAGATAGTAGTGATATACAAAGTTTCATTCCTCATTTAGGTGATTTGAATCTTCTCTCTTTTTCTTCCCTTTGTATGTCTTAGTAGAGGTTTGTCAATAATACTGAACTCTTCAAAGAACCAGCTGTTTGCTTTGTTAAATACAGAGGATGCCAAAAAATACGTATATACATTTTAAGAAAGGAAAAACTGTATTAAAATTGTAATATTCAATTTATACCGATAACAAAAGATGAATACAAGTCATGTATAGACATTTTTTGGCACACCCAGTACATCTATTGGACTTTTCTTTTTGAACTTTACTGATTTCTGTTTTATATTACTTCCTCCCATCTGCTTGCTCTGGGTTTGTTTTTGTCTTCCTTTTCTAGATTTTTGAAGTGGGATCTTACATTATTGATTTGACTTCTTTTCTAATGTGTACATTGAGTGCTATAAGCTTTCCTCTCAGCACTGCTTTAGCTATGTTGCATGATTTTTTATTGTGATCAAATACACATATTATAAAATTTACCAATTTAAACATTTTTTAGGAGTACAGTTCCTTGGCATTATTCATATTGTTATGCAATAATCACCACCATCCATCTCCAGGACTTTTTCGTTTTCCTGAATTGAAACTTTGTACCCATTAAACAATAACTCCCCATTTCTCTTTCTCCTCAGCCCCTAAAAACCACCATTCAATTAATACTTTCTTTCTCCATGAATTTCACTATTCTAAGTACCTCATAGATGTTGAATCATATGATATTTGTCCCTTTTGGACTAGCTTATTTCACATAGCATACATACTATCTTTGAGTTTCATCCATATTGTAGCATGTGTCAGAATTCCCTTTGTTTCAAAGGCTAAATAATATTCCATTGTATGTGTATACCGCATTTTGTTTATTTGTTCATCTGTTGATGGACACTTGGATTGCTTCCACATTTTGGCTATTGTGAACAATGTTGTTATGAACATGGGTATACAAATATCTGTTGGAGTTCTGGTTTTCAGATCTTTTGGGTATATACCCAAAAGTAGAATTTCTGGATCACATGGCAATTCTATGCTTAAGTTCTCAAGGAACAACCATACCACTTTCCCTAGCAGTTGTACCATTTTACATTCCTGCACAAGAGTTCCAATTTCTTCACATCCTTGCCAACACTAATTTTCTATTTGTTCAAAAGTGCATATAGATACATTTGAGAATAGTCAAAATAATTCTGAGAGGAATGACAGACTTGAATAGGTAAATCAACATTTTCTAAAGAAAATAAATGACACTTACACTACGAAATATTTTAAAACATTATAAATATATAATCCTTAAAAAATAGGCTGCCAGAACAAAAATCAATGGTCAGAAAAAATGGAAGAGAAGTGAATTTAAAAAGGACAAATAAAAATAATATAAATAAAATAATGGAAATAGGATTATAAATACCAGGTAGTGTGGAGAATTAAATGTTAAGAATTAAAAGCACATTAAATTGACAAAAATTGACTTGATATAAGTGAAGATTGCCTGAATTATATCATATTAACAAATAAATCTGAGATAAAAATGTGTTTGTGGCTCTTTTTCCATTAAATAGAGTGCATAAAATCCTACAATCTTCAGCTTTGTTTACCTCAATATTGTTCTAGTCTGTTTCTGCACATACATCACTACACTTAAGTGAAAAAGCACATCAAGAAATACAGCACACTGTTAGTCTTCTTCTATCTGCCATATTTACTCTGAGAGTTTGTTTCTCTGAAAGGATGAAAAAGGAGAGGTACTGATGAGAGATGGCGGCGGGCGGGAGCATCATTCTAGTATAAAGAAAGCATACTAACAAGGTAAATCTATAGTTGTTCAGGTTAGGTGTTTTATCCAAAGTCTCCAAGTTAAGTCGGAAGGAATAAAAATATATTTAATACTGATTTCGCATTCTCCTTAATCATTACTTCCTCCTACCAGGATTCAATACATGGGTCATAACTGTGTTTCTCAATCTAGTTTTATCTACTTGTGGTGGTTCATGGAAACACCTCTGGGTCTCGTTCCAAAGGTTGACACATATCCTTAGTACTTAGAATGATTTTCAAGTGTTATCATTAACTGTCTTCATGAGTATTTTAATAGAAAAGATATCTTTAAAATATAGAGTGCAATTTAATTTCTGTTTAAAACTCTTATTAGAACTCTTAAATAAAAGAAGAATCCTCACATGACCTGACCTTGCTTTTTCATTATTCCTATCCGAAGTCAGACCAACACCAGCCTCTTAATTTGTACCACTATATTGTTCATTTTGTATCTATATCATCATGCCAGTCATTATGCAATAGTTCCCATGCTATTAATTTCACAGAACAGAAGAAAAACCTCATAGCCATTTCTTATTTTTCTCACACTCAGTATTGTCCAGTAGCCTTTCAGCACTTATATGCCCTTGACACGCTTTAATACCAAGGTAAGTTTTAACGAGAAATTAATCATTACTGCTCAGCTACCCATTTGCCCTGCACATTACTTTTATGTCAAGAATTTGTTCATAGTATCTTCACTTAAAACCTTATCTTTTTTCTGTCTTTCATTTTTTTTGGCCTTGGTCAAAATCTAAGGTTATTCAATAGTCAAATGGTTGGAGATATGCAGTTCTAGAAAAACAAAGAATACACAAGCAAAAAACCTTCATTCAAGGCTTGGCTTGTCTGACATCATGCTGCTAGCAATAAACTTTTCCTTCCAAGTGGTTTGCTTTTACCTTTTAAACTAAATTTAAAAAAACCAGACAGGTTGACAGGTCACAAAAAAAAAAAAAAAAAAAATGCATGACAACCAGACAGATATGCGTTGAAATTTTGCCTCTGTCACTTCATTTAAACCTCTATTATCTCCAAATTTTAGTTTCCTCATATAACATGGAATTTTTGTGAGAACAAACTTAATTATATGTGCTAAGTACCTAACCTATACTAAGTACCTAACAGTATACTTTGGGAAGGTAACTACTATTAATGTGAAAGCCCTGTCTATGTCTACATTAAAAATTACATATAATTTCTAATTTAACAGTTGTAAATATGATGAGATTGAACACAAAGCTTGCTGGGACTTCTGTGAATAGATGGGGAGAAAAATGAAACAAGGACCAGAATGAAGCTGGAGATATGGGACATTCATGAAGTCATTGTGGTTAACTTATTTAAAGTCCAAGTATTCAAAGCAGATACAGAGATGTTTAGAGTTAGGGACAATATTCTTATTGAAAGTTATTCAGCAGATGGAGTGGATAATCACTAACCTTTGTTGTACACTTTCTAAGTACATGCCAGTCACAGCTCTAAGCACAGAGGCCATTAAGGTAGCAATCATTAATTAAATCACAGCAGGCTATAGCTCTATGCTTTCTGTTCATAAATCCCTTCAAAGCAGGAAGCTAACTACTGAGTTGACCCAAAAGAGGTAATTGAGTACCCTAGGAAGTCTGCTAGCGAGAATACAGCAGGATATCATGTGTGTTGGGACATATAGATGGGATCTCTTTCAACAGGTTTGAGGAGACAGGAGGGGAGTTAGTATGGGTTCAATACAGCACATGTAGTTTCACCCAGAAATGTGGATACTGAATCCGTAACAGCAGACTTAACGCCATTCTCCTCCATGAAAGAACTTATTTAAAATCCTCATCCGTTAACGAACTCTTATAAATGTATTGTTTGTCCAGCTCAATACTGAGAACTGGATAGCTGTTAAGTTAGCAAATGGAGTCAGGCACTTCCCAGGGAGTAGGTAGGATAGCATCCCATAGACATAGGCAATAACAGTAAAATGACTAATGGGGGTCCAAAATACACAGGTGTCATAATTATACATCAACCGTGTAAAACTCAGTCTATTACATTTTCACTAGGGGCTGGACAAACAAACAGCTGCAGTATTTTCCTGATTTCCTCCATATTACATATTTGTGGGGCCGACAACGTAACCACTTTAATGGAATGTAGCCCTGTGGCTATAATCCTTTAAATCATCCATGATCCTGCCACAGTGCCTCCAACTGTGAACTACTTATGACCTGCCTCAAAGTCACCTGGGAATGTTTTATTAGCATATTAAGTTCTGAAATCCCTCTTCAGAATCATTTGAATACAAATTTCTTAGGGTGGGCCTGGGAATGTGAAGTTTCAAGAAGTATTTCAGATGATTCATTTGCACACTACAGTTTGAGAACAACCGTTTCATCACCTCTGTGAATCAAACTGTTTTTATGTTTACAGTTCCTTTCCAGACCTGTCCCCATATATATATTATTTTTACAGTGTTTTAACCATAGTGTAGATACACATTTATACTCTGCTTAAATGATTCAAAAGAATATTTTTGTTGCTAGTCTTTAAAATAGTCGTTTTTCAATGGCTATTATGTTATTTTATTGTGATAATTGTTACTCAATTAATCAGTATTAATTCTTTTATTCCAGATATTCTTATCTCTTTTTTTTTTTATTATGTATGTATGATAAAGTCTCAAGAAAGAGGGTAACTGGGTCGAAGATTTGGCACAAATTTTTTAAAAACCATAATCAAATATAGATACAACATCCATAAAAGCCAGCAGTTTTAACTTGACAATCGTAACATGAAGCATAAAGTCTAAAGCACTTTAGCTTGAAAGACATTTGGCTAGAAATAGAGAGGACCGGAACAGGGAGAACATGTGACATACATAACTTGAAAACTAAATCATAAAAGAGAAATTTTGTAGATGTCTATGTATGGAGAGAACAGACTTGTTTTCTAGACGTAAATGAAGTATAAAGGAAACCTCAAGGATGGCACAAATTTCTAGAAGTCATTTGTAATACTATTCCTTACTCCACAAAGAGATTATGTCCCATATTTCCATAACTTTTAAAAATAATTGATTCCTGTATGATTCTAACCAGTATTCTTGCTTCTGGTCTTGCCCACACTGAACGCACTCCCTGCACTCTCGCTGGGATCATCTTTCTTAGTCATATGATCATCTTTGACCCTCATCCAGCTGTCCCTTAGATAAAATTCACACCTTTTAATGTGTCTCTTCTTGGTCAAGTCAGTCTCAACCCTCCAGTATTCACTTGGAGCTTATTATATACAAGGCTGTGTGTTAGATCCTTCCTCTGTATACTTACTCTTTAGCTTTATTAAATATCTCTAATTTACCCTTCCAGTTTACCCTTGATAGAACAGCAATCCTTTTTCAAGAATTATATTGCTAACTTTTCTCTCTTGTCATTTGTATTTTTAAGCTATTTATAGTTTTAGTGTTGAGAAGTTTTCAAATATTCATAGTCAAATCTTTTAATTTTCTCTATTGATTTGTTCCTTTACTCTTTTTGAGATTAGAAACATTTCTTAAATAAAAATAAGGTAAATATTTATCTACACTTTATTCTGGTAAATTGGTCCTCAATTCGTTTTTGTTTTTTTTCATTCAATGATGTACTCTCTCTGAAAGTTTTTTGACTCTATGATATGAGAAACTGATCTAAATTGTATTTCCAAAATTTTAATGAAATGTGTGAGCATGTTTCTTATGTAATTTATTTCTTCTTGATATTTTAAAATGCTACTTCTATGTCCTCGCAATTGCTTATGGCCAAATTCAAATTTCATTTTAAATTATTTATTTTCACCCACCATTTTTCCAAAAATCCTCACCCAATCCATAACCAAGTCTTCTTGTTTCTACATCACTTTATCTCCTCCAACAGCAGTTGGCCCAAGTCATCATTTCTCATCTGATAATTGCAAAATCCTCATAACTGACTTCCTATCACCTTCTCGCAATTCTCCAATGGTTCTCCATAGATTTGTTAAGGTGATCTTTTAGAAATGTTAGTCAAATCATGTTATCTCTCCTTTCCTCTTAAAATTCTTCAGTAACTTCAAATACGCATATATCTTAGAATCAAAATCCAGATTTAGTACCAGGGTATACAAGGACCATGTGTATACAGGATATGGATTTCCAAACTCATTTTTAAGTATGTTTTCTATTTGCCCTCTATACTCCTATTTACTCATTTCATTTCTATTCCTAAAACATGTGAAGCCCATTCTAAATTCTTGGCTTTAGCATTTGTCTTCCCTTAATCTGAAATACTTATCCATGAGTTCTTTGCATGGCTGACTCGTGACCTAAGTCAACTCCAAGAGACTTTCTTTAATTGCTCCATAATGTGGCCTCCCTTCTCTGTTCCATTGCCTAGTTTATTCCCTTCATAATACTAATCATAGTCTGTTGTCTTGTTTGTACAATGATTTATTTATTTATTTATTTATTTATTTATTTATTTATTATCTATATATAGATAGGAGATCAAGGTATTTGTTTGTCATATTTAGTCTTATATACCAACTATTCACATTTTGCTACATTTATATTTTATCTAATTTTGTTTTGATATCTATTGAGTTGATCATGTAACTCATTTCTTTCTTAATCTGCTAATGTAACATGTCATGTTAACCAATTTTCTAATATTTAACCAAGGTTGAACTACTGGAATAAATCAAGTTTGATCAGAATATAGCAACTTATTTTTTGTCAAGGGATTTGTTTATTAATGTTTTGTTTGTAATTTTTTTATACATGTCTATAATTCAGATTGAACTATGATTTCTTTATCATACTGTCCTTGTCAATTTTTGATATACAAATTATTCTATTAGGTTGGTGCAAAAGTAATTGAGGTTTTTGCAATTATTTTTAACCTTTTAAACCACAATAACTTTTGCACCAACCTAATAGCTGCATAGAATGAGGAGGGAGGGTTATCTCCTTTGTAATAATATGCAGTAGTTGGGATAAAAGACACTTTTGTTCCTCTGGTAGAAATCACAAATTAAAATCTAGGCCTGAAAAGTTTTGAGAGTGTGCATGCGTGTGTGTGTAAAGATTATATACATGTTTTTAAGTCAAAATATATATGAATCTACCTTGATTTTTAAAAATATGTATATAATTCTGCTTATAATGGAGTAGCCTAAAGGAGATCAATGCTCCTACTAAGAAAAGGTAGAACATTTGGGTTAAAACAAAAAACTGAATATACTGGTAAGCTACTGAGTCAGTCAAGACTTAACGGGTCAAGATTATGGAGAGAAGAGAAGTTTGTTGTAGTGAACTCAACATAAGTAATGTATATTTTCTTCTCAAAAAACTTGCCCCTTCTTGGCATGGAGGTGGTGGGGAGAAAGGGAGAAGCTAGATGTTAGGAGACATAGAACGCCGTTGAGGTTTCTAAAATCAAAAGGCACTAGAGAGTCAAAAATTTGAGTATAGAACTTTCAAAGAAGACAAAATTGAGGTCAAGCATCTCCAAAAGAATTAAAATACAGAGAACTAGAACGTGCAGTTAGCACTTTTGTCCTTAAGATAATTTCCAGATTCTTTACTTATGCATAAAGGCATGAGGCTAAGAATCCAAGAAAAAAGAATCTGAAACACAGACCAGAGTTTTCTGCCCTCTTACAATTCCAAGGATACAAATTTGAAGTTTAAGAGTTTCCAAAAAGGAGAGTCCCCGGTAAAGACTCTGGAGGTGTACACCCTAGGAGTAAGGGTAAACCAGAAGTAGAACAAGCCTTATAAATCTGACATCAAGTCAACTCAGTCCTTTATTGGATTATGTTGAGCCACTCATTGTAGTTATCAGTGGAGAGGATGCATTCTTTCTGGAGGCACCTGAACTTTATAAAGAAAAGTAATCTTTCTTATCTTAACCCTAACTTCCATAGATATTTTAAACATTTTAATGATAGAGAGGCCTGATGTGTTCAACACATTTTGAATATTTTATCCTCCGAACTTCAAAAAACACTTTTACATACATACCTTGTTTGATTCTTACAACATCTTGTGAGATAAGCATAGCCTCATTTTACACACATGAAAACAGGTTGGGAGAGAAAATATCAGGTTTTATTTTTCTACAAAGTCCAGGCAACTCACCAGGATAGGCAAGTAAGGAGAGATTAAGGACAGCCAGCTTTTGGAAATCATGTATATATCTATCTATCTGGAGCATCTTATTTTACTTCTTTTAGAAGAGGTACATAAGGGCAAGTTCTTCCATCTACTTCCTCTGTGTTCACGAAAACACAGAGCCAAAGAAGAAGAGATGACTACAGAGATGGAATGATTGGAGGGTCTCTAGAAACCTCTTCTTTTCCTAACCTACTGGTTCTTGTATGTTCTTCAGGTGGGTAGATTCTGAAATTTTTCTGCTGGTTTTTAATGTTCTGATTTTACTTGGTGGGAGGTTTCATGTGTGTCATCTTCTCTCAAGAAGTATATTTCGATGTCTGCTCATTTGTAATGAGAAAACCTTTAGGTTTGCAAAACACTTAAATCCATGACAAAAAATGGCAGCATTTTTTTACAGATGCTGTCATAAAGGACTTAGGTTACGTGTGTGTGTGCGTTTAAGATGATCTTTTATACTTGTTTTGCCCTCAGAGCACTATTTAGCCAAGAAGCGGTCAGTTCTAGTCCTGAATACATCCTTAAAGAGCTAAGCTTAATTATTTTATAACCGTGTAGGAAATCCAAGCAGAGTTTATAGTTTACTCTTCCAGAAACAGCAGGATGATGCTAAGTCTCTGCAGGGTGCACTACAGATCACAAATTTTCTTCAAATTGCTTAGCAGATTGTGGTGAGGGAAAGAGACACAGATGACTATACTGTGCACTGGAGTTAAACATGTTTACCATTTTTACTTGTTTTCATATAAGTATGCATTGTCTTATTTTCAGTTGTCATAGGCATTTTAATAAAAGAACATAATTAAGCAATTCAGCAAAGGAACTTGGGGTTTTAGAGGAATGTGTCTCTGGGCAAAATCCCAGGGAGCTACAGGAAATTGGCTTTCTCATTTAATTTAGACTTAAAAACAGGGTTTATGGGGAAACTCACCAAGACAAAACATCTCATTAACTGGGCATCCAATGAGACTGAATTATGGTTTCCTAATACAGTTATAAATACAGATTGATTCAATTGCCAGTTTGGAGATTCATGGTGCTATTATTTCTGCTGTTGCATTTAACTGGGGTCAGTTAGGTCCCAAAAGTTGTATCTCAAAGAATGCAAGTATAGTCAGCTATGAAACCCATATTTTTAATTCCATTTAAAAAATATTTTATAAACCTTTCCTATGTGTCAGGAAGCTGGTTGTGTTCTGTTGATGGCCCACATTATTTCCTCTTTCACTTCTTTTCCTTTATACCATCCACCACAACCCCTAGCTACCTGCCATTTAGATATCACTATCCTCCGTTTCCTATTAGGTTGGTGCAAAAGTAATTGCGGTTTTTGCAATTATTTTTAACCTTTTAAACGGCAATTACTTTTGCACCAACCTTATACTTCTCAAAAATCCAATATCCGTGTAATATTTATTGCATGCATAATAGATACTAATGTTCCAAGACATTCATATTGTCACCAACAACCAGTAGAGAATATTAGCCCCATTTTAAAAATGAGAACATTGAGACTCAGAAGCTTTAAGACCATAGGGTCAGAAGTAGCATGAAGAGAGACATATTCTCCCTCCGCAGAAATCTTCCAATGTTTCCATCACTCAGTTCCTTAACATCCCTCCTTAATTTGAGCCATATGCCTCTCTGACAAAGAATTCTTCCTTGGATACCTTGCTCCTACAACCTTACATCAGTTTATTATCATTATATTTTAGTTTTGTGTTTCCCATCTCATTCCTTTTACACCCCTACCTATAAGGCAAAATTAAATTCATCACATTGACTCAGACCCCCTCTATTTTTGTTTTTGTGAAGTATGTGACATTTTTTTGGTAACTTTCATGAAGACAATGTTTTATTCTTCCAAAATATTTGTCACGGGGTTTATTGTGTACATGTACAATAAAAATCCCTAGCAATGTGTGAATAATATGTGGAATACATATATTTAATGCGACAACAAATTTGTATTTTACATATACTTAATGTAAAAACCATTTTGTTTTTGTATTTTGCATAACATTTTGTAACAATCTCTTCTGCTGCGGCCTTAGTCTAGGTCTTCATAATATAGTACCTAGATTATTGAAACAGTGTTCAGATCGATTTCTATTGCTTCCAATGTTTCTCACTTCCAAGCCAGACTACGTGAGACTAGCAGATTGATTTTTTTTGAAATACAACCCTGATATCATAACTCTCTAGTTCAGATACTTCTGATTGCTCCAAACTGGTTGTTGGAGAAATTGCAAAATCAGCACCTTGCCTTTTAATGACATACATTTAGGCTCCAAAATTCTTTTGAAACCTCATTTTGTACTACTTCTCTTGACACATTCTGTGCTTTAACCACACTGATGTAGTGGATTTCTCCATAAATGCAAATGTAAATACTAAGCATGTTGATGCCGTTCACATTTTAGAAATATCCTCAATACACATCCAATGATTAATTTCTCCCACATTGATCATACTCACCTAGCTAAGTGGCCAGATTCTCAGTTAAGTCTATTCTTCCATCTAGTAAAGACCTTTCCCACCTCTCCATTTCTATAGCATTGTCTGCCCCACTTTTATAAAATCTGTAGCTTTCTGTCCTGTGTTGTTGACATCTTATTTCTAAATTAGAAAGTGAAGAAAAAAAAATGCATGTCTCATTTTTTTTTTTTACTCTAAAGGTTCCAGGAAAGTTCCATGTTCTTGAACATCTATCGTCCTAAAATGGTCATGCAAATTGTAGTCACAATGGGGTATTTTGTCCCATTAGATGAAGAACAATACCGAAGCTCCCAAATTATGCAATCCTTAAGGAAAGGAACTATAATTGTTCTCACATACATACTTCCTGTGACACGTACTATATATTTTCATAACACTCTGATTCTTCTCTATACTACATCACATTGCATTGCATTACAATTATTTTAATGTGTCTCTCCCTCTAGTTATCTATGCCATGAATTCCTCAAACGTAGAAACTATATATTATTTAGCTTTATGTCTCCATATTAAAAAATAGCTCCTACTTTCTGCTTAAACAAGCATTTGGATTATCGTTTTGGTGAAAAATCATTCTTGTATAGAATGTAGCAGAATGTTTTTTTCGGTAGAATAAACCCAATTATTACTAAAAGATTCCAATAACCGACAGACTAGAAGTCTCTTGGAATACTGCAATTTCATTTTAGAAACTAGTTTCAAGAGCCCTGAATTTAGGGTAGGAGGTCTGCACCAGAGTCTGCCTCTTGCAGTAGCAAATTCTTTAGTCTTAGAAAACCACTTCTCTTTACTGAGACTGTTTTCTTGTCTGTAAAATGAGGCACTTTACTTATGCTATCTTTTTGAGTTACACTTTTCTATTATTTTAAGTATGGGTATCATAGCCTCTAATTTAGAATTGTAGATTAACTTACAACTGGGTAGCTACTATAAAGCGATTCTTGGAGTCAACAGACACTCATGAAATGTTTCCCGAGGGCTATTCATTTATTCTGTTTCCTTTCATAGATTGACTAATTTTTTTTTTCACTTTCAATTTTATTGGGTTTCGTTTGCTTATTTATTTGTTTGGAAGGGATATAAATGTAAGTAAATAGCACAAAGTAAAACTACCTATTGGTTTCTGAGGCCCTAGTATGTTTCACATCTGAAAATATGAAAAATACATAGGAAGAAGGGAAGATATTGTTGCCAACATGAGCTAACGAATTCCTGTTTAGCAATCGCAGGCAGGGAAGTTTATTGTAAGGATGTTTTGATCTTTGGGTCCAGTGGCTAATGAGCTTCACTATGACACTGCGCCCTGAAATGGTGATTGTTTGAGTAAAGTGGGAGCCATAGGCACCACACAAAGCATAAGCATTCTGTTAATGCTTTATATTAGGAAGATTTTTTTCAGGGCTGATCTTTGGCTCTGTTTACAGTGGCCCTTCGTATCCATGGTTTCCGTATCCCTGGATTCAACCCACTGCAGATAGAAAATATACAGGTCCCCAAAAATGTTACATTGTTACTAATGTATGCTGTATACGATGGTTGCATCTGTACTGAACATGTACAGACTCTTTATTTATTGTCATTATTCCCTAAATAATATTGTATAACAACTATTTATATAGCATTATTCCCTAAATAATATTGTATAACAACTATTTATATAGCATTTACATTGTATTAGGTATTATAAGTAATCTAGTGATGATTTAAAGTATATGGGAGGATGTGTGTAGGTTATATGCAAATCCTATGCCATTTTATATAAGGGATTTGGGCACCAGAGGATTTGGGTATCTGTGGGGTTCCCGAAACCAATCCCCCCACGGATACCCAGGGACAATGACGTTATGTAGCTCTACTCTTAATTGAGGGGAAGATTTCTAATAAACGTTGAGCCAATCAGCAGCTCTCTATTAAGAATTTGGAATGGATATATTGAATGGGAGTCAATAAAGCTGTCAATTTCCTGCTCCGAAAGAGGGTTCATGAATACTGACTTCTGGGGGTTCCTAGAGCTTTCCTGATTTCTGCTGTTTCCATTTCACTATTGAGAAAATAAAGGTAACCTTATTTAAAATGGAATCAGGAAACCCCAAAGAGGGGGGTGGGGGGGTGGGGGTGGGGTCTCATGCACCTACCACTTCTTGTAACCTCCACAACCAGCAGGAAGAAGTAAGACAAGAAGTGTTTTGACAGGGGAGGATAGTTTTCACATAAAAATTTTATCTCCTTTTTTTAAGAAAAGGAAGGAAATTCCCTCCCTGTCCCAGCAGCAATGCACTAACTACCACTTGCAGCCAATGAGAAACTGCCACAATCTCAGACTCTTGCTCTTCTCCAATGAACTTTTGTTCAAAACCATCCTCCCCAGTTTCTTCCTAAAACCTAGTGAAACCTAATTTTCCCTTTGTTGCTTCGACTTGCCTATGGTTTGCCATAACTTCCTTGTTCTGGATTGCAATTCTCTGCTATTCCCAAAAAAGTGCTGGTAAAATAACTGCCCGTTTTATTTTTGAGGTTGACACCATTTAAGCTTCCTTTAGATTTACTAACACCCCAAAATCTTATTTTAAAAGTCCACTTCTTTAAGTAAGCAAATCAGGATTGAATCCTGTTCCTTACATTCAAAAAATACTTTACTACATGGATAAAATAAAATAGAGCAAAGAAATGATGACTACAAAAGGTAATTTGCTTTCTCATCAGCTGAACAAAAACCTTGATACTTTATATCAATCATATTTTAGACGTGGCTTAATTTTATATTGCTGTCTGTTAAGAAAGGACCATTCATGATAATTGTATCTTCCTTATTTAGTCTACCCATTCTGCTAACCACAACTAATTGTATCCACTTGGTTCAAGAAAACTTGTACATTCCTTCATTGAGGATCTATAGACAGCAGCAAAACAGTGTTTCCTGTTCCAGGTGACAGATACAACACACAATTGTTTTTTCTACTTCCCAACATCCTATTGGAATAACTGTAAAAGTAGGTTTTAGTACATATGTAATTTAAGAAGATAAATTTTCATGAATAAAATACATTTTATAAATTTCTAGAGGATGGAGATTGGGCAGCATCATGTTTCTATTCATGGAGATGACTCTAGCTCTGAAAACACCTTGGGAGAGGCAGTGATGGAGACAGATGCTATTCCAGGACTAGCACTAGAGAGACTTACGGTGTGTGGAGTTCGTTGCCGGGCAACAGTCAGGTCAGCCAATCATGACAATCTAAAAGTTCACCTAGTAAAAAACTGAAAAAAAGAAAAGGGGCATCCATTATCAAAGGCACCTGGCTTTTCATCAACATTGGATACAAGAAGACGAGGCAGCTGGGAGCAATGTCTTCAAAATTTGAAAATTGAATGAATTTCACCCTTAATTGTCTACCTGTCCAAACTCGCACATAAATGTGAAGATAAATTAAAAATACCATTTCAGGCACATAAATGTGTAGAAATTTATTTTCTCTGCACCTAAAATTCATTCAGATGTAGTCTAGCAGAAACAAACAAACAAAAAGCATGGAGTCCAACGAACAATGAAATTAACTCAGGAGTGCAATGAACAGCCAGCTGTGCAACCAGAATAGAAAACAAATGGCTTAAATTAGAACAGTAAGTCAGAAACTTTAATAAGTAGAAACACAAAATATATACTGATATAAATAAGAACTTGGAAAATCTTAATAATAAGATATAGATAATACGTATCCCATCTATCAACAATGGCAAAAAGAAAGATAAGTAGAAATTACAGAGAAGACAAAAAGCTTTACAAAAATGAAAAATAAAATGTGGCACAATTGTGAATAAGTAATAATGTGAAAATAGAATTTATTTGATACTTCGTTCTTCATCTGACAAGGTATTTGTTATTTAAAATTACATTTCTTTTTCTATGAGTAATACTATTTAGTTCTACAATGATTAATATTTTCATGGTCATAATAAGTAGTAGTAGTTTTTTAATTCTTAGAGTAAACACATAGATAAAAAAATGTTTTTATACTTCAGAACTCAAGGAAAATGTTATAAATAATGACAATTTATAAGTTCATCTGACAGAAAGTTGACAAAGAAAAAGGTCAGCAGAGGCAAAATTTAAAAAAAAAAAAAAGTAAAAATGAAAATGCACTTCTCACTTCTCATCTTATAACCCCCTCATCTTGTAAAGTCGATCAATTTAAGCTTAAGTATATAATTTCAAGTTAGATTACTGATAGAACAAACACACACACAGTTTGTTTTAAAAATGGAAAAGTTGGGGAAGGAGATATGAGGAAGTACAAGTACAAAACTAAATTGTTTTAAACAGCAAAAAATTCTTAGACATTGTGTTAAACATTTAAAAGTGTGTACTTCCAGGAAGAAGGACCAGAAAGGGGAGAGGTTGCAGATGAAGATTTTTGCCTGCTTTAATGTTCTTTAGTGATGCTTGTTATTTTTTTCCCAAGCACATAAAGTGGTTTTATTTTCCCAACACTTTGAATTAAAGACAGCAAAAGGTCTAAAGTTGAAGAAAGAGTCCTAATACTATGGAATGTCATATAGTTAGTTTAGTCAATACAAGAATATAAGAAAAGCAAAATAGAATCTGACTTATAGATACAGAGAACAGACTGATGGTTGCTAGAGGAAGGCTGGTGGGGGATGGGTGAAAATGGTAAAGGGGAATAGGAGGTACAAACCTCCAGTAATAAAATTACTTCTATTATTAAAATAAATATGTCATGTAGATGTAAGGTACAGCATGGGAATATAGTCAATAATATTGTTAATAACTTTGTATGGTGACAGATGGGAACTAGACCTACTGTGGTGATCTCATTATAAGGTATACAGATCTAATCACTATGTTGTACACCTGAAACTAATATATTTTGTCAACTATACTTTATTAAAAGTATATATAAGAAATCCTTTGGTTTCATGTCTCTTCTAATTCCTGTGGTAATTTTTGAAGGGAAAGGGGGAAGTGATTTCTTTCTGAATAGGCAGCATAACCCAATAGGCAGTTCTGGAGCAAAGATTGCCCATTAGAAGAGGCAAATGCTGGGTGAAATTCCAAGCTGTGCTCTCCCCACTGTCCTCTGTCATTGAGTGGGAACCTCCCAGAAGAATATATGTTGGCTATGAGTTTAAGTCTGGAGGTTCACACCCTTCAGAGATGGCCACAAATTCTTCCTTCAAGAAAGACCTAAGCAGTGTACTCCATTATTGTCAAACCACTAATTAGAAAGGAAGGAAGCCCTCTAATTGTCTGTCGGGCAAAGTGAACTAGCAGAAAGCTCTGGCATTAAGCACATCTGGGTTCAAATAGTTCTAGCATATAGTTGCTCCATTACATCAGGTATGTTGCCTAATATCTGAGTATTATTTTCCTTACCTATTATGTGAACATAATAATAGTTTACTTACGGTTACTTGTTAAATAAATGAGTAAGGCTCTTATGAAGATTAAAGATAACAATTGGGAAGAAACTTATAGAGTGTTTAAAACATAATGAATGCTCAGTGTGCACATTAAAGTAACCAATTGCCCTAATTTTGGGTTTGCAAAAGTTAAGAGACTGTAGTTTTGATAGAACGTCTTACAGAATTCCTGTTTTCCTGGATATTTTATGCACCGCAATGGGACTATGATACACATATTACCCCTTCTACTTAAAATGACTTGATTTTCCCTCTTTGTCACCTTGCAAGGTCCACTGTCCATTCTAATATGTTAAAATAACTAGCATCGTAGGTCATGTCAGAAAGTCCTAGCATCTTAATTCTAAGTGTTTTCTTTGGCAACAAGTCACTATCTTGACAATATTAGGATTTCTGGCATCAGGATACCCATTTGCAATTCTCTCTGGAAGAATTTTCCGAGTTAAGCAATTCGATTGAATTCCTACTTGAACCAGCTCAATTCCCTGGAAATTTGCCATCTATGCATCTACTTACACATGCATGGTAGACCTGCCCCCTTTCTCACTGGCTACATCTTCATATTCTACCATGTGGTCTAACTTCCAGTAATGTCGCCTAAAAACATGTACATATACAATGCCTTAGCACAAATTAGAATTTGAGTATTGGTTTTCTCTTCATTTTCTGGATAAAGCTGTTTTCAGGCACATTTTTACATAGATGCAGTTTGGGTCCATTGCATAGGCTCAGGAGCCAGAATGCATCCCAGGTCTCCCATTACTGGATGTGTGACAATACACAGCTTACTTAATCTCTGTGCTTCAGCTTCCATCCTGTAAAATGGATGTGACAATGGTATCTACTTAATTGTATTCTAAAATTTAAATGAGTTAGTATAAGGAAAATACTTATATAGTGCCTAATATGTAGTAAACTATCAATAAATGCTAACTACTTTTTTAAAGTTTATTACCTATTAGGCAGGTACATAGTTAGGCTTTGCTTAAGTTGATTGATTCTGCCATTTAGGTTGTATTTTTAACAGATGCTTTACTGTATGGAGATCATAGAAAGCAAATAGTTTTCATTTCATGTGCCAATGTGAATTGATTGGTAATAGCTGCCTGGAACACTGTGTGGAAAAGGATTTTTGTGTAACAATGCCTGTGACTAGAAAGAAAGAGGGTCATTTGTTATCAGCAATGTCTGCCATAGGTGCAGAAAGGACAACTGGAAGTGTTCATGTCAAATAGTTGATATACACGTCTTTGCTGCAAACCAAATATAAGTAATCAAATATTTGTATCTAAATAATTAACTGGTTTGGTTTAGATATAGAATGAAAATAATTTTGTTCACTCTGAATATACGTTAACTAATAATAATTTAGCCTCTGTCAATTATTACAGAGAAGATCTGAGGCAGGTATTGAGTTTGCAGTGAAAGGCGTTGTCTTTCGCTACATCACTGATTACATGGCTTTTTTTTTTTTCATGGAAGGACATACTTTCAACTATTTGTACTCAACTGCAGAGAAGCAAAAGAGATTACTCCAGTTCTAAAAGATTTAAGCTCATCGAAATAACACATCTATGGCTTTTAATAATAAATCTGCTTTCTATCTAGT
This sequence comes from Rhinolophus sinicus, assembly GCF_057876585.1. NCBI lineage: Eukaryota > Metazoa > Chordata > Mammalia > Chiroptera > Rhinolophidae > Rhinolophus > Rhinolophus sinicus. The sequence continues at coordinate 25,134,091 of NC_142516.1, read as the reverse complement.
AGACTACGTTATTATAGAAAGAAAAATCAGTGCCCTGATGTGCTGCCATCTATCTCCCCAACCAAAGAGGAGCTCATATAGAAGAATCGAGTCTTACTCATCTTTGTGTTCCCAAAACTTGGTCTAGAGTCAATGTTCAGTAAAGGTTTGTTAGGCAAATAAATATAGAGAAAAATCCACTGCCCTTTGTTTGCATGAAATTCTGTAACCTAATTTTCTACAAGATTCCAAATATATCAATAATTTTTTAGTTCAAGTGGACTAAATGCTCCACTTTAAAAAACTTTGTCAGGCAGATTGTCAGGCAGAATAAAAACACAAAGGGACATCAAAAATGCAAAAATACAAAATGATTGTAAGTACAAGAGTGGGAAAGAACAGTACCAAACAAAACAAGACAAAACAAAAGCAATGAAACAAAAACCAAAGAAATAAAATGTACACTGTGCCTGGTATGCTGCAAGAGTTCAATAAATATTAGTTTTATTCAGAAACTTGTCCAAGGCTATGTAATGACAAGAATAGGTTTTTAATCCGTGCAGACTAAAGTCCATATGCTCTTGACCACTACACAGAGTTTCACAGGCACAGACTAAACATTGTAAACAAGAAAGGGAATAAAAAGGAAAATACCGATAGACTTAAATGCAGCAAAATATACAAAGGTATCAAAAAGTACCCTAAAGAAACTTAAGAGAAAAGCTATACGTGTAAAGAAATTATACTTGAATCTGAGCTAGTCACTATATAACTACCAGTTGAAAGGTATACTAAGCTCAGAGAAATATGTTATGTGACATCAGAGATGCAATCAGCAAAATACAAAGCTGCTGGTTTCTGAAATCCATTTCTATGTTTACTGCAAGGCTATCACACCCATGGGCTGCTCTCCACCAATCACTAAGGCAGACTTCTTCCTAAGAGACATAGAACTCTTTTGTGCAGATACACTGGTGCCAGGTATCACTGAAAGTTTCTTAAACTGAATATCAGTCTAAGATGCTCCCATCCAATTTACATTATAGTCTGAAAGTTCTCCCAGCTTTCCATGACTCCTTATTTCACATGGTTATTCTCCCTAATAAAATTGCATCTCGGCATCTGCTTCTTGGAGGACCCAGTCTAACACATCCTACTTAGAAGGCCCAGTAAGGCTTAGCCTCTACCTACCTCTCCATCTTCCTCTTGTACTGCACATTTTTTCTGATATGTTCTTCTCTAACAGCGACCTTCTGTTATTTCATCTTAATGTTAATTCCCTCCTATCTTTTCTTATTTAATATCTATCCATCCTTCAGTTCTCGGCTTAAGAATATCATTTTCAGGGACGCTTTCCTACTATTACATGTATGAAAGCATCTTGTATCTATTACAGCACTATTGCATATGAATTTTCGTATTTATTTTGTAATCATTTTGTTAGTTATTCTCTACGCCACTAAGTTACAAGCTGTTAATAAATAATTGCATAAACAAACAGCCATGGTAATAACTATTTACATACCATTGCATTCACAATATATTGTAAAGTGTCTGGCACATAGTAAGTGTTCAATAAATCTATGCTGACTGAAATCATGACAATCAGCAGTATAAAAATTTCCCCCTTTATTGCCAGTAAATCACACTGCAGTGCAGCAAAATATTTGCCCTCAAATCGTCTTCTCTAACCCATCCTTCCTCTCACCTACCCTGGTCTATTAAACTCACATGCATCCTTTTAGTCTCAGCACAAACGTCTATTTCTCAGAAAAGCCTTTAATGAAGACCACCACCACTAGCTGGAAGGCCCTGCATTACATCCTCCTAGAGTCCTGAGAAGCTTTTTCTATATAGTTTATCACATTAAAAATTTTTACATTGGTTTATATAGTTATTTAATTGCATAAAAATACATTGATTAATTAGTCTCTCTCTCCATCAGTAGACTCTAAATTCTGTGAGGCTCAGGATACAATAAATATTATAATTGAGTGAATGAAGAAGATTGTCTCTTTAGTGAAGAATACACCTGTAGGAAAGAACATTTGGACCAGTAAAGGATAAAGCGGGCAATTGATTGTGAGACAGATCATATCCTGGGGTCAAAATAGGATGACAGATCGTTATTATGTTATAAAGATGAAAAGAGTATAAAATACACACACAAAAATAAGTTGTGGCCAACTGGTGTACAAAATATTTCCCAGAACTGCAAAGAAAATATTAACCAAGCCCAGGAAAATGAATTTTTCAATATTAGAGACATAATACACTAAATAGCCAGCCAGAAACAAGTCCTGTTCTAGCACCTTATGAGAAAGACTGGGTTTTGAGCACCAGAGTCTTGACTATGAGTTCAACTAGCGAGTGTATTTCTTTATTACCATATTCTAAGGAGTTACATTAAAAATCATTTTTAGAAAAATGATAAATAACATATACTGAACGAAATAATGATGATGCTGATGATAATGATGGTGCTGATGATGCTGAGCACCTACCATTTGTTTGATTCGACAGAAACGTATAACTGGGATGCTCTTTCAGCCTTCTCCCAAAAGCAAGTACTTCCCTCACCTTTGTCAGGGAGAGAGGGCCTATATCACTTCCTGAATGTGTGAGTGTCACTGGAGATTGTATATATAGTTGGTGAGTGTCTATAGAGCGTAAATCAGGTGGGGACTAACTAGACAAAATGTCAGGACGTAGTCAAGCATCAAATCATTGCTGGGAGATTGATAGGCTAGATTCTAATTGCTGGTGAACTCAAGTCCACATCAAAGTTTGACATAGCCAACATCATAGACCCTGGGCGTGGGGAGGCGGGGAGCAGCTGTGGATGACTTAGCTGGCATGCAGCTGTCGGGTACTCAGACAATACCTCACACAGGAGCCCTTGGCTCTTTCTTTCCTACTTCAGTTTCGTGCTAAGGACATGGAAAATTTTCCTGCCAGATTATGTAGGGTCCATCTGACTACGTGTATACATTTGTTTCTGTCTCAGATCTTGCCACATTCTTAACACTCTTTTAGTTTCGTTCTTTCTAGGACCCTCCATTCTGCTTTGTCGCCTATATTATTCCTCCCAATCTCTAGCCCAGGGAAATGCATTTTAGGTTTGGGGAAGTATTTATCAAAAGCACTTGACATAATCTTTTTAATAGATATACACTCCCCAAAACTTCCCCAAGAAATAAATGGCTTTAGGTGTTGATGGCATGTGTAGATCAATTTAACTCTTTTGATTTTGATATTCCAAGGCTAGGGAGTTTCCAGGGGTGACAAACGCTCATAGGTGTTTTTATTCCCCATTATCTCGGAAACCTTTAAGACAATTTTTTCAGTTATTCTCATTTTTGTTTTGCTAACCATAGTTTCAAACTATCCTATTTCTCATTGTCACACCACATCTTTCTGACATTATAAAAGTATGTGATCAACAGTACAACCATGAACTAGCCATTTGTCAAGTTAATGGCACCTTTGCCTTGAAAAGAAATAGAAAAACTTCCTGTTCATTCTCTGTCCCTTTTTCAGACCCCTTGAACTGTCCTAATCCCCCGTCTTGCCATTATTTCTCTAGGTAAGTGATCCAATATGCTGGACCATTCCTTTTGAATTTACCTTTCACCACTTTGCAGTGTGACAATTGAAACATGACTCTTTAATAACATACACTTCTTAACTTTTGACCTTTGCCTCGTTGACCTCTAATTTTACTTTAGAACTATTATTTTACTCTAGACTTTCTAGGCCTACAGTGGTTATGTAAATCTTTTTGTTAGGGACGAATACGTATCTCACGCAGATTAAGAGAGTAAATTGTGCATCATAAAACATCATTAATTCTAAATGGCCCCAGAATACACAATCGTTTGCTTTCCATAATCAATATTTCCAAATGCAATCAGTGGATATTATTTTTAAAAAATTAGAGTATGTGGTAGAATAATGGTTAAAATACTTAGGAACAACAATTCTAGCAATTTAGAATAAAATAATTCCTACAAACATTACAAATTATCTTTTAGGAAAGCCTGGATAGGAAGAGATAGCTACTTTGAGGGGCCTTAAAACAAAGCGATGTCTAAGGATAGCCAGGATTCAAAAGCCAAGCTAATGTGTATGTCATCAGTTACTTCTAAAGAGTAAGTACTAAGATCCTACTTGTAGGCAAGACAAGACTTTAGCAGCTTGATGAAGAAAGAAGCCAGGCAAGAATAAGTGTTCAAAAAGGGAGCACAAGAGAAGGATTTCAGCTATAAACAGGGAAGTCCATTCTGGAGCTCTCTACTTTGGGTGCTGGCTACCTGGCGTCTGGATGCCTTAGACCTGTAAAAAGCACAGGCTTGGTTTGAAAACAAAAGGACCGTCAATATCATCCCTTAAAGCCATATATAACTATAATAAATAACTGAATTTTTTTGGCTGATTTGAATTATTATAAAGATAATTGAGTTGAAATACATATGTATACACATATGTGGTCACACATATATACTTCAGAATTACCTGTATAATATAACACTGTATTAGCAGCATGGTTACAGTAATTTCTTTTATAACTTTTCCTTCCTTGCTGCCCCCCATATGGCATTTCTCTTAGCCAACTGCGCTCTCAATTATTTGGCTATTGTATGAGACTTCTCCTTCCCAATCAGGGGTTCACTCTCTTCACCTCTTTTCAAGGAGAGTTCAGGATGAAAGTTACTGTGGTTTGACCAGTGGTAGCTAGAGGTAAAGGAGGATGAATAAATGAGTAATATTCCAAAGTGTGGGCAAGGAGGCAGGCCACATAGACTAGTTTATTTACAGATTTCAGGGTCCTAGGGGCTATACTCCAGTTCAGGGCCAGAGCTCCAGTCTCCAGAGGTAGAAATAGTATGAGGCTTATGCGATATTCACTGGTGGAAGGCGGAAACCCACCCTCCTCACGCATCCACCAAGGCACTAAGCTCTTCACGAACCTGAGTGCAGAATTCTTAGTGTCAAAGTTTGAATTTTGGCAATGACATGGCAGCTGTTGTACCTGGAATATTAATTTAGCACACATCAGTGCCAACTGAGTGCTCAACTTGCCACCTTTTCTTCAACACAGCAGCAGATGTTTGATTGTTAAGTGTTCAGTTACAAGGGAATGGGGGCAATATTAAACATACTTATAGAAACATAATTATAAACGCATATACGAGGTCTGACAATTAAGTTCGTGAACTCATCCTAGAAAAAGTGCTACATACATCATTGCTAAATGTTACTATGGTCACCTCTGAAGTACTCCCCTTGGGAAGCTATTCACCGATGCCAGCCTCTAGTCCACCCTTCAAAACAATTTTGGAACTCTTTTTCTGGAATGGTCATCAGAGCTCTCATCGTATTACCCTTAATGTCCTGAATGCTATCAAAATACCCTTCTTTCAATATTTCCTTCATTTTCGGGTAAAGAAAGAAGTCACTAGGGGCCAGATCAGGTGAGTAGGGAGGGTGTCCCAATACAGTTATTTGTTTACTAACTAAAGACTCCCTCACAGACGGTGTCATGTGAGCTGGTGCATTGTCATGATTCAAGAACCAGGAATTGTTGACAAAAAGTTCAGGTGGTCTAACTTTTTCATGACGCCTTTTCAGCATTTCCAAATAGTAAAGTTGGTTACTTTACTATTAACTATTACACCTGGTTTACTGTTTGTCCAGTAGATACAAATTCATAATGAATAATGCCTGTGATATCAAAAAAGGTTAGCCACATCGTTGCAACAAGTTCACGAACTTAATTGTCCGAACTTGTATATGTAAGCACAGACTGACATGAACATTGTGATTGAATAAATCATTCCAAGCAATTATTTAACTATTTATTGTTTAATTTTTAGTTCTTGCACATGTTGGAAAGATATAATTAATAATAAAATTTATTCATAACCCAGAAAATTTCTTCATAAAGGTAGAAGACAAAGGGAACAGTTTTATCATTGAATAAGCATTAAACCAGAGTGCAACGCACATCACAGGCCATTTGCTAAGGGATTGGAAAAACGAAAATCTCACCCTGTGTATACAGCCAAGTAGATACAATCCATTACATACATATTCTCAAGATAAACAATAACTGTTTCCTCAAGTAAGTGGACTTGACAGCACCATTTGTCACATATGTGTAGTTCATCCTAAATTCACTTGGTAATTAGGGTGACCACCTGTGTTAGCTAATTGGCTTTATCCAAAGGAATATCAATTTCTAATATCTTTATGACAAAAGGTAGTTTTGCAACTTAGAACAAGGCACTTGATGAAGTTAGGCTCCTATCCTAGCACAGAGAGCTAGAAGCTCTATCTTCCTTGATGATTACATTGCAAAGAGCGAGCGCCCAGGTCCTTTGAAATAAGTCAGACAGAGAAAGACAAACACCACATGATCTCACATATATGTGGAATCTAAAGAACAGAATAAATGAACGAACAAAACAGAAAGAGACTCAGAGATGTAGGGGGGAAAAAACTGATGGCTGCTAGATGGGAGGGGGTGGGGATGGGGGAGAAGGTGAAGGGATTAGAAAAAGCAAATTAGTAGACACAATATAGTCATGGGGATAGGAAATACAGAATGGGGACTATAATCAACAATGTTGTAAAGATTATGTAAGGTGCCAGATGGGCACTGGACTTACCAAGGGGATCACTTCATAGACTGTGTAGATGCCTGATCACTGCACTGTACACCTGAAGCTGAAGTAGAATAATATTGAATGTCAACTACAAATATATATATATATATATATATATATATATATATATATATATATTCACAGGATGTGGAGTACAGCATAGGGAATATAGTCAGTGGAATTGCAACAGCTATATACAAAGTCAGAGGGATAGTAGATTGGAGGGGTTATCACTTTGTGAGGGGTGTAAATGTCTAACTATTACATTGTTTTGTACACCTAAAACTAAGACTAATAATAAAAATAATGGTAAAGACCTTCCTGGGCCATAAAGCTGGAAAGTTTATTTAGTTTTTAAAACACTTACATGAGTCTCAAAAAGGCAGAGAAAGAACTCAATTACAAATTTTCCAAAGTAAATATATCAAAACATCATATTGTATACCTTAAATATGTACAATTTTTATTTAAACAATTCAAACAACTCATACCTGAAAAAAAAAAAAAAAAAAAAAGGAGACGTTTGTTTGGAAGGGGGTTGGAAGAGAAACACAGAACACTTCTGATCTGAATAAAATTAAATCTATTTTCAAGGGGGACAAAAGGAAATAAATAAGTAAAGAGAAAGGAAGTCTCTCCCTTAATTTTCAACAGGGAGAACTAAGACCTCATTTTTTGTTCCTGTCACCTGTCTGATGTTTGCTATTGCTGAGGACGGAAGTATTTGGCCACCAGCCTAACCTTCCTTGCCAGTGGCCTGGATCCTTGATACTGCTCTTTCTCGCTGTGGGTTTGAGTCTCCCTCCCTGGGCTCAATTTCTAGGATATGAAGCCCCACATCTAAGGCCTCATTGTTAATTTGTATTTGTCCTTACAGACAAAACTTTGTACATAGTAAGTGCTCAATAAACATTTATTATACAACCACATTAACATGATAAACAAGATGAGTAACTCCCAAACTGATGGAGAGATAAGCAAAAGAATCATTATTAAAAAACACATAGAGAGAAAATTAATGATACATCAGGAAGGCATGCCTAGACAATATACAATAAGATGATAGAGTACAAGGTGTCTCAGTTACAAGAGGAATGAATTGGGCAGTGCCAAGTCAGTTAGGAGTGCTCTGCCGTAGGAGCTAGAGGAAAGACTTTTTATAGAGACAAGGTGAAAGCAAAGCAAGGAAATTACTTGATTGGCTATAGTTCAAGCAGTTGCCTTATTTGGGAAAGGCTAGCTGGCTATTTGTGATTGGTTTTCCTTAGGTTTTGATTACTTAACCTCAAGATATTTTGATTACTTAACGTCAAGCCTTAGGTTCTGGTTGCTTACATAGGCTGCGAAGGTATTAGAATCACCTCAGTCTAATGACCTCCTTGTTTAATTAATGTAACACTCCTCAGTCAGAGTCACACTGTCACCAGTGCTCACATAAGGCCTCAGCATTATAACTATAATTTATTTTTTTATCCCTTTTCCCATTTCTATCCATCCCCACTCCAGCAACCATTTTAATATGTTTACTACATCCTTTGATATATGTGTATACAAAGTAAAATGTTTATTATAGTTTTGTGATATATATATGCATACATAATTTATATGGATAACATAGTGTTATGTTTATTTCTATTTATTACATATACAAATATGTGTATATACACACACACATGTATGTGTATGCACACACACATATGTTAAACATAGGTCTTTGTTTTTAAGATCTATCCATGTTGCAGTATGTATTTCTAGTCTATTGCTTCTCACTGATGGCTAGAAACCTGTGACCTGTACCTACCATATTACTCATTTCCTCAGATTCCTTCCACTTTTTTTTAATCACAATAATTTCGCCATGAACATTTTGAACATATCCCCTTACAGATCAAGGTGGGATTTACCTGTGATATTTACCCGGGAGTAGAACCACTGGGTCACGTGGTATATATATATTTAATTTCACCCAAAACTACCAGAGTTCTTCACAGAATGGCTGCACCAATCTATTTTTTCACTAGCAGGGCCTGAGGCTTCCTCCACACTCATTTCTACAACAACACTTGGCATTAGCCAGAATTCCAATGTTTGCTGGTCTAAGAGGGCCAAATAACATAACAATGTTATTTATTCTGCATTCCTCCTCTTTTGTTGATATATGACTGTCCTTGGTTTATTAAAAACATCAATGCTTAATTTGTCATATACCTTGTAACTATTTTTCCTCATGAAGCTGTCTTTCAGATAGGCTTTTGATATTGAAGTTTTTTATTTATTTCTAAATGTTTTTCAATATTTTTTTCATATGTATGGAGTCAAATTGCTCAAATCAATCTATTCCTCCACTTTACTGTCTTCAGTGTCATGGGCTTAGAAAGACTTTCTCATCCATCTATTACGTTAGAGAAAAATACGTTAAATATGATTCTCATTTACAAGCAGTAGAATTTTCACCTTTTAATAATCATTAGGGAATGTACAACAGAACAACTTTTCCATCTCTCAACTTCACCATGCTCTTCACGTCACCCTGAGGGTTCAGGAATAATAAAAATACAGGGGGAAAAAACAAGGAACTGGGCAAGTTTCAGAAATGAGATAATGTCTATTGTGCACATTCTTTGATGACAAAGCAACTGAGCTTTTACATTAAGATTGCTACTCTGAAAGAACTGAGTCTACAGTCATGTCAAGATGTCCTCCCTTGCATTTTCTATAGGTGAAAGTTACAATCCAAAAATAATAAATTCAATAGTTATAAACCATTATGAGTTAAAGCACTTCCTGTTCATCCCTTCTCTACCTCATATAACCATAAATTTGGATCAAAATGGCTGTTCATTGTTTCTTATATGATGGAGAGCCTTACCAAAAATTCGTAGTATTAACACTTAATTTTCATCTATAATATACCACTGAGATTATTACATAGTTTGAATGTGTTTTTTTCTGTGTAGCAAAGCATCTCACATAGAGAATATCTATAAATTCTTGTTCTTTGTTCATTTTAGTGTGTTGGTCCTTCTGAGCTAATATTTATAATAATTTTCCCTTTCTCTTACTATCTAAGGGCTTTTTGCAGACCAAAAGCTGTGCTTTGGGTATTCATTTGAGTGAGCTGTGTTGGCATTTTATAAAGGAGCAAAATCCCAAAGTAGAGATACATAAAACAAATCTGAAGCCTGCCATAGTTTGCAGATGATTCAGAGAATTTAATGATTCACTGAAGAAAGTACATAACACACTCCAAAAAAAAATGAGTGGCTTTGATGAAATTTCTCTCACTTTAGTCAAATGGCACAATCTAAATAGCCATGGGAGATATAACTTATAATCACATAGCCTAACGACTATTTATGGTTAGTCTTGTAGTAGAGATAGAAATTTAGACTGAAAAAAAGCTGATTCAAATCTAAACTCTATCATTTTTAAGTTTCTTAAATACTTCAACATTAATATTTTGGAGTATTTTTCTTCAATCAGTTATTCGGAGTAGAAAATAATTAGAGTAGAAATTGTAAAGTCTTAAGCTTAATTGAAAGAAGTAAACATTTTCAAAAAAATCTTATGTATAATAAACTCTTGAGCATTTCATAATTTCTTCTTTAGTCAGCCTTCCTGCAATTTAACATATCACATCTCATAACAAGTATTTAGGTTGCTCTCGAGAAAAACTGAAACAAAAAGGTTTTGGTGTTTCTTTCTATAATGCTATCATATATTCAACATTAGTTTTCTTGTGTTAATTTTAACTTGTCATAATTGTTAACTAGTATCAGGTAAATTCTAGATGCATCTGGTCAAATGCTGGCATCTTGGCATACAATATCCTGCTTCATACCTCATGAGGGTAATGCATACCCTCACTTAATAGCCAACAGTTACATGCACGAGTAAAAAAGCTTAAGCCGTATTTAGCATATAGAACAAAAGTAAAATGCAATTTGAAAGAGAAGAACATCTCATCCCATCTCATGATGCCTAATCTGAAGGGAGGTTACAACCCGTCCTCCATTCCTAAACTAAAACGGAACGCCCACTGACTGATTGCACAATTGTCTCCTTGGATGAATACATGCATTAGTGAGAAGTCTTCTAACCGGTAGAACAAATAAGAGTGAAAGAAGAGGAGCCTGGGTAGATTTAAAATTCTCCAATGCATAATCACAACCGACTCTGTCCCTTTGACTATTTTAGGCTTTCCCAGGATGAAGTGAAGGTTTTCCAAACCAGAAAGCTAAAAATACTGTTTTCTGTAGTCTGTATCAAAATGAATACTGTAGCAATTGTAAACCATAGATGAGGAATCCTCCCCTACAGAATTAATGAAATTGCCTGATTAAATTTCAGAATACTGGTTGCTTTGGGAATGAAATCCATTAGTGAATAGCCTTTGAAGCTTTGAAACACTGGGATTAGAAATAAACTCAAAATTCACTCTTGAGTCACAGATCTCTCCACTAGCTCTAACTTTCTGTATTATAATTGATAATTGAAATTCATTTTATTTTGTAGCAAAAGTACCAGTTTTCATGAATGGTTAGGCACAGAATTAACTATGGCCCTTTAAGAATCAATAATGTGCTTGCCTATCTGCAATCAGGTGAGTACTTAATCAGTGAGGAAAATTGTTAATTCACCCAGGGGTAAGTACGGTGAAAACAAATTGCAGCACTAATTGGAATAGTCATCACTTAACTTATCTCAAAGAACGTGTTTTTTTCGTTTTGTAGACATTTTGTGAAAGAGCCTAGACTTTTTCTCCTTAATCACCCCACAAACGCAATAAATCACTAAGTCCTATATATTTTACATTCTAAAATCTCTCAGGATCATGCCTTTCTCTCCACCCCCACAGCTACCTAGAGCTGTCAGACCATTCCTATCTATTAGCTGAACTATTACAACCATCTTTTAAGTACTGTTCCAGCTGCCAGTTTCTCCCACTTCTGTCCAAGTCTAATTTGACTATGTGACTACTCTGATTAAAATTCTTTTTTCCTATGTTATCGTCTGGATCGAGTCCAAGCCTCTTTACATGCCATACAGGGCTGTACATTATCTGACCTCTGTCTGTCCTCCAACCTTCATCTCTCTCCCAAGTGACAAACCCACCTTTAACTAGAGGCCAATCAAAAGGCTTACATTGCCTTGAATGTCGCTTTTATGGTGACTTTTGTTTCACAATGGACCGATCCAGAATGTTTCCCAAAACCTGGAAATATTCCTTATTACTCTTCCCTTAGTCATCTCAGAAGCAAGTTCTTGTAGGAAATCTATCCAGATGTCTGTAGACAGAACAGCTAATAAGACACTCTCTTACTATTGCCAGGAACTTTAGACATATTAATTCATTTACCAATTGCAATAAGACTAGGAAGCAGGATCTACTGTTATCTTCATTTTTTTCAGATGAGAAAACTAAGATTAAGTTTTCTCAGGGATTCACAGGGATGAAGAATTGTGCTCCATGTCACACAGGTAGTAAGTGGTAGTGCTAAGAAATATGAACTCTGGCAGTCAGAATCCAAACATCTACATGCTTTACTGCTGCTCCATACCCCTTTCTGATTTTTATCACAACACACGTGAGAGTCTTGGAGCACTAGAGTTTATCATTCTATCCCCTACAGCACTTTGAATTCTTCAGGGCAGGGATTATGTCTGTGTTATTCTCTCCATATCTTCAGCACCCAGTTTGGTCCCTGACAGAGTAGTTTGAATAAATGGGGGGAAAAAATAGCTCATGAATTACTCAACGTTTTCTTTTCCTTACTTTAGTTTTGTTCATTATGTCTGATGAGGATGGCCACCTAAAACACAAACTAAATAATGGAGTAAATTTAGCCTCCAATTAATCCAAATGGTAAGTGTTTGATGTTTTGTTAGCAGATTTAGTATGGAAAAAATTGAAAACAACTGATTTCAATGAAGTATTTATGTACATATCCTTGGAAGTCTCCTCCTTTCTTGCTACAAATGTATACTTAAACTTTGTGTGAGGCTTCTCTCCCCAATGAGATCAGAAATTCCTTGAAAGGAGACACTATGTCTGTTTTACTCTGTGCCTTCCCATCACTCAGTGATATGCACTGCACATGGAATGATCAGTAAACATTAGTTAAATAAACGAACCATTTATTTAATTGATTGAAGTTTATAGGGCATTTACAGTATTTAAATAAGACAATGTGTATTAGTATCAGGACATTATTCTGATCTCCCTTTCTTGGAGATTTCAGCATTCATGTTTTTCTTAACACATTTTTGGGATTATTTGTTAACTTTCTACTAGATTTTAAAATTCTGACTCAGAGGTTTCCACTGAGGTGGCATTAAGACTAAGGACTCATTGTAACAAATAATCACTTGGATATCATGAGGCTAAAAAGCCAAATTCCAACTCTGGTACTTACTAGCTGTGTGACCTTAGGCTAGCTACTTAACCTCTTAGCTACATGTCTAACCATAGGATTGTTTTACGGAATAAAGTACTTACTGCAGATTTGGCGTTTAGAAAATGCACTACAATGTGTTTCTTGGGCTGAAATACAGGAAACTGAGGATTCTTACAAGCTCTGACTACAAAATGTGTGACTTTAGATAAATTAACTATCTGAGCCTCACTTTCTTTTGTTTAACAAATACTACTAAATTATCTTTCTGAAAGTGAATCAACAACTTCTCTCGGTCTCACTAGCTTTAAAATCATTATATAAATGTTAGTCTTCCAATCAAAGCCTAGCTTAAGAAGACTGTGTGGAGAATCCATTTGTCAGTCTATTTGTTTAGCAAATATTCGTGAATCACTTACCACGTGCCATGCACTATTGTAAGCACTGGGGAATAAACAAAACAGACAACATTCCTGCCTTAATGAAGCTTACAACCTAATAAGGGATAACAATAACTGCATATCTATATAATGGCAGGTAGTGACAACTGCTATAAAATAAAGTAGGAGTAAGAGTGACTGGAGGAAGCTGCTCTATGAATAGATTGGTTTAGAGGGGCTTCTTGGAGGAGGTGGCATTTGATCACACAGCTGCATGATGAGAGGGAGTGGGTGAAGAACTTCCCAGGCAGAAGGAGTAATAAGTGCACAGTCCCTGAGGTAAGAGTGTGTTTGGAGTATTTGATGAACAGCAAGGAAGCAAGAGGGTCTGGAGAGGACAATATGAGGACAAGAACTGCAGAATATCAGGTCAGAGAGGGAGCCAGAGGGAAGACTATGTAGGGTCATAAAGGCTAAAGTGAGGACTATTCACTTCACTTTAATTGCAAGAGGAGGATCCTAGAGGGTTTTTTCCTTAAATGTTAAGGATTGCTCTGGTGCTGTGTGGGGAACAGATGATGTGCCTTCCACTGATCGACACTTCCAGATTTGCTAACTTTGACTTCCACTGACATCAGTGCCTCATCAAAATAATCTCAGTGTCAGGTGGAAGGTTGGGGCACATCTACTGTTGGTGGGTGTTTATTAATGACATCCCCATCGAGGGGCGCATTATGGAAACCTGAAGCAATGAATGAGCCAGCCCCTTGAAAAGGCCATGAAAGGGAATCCAGACAAGGGGAAGAGTGAGTGAAAAGCTTCCATGGCTGGGAAGAAACTTGGAGTGCTTAGGACACAGAACGGAGGCTGGAGTGCCTGTAGGTGAGTGAAAAAAACCAGGGAAAGGTGATGTCGAGTTTCATGGAGAGACAGACGATTGTCAGACCCCACAGGGCCTTTGGACTATATGGAGTTTGGAGTTTATTCTAAAAGCAATGGGATGTCCTCTGGGAATTTTAAGCAAGAAAGATTTTATTTATAATTTTAAAAATCCATTTTTAGGGGATACGGATAGCGATTATTATTATTGGAGAAAAATGTGAGCTGGCTATCTTGCGTAAGTGACCTAGGAGATATTTTTACCCTTCACCCTCTCTGTCTAGTCCTGTTAATACTACTTGCTTTATAGTTTTCAAATAAAACTCCTTGTGTTCAATCCCGCTGCTACGGGCTTGGCCCTAGTTCTCAGAACCTGTCTCATTTACTATTCCAATACGGTCCAAACTGGTTTTTCCCAAAGAGGAATTTTCATCATGCTACATCTCTCCCTAAAACCCTTCAATGTACGAGTATGTCTAATACTTAAAGTAATCACAAATTCTTCTCAGTTATAAGATTTTTTTTTTCTCCTTCTCAGTTATAACATTTGTCCCAGGGTCATTATTCATAGCACCAACTGTCACTCTCAAAAGTTGCCTAGTTTAAATGATAGAACAGAGAGACTCGAATAATTTTAGTTTTAAACCTACATTCTTTTGCAAATCATAGGAATCCCTCTGAGACCTATATTCCTTCACCATTGATTGCCTCCACCCTCCAACCTATATTTTCCTAGCATGCTTAGAAATTTTCAGTATTATTAAGCATAATGTGTTCCGCGCTCAATATCTTTGTATATGGTCCATATACTTCCCTCACTTGTTTCTACAGCCAGCCTCTGTATGATCTTCAAATTTTAGAACAAGGGGTCCTATATTCTTTAAGAAATCTGTCCTGCCCCTGGGTTAGGTTATGTGCTTCTTGTAATACCATAGCTCTTTGTATTATTTATTTAATTATTTATTTAGTAAATATATTAGGGTGATATTGGTTAGTAAAATTACATAGGTTTCAAGTTTACATTTCTATAATACATCACCATGTATTTGTCCCCCTTTTCCCTCTTCTACCATCCTCCCTCCCCCCTCTGGTAATCACAAAACTGTTTTCTGTGTCTACAAGTTTTTGTTTCTTTATTTGTTTGTCTTGCTCCTTTTTCACTTTGAGTTTTATATCCTACATATGAGTAAAGTCATATGGTTCTCAACTTTTTCTATCTGACTTATTTTGCTTAGCATGATAATCTCAAGATCCATCCATGTTGTCACAAATGGCACTATTTCATCTTTCCTTATGGCCAAGTAGAATTCCATTGTGTATATGTACCACATCGTTATATGTACCAGGATGTTATAGTCTTATACAGAAGTTAGATACCCAACAATAGATATAATAACAATATAATAGATATAATGATATAATTTAATATAATAGCAATAGGTATAATAGAGCATAATATGTAATATTTGAGCTCTGTATTGAAAGATAAGAATTTCACTAAACATGGAATTAGAAAGTAACTGAAAATAATTTGATACAACTATACTGTAAAATGTAAAGCAAAAAGGAACAAAAAATTTGTGAAAGTTTGTCTGTTCTGCAAAAGTGTTTTGATGTCATATGTGAAGCTGAAAATAGGTAATGTCGACAGACAGGTGGAAACTATAAGAAAAAAATTTTAAAACACAGTAATAGAAATAAAGCATGCCTCCTACAGGCTCATCATTAGACTCAACATAGATGAGAAAAGAATCAGTGAATCTGAAGATAGGTCAATAGAAATTTCCCAACCTGAAACACAGAGGAAAAAAGAAAAAGAAAAACGAATTAAACAATCAAGAACTGTGGGACACTTTCAAAAGGCATAACGCAATAGGGAGGTGATAGGGATCCACCTTTGGTTTTGAAGAAATAGAATGTGAATTTTAATGGCTTTATAAGTGTCTTAAGAGAGTTCTCCGTGTCTTCTCACTCAATGAGAAGATACGGAGAGGCCATCATCCCTACTTTAGTCATTTAATGTGTATCTGTTTGTTTATTTATAAATAAGCATAAAAAAAGAATTTTTTCTTTAATAATAATAAAGAATAAAAATTCATTTTAAATAATAAAAAGCAATTGCAATAATAATACAGGCAGAATTTAATTTAGCTATGTTTTTGCATCACTGGTATTGAAGGAATAGACCTGAAAGGTACTTTTTCTGTGATTTCCAGCATTTGGTTTTTCAAGTCAGGCACAACATATTGAATTTTATACTTGGCATTTGCCCAGAGTTTTGTGAAATGCTTGAGTCTGGAACTAGTAAAGAAACAAGAAAATTAAATAGAGGGGGGAACCATATGTTTGGTGTGAATCAATCTTTCTTGGCAGATTCCTTCCTGTTTGGTTTTTCACATCCTCAGCAATAACTCATTACTTGACAATAACAAAGATCAATCGAGTTTAGTTATAAATCAAAATTTATAAATGAGCTAGAATAGGCTTCCTTTGCTGCTCTGGTTTTCTTAGGTCACGTGTCAGTATGTGTTTCTAGATAGTAGTGATAACAATATCCGCCTTGATATTTAACACTTAATAGCTCTTGCACATCATCATCCTGTGTGTTGGAAATATATTCAACGTTATTGATGAATATTATCTTGAATTATGATGAATATAATTGATGAATAATTCATGAGCCTCTTTCACTCACGAAGGAGGGGAGATCCTGAGACGGGGCTAGCTAAAACCTGGCGCCAGAGGATGCGTTCTGAGAGATCGAATTAGCAAAGAGCATCTTCCCAGAGCTGAAAATTGATCAACCACAAGGAATCAAACCACGCCAAGTTCAAAACCAGGAGGAGAAGAAGAAACAGGGCAGCAACTTGAGAGTGAGTTTTTGCATCAGAGAGGGAGAGATAGAGAGAGGAAAAGTAAGTCCAGGGTTATTTCTGAAAATATCTAATGGCAGCCACTGCTAACATTATAGACAGGCATATATTAGTTGCATCAGTGTTTTGGACTGGCTTTTAGCATGGACTGTCTTTTAGGCATGAGCATGTATATCTCAACATAATCTAAAATTCGTTTTACATGTTCTCCATAGAGCAGTGGCCTTGAGCCTGTTTCAACCTTGATGCTAAAATGTCTTCACTTCTTTTTAAAACTTTGGTTTCTTTAACACATACACTCACTTTACTCATACATCTTCTCTATTCCTAGGGTAGTGTTCTGTGCAGTATTCTCAGTACTCAGAGCTTTGCATGAGAGTTTTAGTCTATCATGTCATTCTGAGCAAATGAGCTGGGAAAAACTAAGGATTATTTTAATATTAGAGTTCTTAGAGCAAGGAACTTTCTAACTATATTACTAGGTTCCTAAACTACTCTTTCATTTATTTATTCATAGTTTAATCTTGCACTGGAACAATCCATTAGCAAACCATTCACAGCTTTCAACGTCTATATTCTGGCATTTTAAAATATTATTTAAATGAATGCTCCTTTAATAATTTTTTCAAAATCTACATACTAGTCTCCATCTTTTACTGACATTATGCATATTTTTTTCTTTATTTTTCAATCTATCTACTATTTCTGTAGTTTTAGACTCTTCTAGTTGAAATGGAAAGAACTTGAACTTGGAGTAAAAACATCTGCTATAGATGTCAGCTCTGTTATTTTATATTTATGTGACCTTGGGAAATAACTTGAATGCTTCAGTTCTTTAGATTTGGTTTCCTCGTCTCCAAAAATAAGAATACGAACACATGCTTATTTAATTTCAGAGTTGTGAAATTAAATAAGATAATGTAAGTGAAAGTCTCAGGCATCTACTGGGTGCTCAATAAGCTTTTGTTACCATTCGGTTGTGAGCTCTCATCGCCCTTAACATTGCTTCCAAAATGTTTAGAACTATTATAATGCAAAAGTATTTACTCAGGCAAGGCTACACTGAGCTATAAATGCACTGAGGCGGTCATATTTTCTCAAGGAACCAATTCAAATCTCATCTTCAAAAATTGTAACTCTTCATGGATGTAATGACTTCTGAGGATAATGGTGAAAGTTAGACAAAATTCCTCCCAAGGACAATAGTATTCTTACAAGGGAAAGACAAGAGGAAAGGCGCTACCCTGAAAACCATCCATCTATTCTCTAGCTATTCACCAGCACTCTCTTCTTCCCCCATCACACTCTCCTTCTCCTCCTGCCTTCTACCCCTATTCCTCCTCTCACGATTTTTTCTGTTTGCAGCCCCTAGATGCCCACATAGAGCCCTACGAATTTCAAAACCCAAGGTCTCAGCAAGTGCTACAGTAAATCCTGTAGCCCCTTGCAACTCCAAATATGGTCCATGGAGGATCAGCATGATCATCCCTCTGAAGCTTGTTAGATATGCAGACTCTCAGAACCCACCCCAGACATATGCAATCGGATCTGCCGGTTAACAGGATTCCCAGGTGATTCCTATTACATTAAAGTGTGAGAAGCATTGGTATAGCCAATAGTTCTGAACTCTGGCTGCACATTAGAACTATTCAAAGAACTTTTAAAAACTGATGTGTCCAATCCCTGCCCTTCCAAACGATTCAGATCTAATTGGAATGACGTGGGGCTGGAGCATGACTGTTTTTAAAGAGATTCTAATGTCCTGCCATGTTCGAGAGTCTTTTTCCCACCCCAGTCATACTTTCATACAATAATATTGTTAAAACTTCAGCTCCCTAATCAGTAAGCATTTCTATAGTTAAACAGCTTTAGCTGCCCATTTAGCAAGGCTATACAAAGAGACATACTCAAAAACACGTTCTGTATCATTTTTTGCAAACAGCATGCCAACATACAATGATCTAAAATTTTTTAATTTAAATTTAAAAAATTTTAAAGGCACAAGGACACACACATTTTGTCTTGTGTGTTTATATAATAAAAACTTGGTCTGAAACCACAGTGCACATATCTCCTGTTGAAAATAACAATTGCCCTATAGACACAGAGGATTCCAAATGAAAAGTGAAAACTGCTCTTCTCCAGCCATTCTATCTGCCCAAAGGTAATAACTACTAGTATTTGCCTCTATCGTCTAGAAATAAAAATTAATGCCACATAGATAGATTTTTTTTTTATTTCCACAGACCAGAATCACACTCTACACTGTGTTCTTTATATTGCCTTTTTCATTTAACGTATCTTAGAAATCCTTCTTTTTTTGTTATACACCTTATTCTTTTCAATAACATGTGTTTGTTTGTTTTTCCAGTTCTCTGTTGAGTAAAGCCCTGGTTGTATCCAGGTCATTTTCATGTCTTTTTGTTTCTTTGTTTGTGGTTATTATTTTCCCATATCACAAGATTAAATGAATATCCTTACACATATACCTTGGTACAATTTGGTGATGGCATCTATGAGATATACTTTAGTGGTGTAATTCCCACCACAAAATGTGTGGGCAGTTTTAATTTATATGGGTGTTACCAAATTGACACTGACGAGGTACACGTCTACTCTCTCAGCTCCAGAATGTTGGTGTGTAATTCTGTCCTTACCAGGTCAAGATATTATCAAACATTGTAATTTTTATCAACATGACATATAAAAAATGAGAGTCTATAGTTGTTTTCATGTATTTTCCCTCTTTATATATGTGAAAAAGTCAAATACCTTCTCATAGGTTTATTGGTTGTCTTCTCTTTTTGTCATCTCTATCCCTTTCTGACTTTTCTGTTCAGCCCAGATCAAGTAAGTTCAGAAGTCAGATGCTTAGGAGCAATGGTTCTTTTCCTTTGCTGATGTATTGGAAAAGAATACCAAAGAAAAGAACCAAGGCAGAGACAGGGGCCACTGGTAGTTACCATGTCAACCTGTACAGAACCACGTAGGTGCCATGGTTCACAGAAGTAGTTCTTTTAGCTCTCTGATAAGTGGTTGATTATGAGCAACGACTGAAGCAGAAGCTAGAGAAAATCTGCTAGGGAAGGGAGGAGGTTTAGGAGTCTTGCCAAATCCAATCCTATTGTCTTTAAGTCAATGATTGAACATTAGTTCCTGCCTCACACCAGGTAGGAGATAGTCTTCCCCTCAAACAGGGTCGTCCTGCCTGAGGAAATGAAAGCATGCCTAAAAGAAAGCTTAAGGATGGGAAAAGCCTGGTTAGAGGGTGAGATTCCCAAGACAAAGATAAAGAAATATGACTAGTGCCAAAGCCAACTCACACAGGTTGAGGTTGAGATTCTCACCTCGAGCAATGGTTGGCAAAAGGCTATCTGTATCTCTAACATCCTGCCCAACGAAAAGAGACAGGGTGGCTCTATTAAAAATATTTCCACCACCACCCCAATCCAAAATGGATTATTGGATATTACTAAGGACCTTTCCAAAGAATTATTAAGGACTTACTGAAGAAAAAGTAAGCAGAATTACCAATTTAAACCTAAACACTATCCTTTCTTAAAAGTATATGTGCCCAAAGAAGTAATTTTAAAGATAGAATTTAAACCTAAACACTATCCTTTTTAAAAAGTATATATGCCCAAAGGAGTAATTTTAAAGACAGACAGGAAAAAAGCCAGGCACAAGTAGGTTGACTTAACAACAAAGCCACAGTCACGGAAGAGGCAGAGAGATTCCAAGTATAATGCAGTGCCCATTCTAAATGTATTTGCTGGCTCAGTGCCTATTGTCTGCATAGCTAAATCCCATGAGAGAACAGCAAATAAAAGCTGAAAGAGCTAGTTTATTAAAAACAAAACAACAAAACAAAACAAAACAAAAACCTATAAATGTTTAGGGCACATGACATACTCCTTTATGGATCTAAAATGTCATTTTAAAAAAGGAAAGAAAGCCTTTGCTCCTGAGAGACTTCGTCACTTCCTTAGGGACGGGGAGCTCAGAGGACCCGAGGCTGTTCTGTCACTGTGACTTCATCACAGTAAGAGAGACAACCAGGAAAAAGACCTGCGGTACAGAAAGCACGAGGCAGTGATTGCAGTGTCTCTTCAGAAGAGGTGGCACACTGTGCAAGTTCAGAGCCAGAAGACAATACACAAAAACATGAAGTGGTACCCAGTATTACTATGGCACCAGGAGGGAGGCAGTTCACCCGTGAGTGCAGGCTGGTGAGACAAGGCAAAGGAGCATGGCTTGGTGGGTAGAGACAGGGACCACTGGAGTCTAAACAGGCAACAGAGCAAGGAAAATGACAGATTCCAGGTGGCAGCAGCCAGACTTGGTGCTAGGCACATCTGATATATATCCCGGAGGCTACAGAAATGATGATGGATAAAAGGGAAGGTGGGATTCTGCACTAGCAGGTGGAGTATGAACCAGTGAAATAAAACCCATTACTTATTAGCATATTACCAGGGTGTAGTAAGAAAATACATTTATATGTATATATGTTTTTTATTACCAGAAAGTGTAATCATATTTCAAAAAATACGCCTCATCTGATAAAGTACCATGTGGCCATTTTAAATAATGTCGTTTGGGTAAATATTTAAAAAGCATAGGATAAAGTTATAGTGTAGGGAGGAAAAGAAGAATATTAAATTTTATACACAGTATAATCTAAAAATTTACTAGAAAAATATATAACGAGAGATATGGAATATATACCAAAACATTAGTGCTACTATTTTATCATAGTAGAATTATGTTGTTTGCTATTGTGCTTGTTATCATTTTAAAATAATAAACACAATGACACTAAAAGGCTAAATGTAAAAAGCTGGATAGACAGACAAGTGTAAATACAGCTGTGATTGATATTTTCATGCATACCTTCTTGCTTATTACGCTTGTAATTTATGTAAAATGCTATAATGTTAAAGCAAAAACCAGTTGAAAAAACTTTATCATATGTACTTTAAAAATGGACTCAAATATTATTCAGTAAACTGTTAATGAAGCTTATCTCTGGATAGAAGTATTACAGTTAATTTTTAAAAATACCTATAAATTTCAAAAAAAAATTCCTCATTTTCCTATCTTCTCTTTTGTCTCCTGCTCCTCCTCCTCCTCCTTCTCTTCCCTTCTCCCTCTTCTTTCTTCTTGTTCTTCCAATTAATCAGCAAAACAAATATTATTAATCCCTTTAAATGTATCTAAATTTTTACTTCATGAATATTTTTCTGCATCTTCTTGTGCCATTGAGGAAGACAAAAATACCATGTTTTTTAAAGCAAATTTGAGTCTCAGTCATTCCATGAAGTGTCCCAGGTAACTACCCTTCTTTTCATCACCTCACACAACCTACCTGGAAAGATGTGATATGATGTGTTGTGTCCTACTTTGACACTAAAATACAAGCCTTATGAAGGTAGAAT
Organism: Rhinolophus sinicus; assembly: GCF_057876585.1. Classification (NCBI taxonomy): domain Eukaryota; kingdom Metazoa; phylum Chordata; class Mammalia; order Chiroptera; family Rhinolophidae; genus Rhinolophus; species Rhinolophus sinicus. The sequence continues at coordinate 25,111,479 of NC_142516.1, read as the reverse complement.
TCTTCACTTAATCTCCTCAGTTCAATGTCAGACAATTAAGTTTGTGAACTCATCCTAGAAAAAGTGCTACATAACTTATTGCTGAATATCACTATGGTCACCTTTGAAGTACTCCCCTTGGGAAGCTATGCACTGATGCCAGAGCCTAGTCTACCCTTCAAAGCAATTTTGGAACTCTTTTTCTGGAATGGCCATCAGAGCTGTCGTCGTATTACCCTTGATGTCCTGAATGTAATCAAACTGTCTTCCTTTCAATATTTCCTTTATCTTCAGGTAAAGAAAGAAGTAAGTCACTGGGGGCCAGGCCAGGTGAGTATGGAGGGTGTTCCAATACAGTGATTTGTTTACTGGCTAAAAACTCCCTCACAGACAGTGCCCTATGTGCTGGTGCTTTGTTGTGATCCAAGAGCCATGAATTGTTGGTGAAAAGTTCAGGTCATCTAACTTTTCCCGCAGCTTTTTCAGCACTTCCAAATACTAAACTTGGTTAACTGTTTGTCCAGTTGGTACAAATTCATAATGAATAATCCCTCTGATATCAAGAAAAGGTTAGCAACATGGTTGCAACAGGTTTGTGAACTTAATCATCACACCTTGTACAATAGCTGCCTAATACTATTGGGTGCTCAATAGATATTGTTAACCCTAGGTTAACCATCTTAATATCAGATTATTTAAAACATTAATTAAGAAAAGACCCATATATTTTCCTTCCCACTGATCCAAATTTAGTATGTTTTAACACTTACTAGGTCATTTTCTAATTAAGAAAATATTAAGAAGACAATAAATAAGACTGGATGCCTATCAAATTCCAAGGACTCTGACTCCACAGTTCTTGCCATTCCCCTTCGCCCTCACCCCCGTACTTCCCCACCCCTATGCCTCAGTGTTTCTGGATTCAAGAGAGTCAAATCCAGTTTAATTTTCTCTCCAAATCCTGAATGCTTACGGAGAATGGGCATTTTATTTGAACATTTGCCTGTGAAGCATTCTGCAGATCAAATGTTGATTTGTTGATTTATTTACTCACAATCAACTTATATTGTCTGCAAGCCTTGTTTAATGTCTTTTTAATATCTTTCATATCCATTCTCATCTCTCACATTGTCATTTATCCAGACTAACATATTTTCTCAGAACTCAGTTGCATTACCATACCTTTAATCATTCTTCAAGATTTGATCAGAATGGCAGAAGGGAATTTCAAAAATGCAAATCTAGTCTTTTCATTTGGTCCTTAAAATCCTTGAGTAGTTCTTTGTTAACAGGATAAAATTTAAATTTCTTTATTTTACCAAACAAGACTGTCATAATCTTTCCCTTTCCATTCTTTGTACTCCTTTCACATGACTATTATTCTGGGTATACTTCATTACTATATTTATTTGGTATTAATTAAATATATACAGAAGAATTTATTGTGATATATTTAAATACTTGTGGTTATTCCAGCTGTTTCCTGACCTTGAACCTTTTTACCTAACTGCTCTGAATAAAATATGCTCTCAGAGATAGCTACAAATTAATTTAGCTATACAATTATTTCTCAGGATTTGGGTTAAGCATAATTTACTCTAAGACATTCATTCCCCTCTTCAATTTGGGTTAAAGCTCATGCTTACTGCCATCCTGCATCTACGCATGTCTCTATCTTAATGCCCTCTATTATATTTTCTTGGTTGCTTGTGTGTCTCTACAAGTAGAATGTGAGTAAATTAAAGATAATGTCAATTGTTTGAGTCATTCTTTTATTGCTAACAGGAATTACATTGGAATAGACTTAGTGGGATCCTCAGAAAAGCATTTATTGAATGAATGCACATATACAATAACCAACTTCAAATCTTCAAAACATACCTTGATGCTTAATGTCTGATAAAATTTCCACTTTCTGTAAGTGCTTATGGTAAGAGAGAAAACCAAAATAGTGCTTTACTCTCTTAAAAGCCAGCTTTTGCATTCCGTATTGCCTGGTACAGTGGGTGACAAAGACTATGGAGTAGCTATCCTTAGGCCTTGATTTGCATCACCATCACCTAGTTTATCACTCAGAAAATCCCAGTCATTAGGGTTTATGTCTGGCTGGGGCATCTGCTTTTTAAAACATGATCCTGATGCACATAGAAATCTAAGAACTGGGGTGGTGAAAGGTGCCTTCTGTGTTTTCAATTTGTTTTGCAATGTTTAAGAGGTCACAAATAGAAATAACATGCTGCACCATTTTTACTAGCACGTTTTATTCTATCTTCTGGGACTATCATGTTGTCTACTGTTTTTGTCTTTGAAGTCAATAAAGTCTTGTCTTGATGCTTTTGAAAGAAATCCCCCTTTAATAACTCCCTCCGTCCATTTTAATTTAACCACAGATCCTAGGTGTTTGAAGACTCCTCGTGTCTTTATGTTAGACTGAGCCATCCCCCTAGTGACAAAGTATGGATTGAAACATTTCTCACATGACCCCCTGGGACTCCGCTGCTCACTTGCAGAGGCAACTGCACGTGAAATTCCTCAAGAAGCTTTCAGAATAATCTGAGCACTGAAAGTGTCTCTGTTGAAGGGAACCTATGAATTTTGGAGTTCTTTCCCCCTAACATACGTACAATATTTTAAAAGGCATGACTGCCCCACCCTCACACACACACACACACCACGCAAAATCTTTATTAATTTATAAAATTCACACAAAGTGATATAAAGGAGTCCTTGGTCTGATGCAACATAACACCCTAAGGGAAAGCACTTTCCAAAATAAAAATCAATAGTATTCTACTTTGACTACCTTTGTAAATCTACTATGCAGGAAAGTAACTCCCATATTTCACTCAGAAGCTTTGATGTCTTTTCCTTACCATTGGAGAAAAGGTGGTAAGGAATGAATTGTTAACTCTGCTGTCAGAGGACATTCAGATGAGATCTGTGTGTTGCTATGAATTTGTGCATTGTGTTCTTGTTAATATATAAATGCCAAGTATCGATACCAACTCTTTAAAATAGTACAAATGCCTTCCTGAAGCCAATAGTTCATATCAGATTTGTATTCAGATGGCCTTTGGCTTAAAGTTCATGTGCTACTTTATAAGAAAAGCATGTCACACTGGTTTAAACAGGATTGGAAACATGAAACCTGGTTTGAAATGTGTTAAGAAGAGCATCTGCTTCCTGAAGATCCGCTGTGTTATAAATGGAAAAATACCAGGGTCACTCCCTTAAGGTATGAACCCCTGATCCCAGGCTCAGTGCCCTAGCCCCTGGCTTCTCACTTGGGGATACAGGAACCCTAGACACCACCAGGAAGCACACCATTGAAGTTTCCCAAGCAATAAAAATATTAATTATAATACCACTTACTGAATGTTCGTGAACCTGGGCTAGGTGTAATTTGTACAAACTAAATTAATCTATACTGTATGACATAGGCATTCTATTATTCTCATTTTATAAATAGAAAACAAATATTCAAAGAACCTGAATGACTTGCATGAAGTCACAGAGCTGGGAAGGGGTGCCTGGCTTGAATCTCAATCCAACTCCAGTTTCTAAGCTCCTGACCTCTATCTGTGTACAGCGACAAGTTCAAGCACTGCCCTGGGACAGCCGATCTGGTCCCCTAATTGCAGGCAATGAACCTATCTTCTCACTAGAATGTGAGCATAGCTGTTGTCCTTGACATTTTTCTTGTTTAAATTTTTCTGCTATTGAGAGTTTAGTCTATTATCCTTTAGCTAATTTTGATATATAAACAATCCATTCCCTTAATAGAGAAAAGTGGATCTTTTCTCCTCAAATAGTTACCCAGTATTCTTTCGTAATCTATTTTTTTCCTCGTATAAACCACTCAAGGAGAGCAATAAGAACTATTGTGAAAATGCAGTGCAATAACATGTGTAAATGGTAATTCATGGCACCTGGTACATACTGTGTTTCCCCAAAAATAAGACCTACCCAGACAATCAGCTCTAATGCATCTTTTGGAGCAAAAATTAATGTAAGACCCGGTATTATATTATATTATATTATATTATATTATATTATATTATTATATAAGACTCGGTCTTATATTACAGTAAAATAAGACTAGATCTTATATTAATTTTTCCTCCAAAAGACACATTTCAGCTGATTGTCCTGCTAGGTCTCATTTTCAGAGAAACACAGTAGAAGGCATTCTGTGAGTTCCACTGCACACCACACTAAAACTCCCCTCCTGATAGCCTGGTCTAGAAAGTCCTTAGGCTCTCTGACCATGCGAATGTGTTGCTTGAGATTTTTCTGAGCAATAAAAATGTAAACATTGAGATTTTCCATGCCAATTTTATTGAGAAGCAGAGAAATATGCTCTTTGTATGTGCCAGGAATTGCCATTTTGACATTACCTAAATAATTATGCTACCCTTTTCTTTTTGCTGCCAGAGTTACTTTGCAATAAAATTGTAAATAAAAAGTGATCAGTGGGTATGTTATGTCATATTCATGTACATGTAATACTATTAAAACAAATGTTAAATAGTGTTTAAGTTCAGAAGGAATTCTAGTTTTCTGACACTCTACTTACATCCCAGTATTAACTCATAGCTAGAGTGGAGTTATTTGTGTTTACATTCCACAAAAGCCATGAAGGTGAGGAAAATGCAATTTTGTGTTTTTCAGTGGTCACTGATAAATGATTTTATAGTTCTATTTTGAGAAATAAATGCATCTGATTCATTTGGAATAAGATCCAGATTTCTAAGAAATTCCATGAGATACGCATAATTCCTGTTTTGAGATAAGAAAGCTGAGACCTTGAGAAGTTCATTTGTCAAAGGGCACAAAATAAATACTGCCAATGCCTGTGCTTCTCTGCCTGGGTTTCCCAGGCAACAAGCAGGCTGAGAAGCTGATATGGGCTCCCAATAAAAGAAGCTCATGCAGGCTCGGCATCTTACACAGGTGCTGGGCCTCCTTCCCCAGAGAACTGCAGTTCTGGCCAGGTCCCAATGTCTTTAGATACTGGGGCTGTGAGTATCACAGATAACTCCTGTAAACAACTAGTACCCAAAATCTAAATGGCCAGTTTATTCCTCCCTTGATAAGGCTACCTTCTCATGTTTATCTTTTGAAAGGAAGACCCACAATTTCATCAATAGAAGCCTTTGTTCTTGTGTACCATCCTATGCAGTGGTGAGAGGCTGGCAGACCCTATGTATCTCTGTGTTGCTGATCTTACCTTATGATATTTCTTCTTCTCCCATAAAGTCTATTCCTTATCCCCAACCATAAGCTGATGTGGAATTCAGCCCAATCCTTTGCCTAACAGGGAACAGTCTTAAAGGAGCCCACCCAGTACCGTACTGCCTTTCTACCTTGAATGGAGGGGTTATTAGGAGAAGTTGTTTTAAACTTCTTTGGGTAGAAGAAAGAACTTCTAATTTGATTATGACGGGGAAAAAAGAACCTTCATTTGTTCAGAAACATGGCTCCAATAACAATGCCTGGTGTAACACCATGAAAATATTGCACTGTTACCTCCCCTACTTCGTTATTCTCCTACCATCAAATAAAACTTGTCTATACCCATGCTAATGTTGATTACTTCTTTGTCGACTTTCATCCTTTACAAACAAATTATTTTATCTTTTACGGAATTTTAAAGAGTATCTCATTGATTCTGTAGGGAATTACCAGAATTTTCTCCTGCTCCATCTCTCATCTTGCTGCTATTTCATTATTCTTTGTACTTAACTTTAAGTTGCCTTCCTTTCCCTCCTTACCCTCTGGGGGGTGGGGGATAGGAGGTGAGGGTAAGGGGGATCAAATATATGGTGATGGAAGAACTGACTCCGCTGGTGAACACACAATGGGATTTATAGATGATGTAATACAGAATTGTACACCTGAAATCTATGTCTACTAACAATTGTCACCCCAATAAATTAAAAAAAAAAAAAAGTTGCCTTCCTTTCCTGTCTGGGTTGCTCAGATCTTAATGGCTTATATACTCCCAGAACTTGGAAATGTATTAACTTCTCCAGCTTTTTTATTTATTGAACAAATATTTATTGAGAGTTTACAATATACTGGCACTGTGATAAATGCTGGGAATATATTTGAAAATAAAACTAACACAGTCCCTGTACTCCTGGAACTTACATTCTACTGGAGGAGAGAGATAGTAAGTAATGAAACAAGTATTTTATAAAATATTGAATGTAAAATTTTCTATGAAAAAACAGAGAGAAGTAATAGAAAGTAAAAAAAGTGAAAAAAATCATTCCAGTCTGGCTGCCTCTCTGTATCCTCTCTCTCTCCCTGTGAAGACTTCTAATCAGACTCTTTCCCCTTTCCATGTCGCTTTATACCAGCACTTCTACCTCCAACCCTGCTTCTCCTTCTGCTCAGGCTGATCTATCTCCTAACAACTTCCAAAAATATGCTTTATATTAATTCGCCCAGTTAATTTTAATGGCATTGAAGTTGTTTTCAAGGAATTAAATGCTATCATGTTGGCAACAATTCACAAAGGACAGGAATTTGTTTTGTTAAATATCATGGTACAATTACTGAACCTCTAAGCTTGTAAAGCTCTAAAAATATTCACATGCACAGTTCCATCTGGACAGAGAACAATCAGCCAAAACACGCCAGATTTAGACAATCTTTTTAGGACTGGTGCTGAAAAAAGTAATTTCAAACATTTAAACTCAGCGTTACTTTTTAAAACTTGAAGTGGGCAAGTCCAATTAAGGTGCGCTAATGACTTTCAGTGCAGATTTAACCGACATTAATCAGAAGTGTTCTCCTTGTTTATAGATGGACTTTGTAGAAATGGCTTTGCAAGGTTTTGCTTACCCTTGCTGGCAGTTGGAAGCAGCATAATTTATTTGTGTAGCATCCTTTATGCAAACTATATCCATTCCCCACATGTTCCCTTGAATTAAATAAGGCAAGAGTGTTGACAGAATAAATTAAAGAAAATCAAGGCATGCAAATATTATAGAAGGAATTAATTAAAACCCACGTGGCATTTGGCCAGAAAAAGAGAGGGAGAAACTAATAAGTATATTCAAGAACAGGAAAAACAACTTTCGATGATATTTGGAGGAAATGGAATGTTGAAAGTGATCGAGAATAGCTAAAACTGGTATTATGATGAAGGGGGTAATATACTATTTTACAAAAAAAGGAATAAAGAGAATTCAGAGTTAAATGTGGCTTCAATGTTAGGCAAGTCTGTAGTTAAATATAGAACACGATTTTCTTCTAAGAAATTACCACAAATTGCATTCAGCTAAGATGTAGTCATAGTATAGGAAGAACTTTAATAAAGTAGGTTTTTAGGTCTCCTGGGATATATTCAACTTCATTTCAGAAGTGCAATCACAATACCAAAATAAGGAAAAATACACCTATTTGGAGAACTCTGCCTAAACATTTCTGGGTGTCGTGCAGGGGACCCTGCAGGGGACCCTGCTAGCTGAGCCATTTATCGTGCGAGGCAGCCTGCAGGGCCTCTAGTCCCGCTTCCCACATAAGAATGCAGGATATGGCTGGGCTGGATATGGCTAGGCCCATGGAGCCATAGGTAAGGGAGTCATACCACTATAGTCTCACTGGAGGCACTATAGTCTCACTGGAGGCTGGATCCATACAACCTGCAACCTGCCATCCGCTTCTCTGCCTGCCAACCAACCGACTGACCAACCAATGCAGCCGCGGCAGTTATATCAGTGGCTAATTGGCTAACTGGTTACAATTAGCCACGCTGACGGCCATCTACTGCCCGAGCCAGCACTTTTCCACATGAGGCCAAGAGCCTGGAAACTGCTGTCTGGGACTCTGTCCCCACACTGAGTATATTCAAAATGGTTATGTATTCTTCTAAAATAACGCCGTAAAATCTACTACTAAAACAATGAAGGAATTGGGTCTGTGGGATTATTAGATCTTCTGGCTAACTGTGGATTTGATATGATTCTTTCTGTATCACACCTAGGTAAAAATTTCCTTTAGATATCAAGTACTGAATAAATTAATGGTCTAATGGTGGAGATGTTCAAGTAAATAGCTGACCATAGTACAATGAAGTACAGGAGAGTTTTGCAAAATTGTTGGAGAGCAGAGAAGGAATTCCTAATTTACTCTGGGAGTCAGGGAAGATAGTATAATTGGTATGATACTTGCAATGGGTCTTCAAAGATGACCAAAAATTTAAATTTGACAGGGACATTTTAGACCTAAGGGAGAGCATGTGCGAAGACACAGAGATGTAAAGATCTCTGCCCAACTGCCTCCGAATATTTGCCAATGCTTGAGCGTAAGGAAAATTGAGGAAAAAGCAGAAACAAAACTGGAAGGCATGTAGTGGTCAGATGTGGGGCGGCCTTGCCTCAAGGACACAGGACGAGCCCAGGGTGGAACAGACTGGGTGAGGTCTATGGTAAGCTAGATATCCTAGATTTTTTTTCTCAAAGGAATCATCCCTTAGCCAGTTCCAGCTGCGTGTTGCCTTGTGTGAATGCAATATTTTGTATAAAATATTGCTGTGTTTAAATGAGGACGTTAATTCGAGTTTCTAGAAATTTGAGAATATAGGAAAAAACAAAAAACAGAAAAACATTTCCCTGGGCAAATTTCACTTGAATGGGCTTTCCTTTTGTAGCCTCTACTGTATGAGAATAATACATAAATTGAATTAATCCTAACTAACCCATGTTGTATAGTCTCCTAGATCTAGAAGCTGGACTTGTAATTCTATGTTAATGCTATCAATTTATTGTCTTGTGTTTTCTTTTCCCTTAAAGTGAAGATAGTGTTTAAGTTATATGACAGTTCCAATTAATCAATGTAACTATATCCTTTTGAATTTTATCTTGTAGGACAAGGGTACCCACATTTTTATATGAAACAGAATCTTGCAGAATGTTTGTAAAAATTTAGATTCCTGGCATTAAGTTAAACCAATAATATCAGAATCCTAAGACCCAGGAGTCGGCCTTTTTAGGAAGCTCTCCATACTTTTCTGATACAGCGGTCTCATAATCACACACGGACAATCTCTTATCTAAAGAAGGGTTGGTGTGAATGAAGAGATTCATCCTTTTCCACTGTATACACTGAACATGACCAGACACAGAAGCTAATCAAAGTCCAGGAAACTGAGATAATCGGATTTTAAAATTAGAACCTAGCTGATGATGGGTGGAGGACCTAGGTCTCCTTGAGTCTTTTCCTGAATCTGGAAGCACTCACCAAGAGCAAATACCTGTAAGCAGAAGAGTCAAGCACATCAGCATATTAAGCATGATGCTCTAGCTCTGGCTTACAAACTGCCTATCTTAACCTCTAGCCCACGGGTGTCCAAACTGTGGCCCACGGGCCAATTGTGGCCCGCAATCCATTTTTAATTGGCCCGCAGCAAATTCCAAAAATATATTTAGTTTGCTTAAATAAACCAGGTAAGGCAATACGTACTTCACCTCGAGTGAGTGGCCCGGCTATTTGCGTATTTTACCGCATATGGCCCTTGGTAAAAAACGTTGAAAACAGTTTGGACACCCCTGAATTCTAAGCTAGAGTCTAGCCAATGCATCCAGAGTTACAAAAACAAATAAATAAAAACCTACCACATCGCATTTCTTATCATTCTGTGGCCTTACAGAACTTTTTCACATGCAAATGCCTTTGTAAAACCTAAGTCCCCTGCCGGCAAATCCCTTTCCCCTATTCAATTCCTCACCTCACAAACACCCATCTATCTCTTAGACTTGGCCCAAATGCTACCTCCTGAGTGGTAAAGCTCTCCCACAAGACCAGGTGATTCATTGCTCTTACCTCTAGTTCCCACAGCAGTTGTTCACATGCAAAACAATATATTTGATCGCAATTATATTTATTTCACTATCTTTTTTATTAGACCTTGAGCTATTTGGAAAATTCAGCCTAAACAGGAAATTTACTAGCCTTTCACAGATACCAGGTAATGGACCCAACTTTTAATTGTATTTGTGAAAAGACTGCCAATGCAGAGGCCGCTGGAACAATTAAGCCACAATCAATCCAGCGAACGATGGCTGAGTTAATTAATAGTTTAAAATTTTTTAGTTAAATGGAGGTCTACTAAGAAATTCTAAATCAATTCAATTACTAGATATCACATTTTATATTCCATTGCCCTAATTGGTGAGATCTATTTCGCTGTAACATCTAGGTTGTTTGTGATGTTGTTTTCTTTACCAGAAATTATTGTACTAGTAAAGGGCAGGATCTTTATTAAAACTCATTTACTAAATCAGAGAAAGAGAGCAGGTAATATCATAAAAAGCACGGATCTTGGAATCAGATAAGCCTAGGTTCAAACCATAAATATAAGTTACTTTATTATTCTGAGCCTCTATTACTTCACCTGTAAAATGGAAATTGTTTCACAGGGCAAAGAGCTATTTAGATAATTAAACAGATGAGAAAGTACCCAGCATATTGGCTAACTATAATAATCACTCACAACTTTGTTACTGCTGTTGTTATAACAAACAGTTGCACCAGTGACAAGTCCTTTCTGTTACAAAACCTAGAAGAGCTGAGGCAGTGAAGACAGGCTGTTAGTTGATTGAGCCCAGCTTTATACAAAGAACCTTAGCAGAAGAATTAACTGGCATGCTAGGGTGTGTATTATGAACACGTTTCTTGAATACTAGAAGAATTTATAAGAAGAGTTTACCTCGTCCAAGCATTTTAAAATTGGTACGTCTGCTTTACAGATAAAAAATCTTCTGAGAAAATTTTGGGTGTTTAAAGGCACACACTAATCAATGGATAGTCATGATTAGAACATGCTGACTTTGAAAGAGCACAGACATCAAAGAAGAGGACAAGCAGTGGCCCTCGCAGGGACTCAGAGCCTGTGGAGCTTCCTGGCCCTGGATTTTTTTTCTTTTTCCTTTTTTTAAACAGTTTTATTGAGGTACAATTGACATACAAGAAACTGCACATACTTAAAATAGACAACTTGATGAGTTCTGACATATAGCCACACCCTTGAAATCATTACCAGAATTAAGGTAATAACTATATCCATCACCTCCAAAAGTTTCCTCCTTTTCAGTCCCAAAATTTGAATTTGTCAGTGTGCCAAGCGTTAACTGGTCTCTTCGGGACAAGTTCATAACAACAAAATTCTCAAGAGATAGATGGTAAGGTAGACACTAACAGACTTGTTAATTTACCATGGAAGAATAAACACTTCCAAAAAACTCAGGGCACTCTTTCCCTGGTATTAGATAGAAGCTACTTCAGTAGTTTGGAAATAGATATGTCATCAGAAGTTTGCTCAGCAAGGAAGAATCAGAGTAAAGGAATCCCTTGTTCTTGAGGAAATTTCAACAAGGACAGAGAAAATCCAAACGTCTCTTCTTGTCCCCCAATCCTGTTCACTTTTCTAGTGGTCAACTCTGTGTCTTTTGGACAAAGTCTATCTTGGGCAAAATTCCTCCTTTTCTAGACTCAAGTAGATAAGATGCCTCTTTTCTTCACAGAAACGTGCACGCTGCAAAAGTTTCAGTGACAATTTTCTCTTGTTATAGCCTGGTCATTTTAGTAAGGCTTGGACATTGTCCATAACGTACATGACACTGTCAGTCATTTATCTTTGACCATACAGTTATGTCAGCAGATGATTAAACTCTTGGATATTGTATGCTGAATCCTATGAGATACCATCCCAGAGGATGACTTTATCTAGCTACAGGCATTGAAGTCACCTTGCCATGGCTCCTATAGAAATGGCAGCACCAATACTCACCAGTCCTACTAAGACACATAAAATGTTTTCATTTTATACTGCAAAAGGACTAGCAACTTTGACCGTGTGATGGGACTTTATAATGAATTCCTCGGTCCTTTCTCAAGGATATTTGGTGCTACCGGCAGTCCTCTCTTCACCTTTGGCACATGATTTATGGAAATATTTAAATGTTTCAGTAAGTTAAACATGTCAGCACATGTCAAAACACTTAAATTATAATGAGTCTATGACCTTAGGACAAACATGTCAATATCAGAAGCACTCCTGCCATAATTAATGTCCTCTATGAATTGAGTCTCTTTGAAATGACTTTTTGCCAAGCACTTAAACAAGTTAACCACTGCACATATTTCCCAATTGAAATATTCCTAGCATTAATTCTCATGGAATTAAAGAATTTTAAGGGCTAGAAATTATTTGATCTTTCTTACAGTGGGAAGAATTGCTTTCCAGTAAGAGCCCACTAAAAGAATCGTTGTCTCTACTAATAGAAAATGATATACAATTAAATTTTGTATCAATGTGGTAAGAAAAATTGTTATTTTTGAATAATAAAGTTCAGAAAGGAAGTTGCATCATAATTCTGGATATCTGGTACACAGTAGAAACTCAAGTAATGCTGAATGAAAACTTTAAACCTGTTATTATGCTGTAAAGTTTGGATTACAAAAGAATTCTTATTGCTTTTGATTTGAGGTTACTTTTTGGACATTTCTCCTTCAATTTCAAATTAATAAATGGTTATTGAACACTGGCTAAGGGAGGAAATACCATGCACTAGTCAGGAGCACTATGTTAGGAAGGCATTATGGTGAACTAATAAGAAGTTAGCATTACAGAGAATTTAAACTTATTCCATGATATACAACTTTTCTGGCTTATTGATTTATAAATGTGTAAATTTTATTTGTTTTGATTTGACAAGTCATACTTCAATTATGTTTGTCAATTTCTAAATTATTCTTAAAAATAAGAAAATCAACAATAAAAACATCTGGACTTGCAGTCTCCTGTGACTTGTGTGAAAATCGTTTGTCAAAAAAATTGTTGGTCCTTCAAAGGGTTGTTAATAGGGCCTCCTATGAAAAACTGTTTTCAATCTGTTCAGTGAACATGTACTTATGTTGTGCTTAATGTTGGGAACACAGTGTGAGGAAAAACAAATGAGTTGCCATCTTCAGTCTGTATGACTCTTTGAAGACTGGGATTATAGCTTATATTAGTATGCAGATCTCCACTTTTGGCTAGATCCTACTACAAAGGTTCCTATTGCTGTTTTTAGGAATATATGTTTTGTCTGACAGTTCTCCACCCAGCTCCTCAGTTGTGATCTCTTACAACAGTGGGTCTCACACTTACTCCATTGACAGAGCACCTGTAAAACATGGTGTTCTCTGAAGACGTATACTTGATCTGGCATAGAAACTAGGAAGAATTTTTATGCAGAAAAATGGCTCCATTGCATGACTCAATTATATAATCAGGAATACATTTGTTTCACAAGCTGTTAAACGAAGAAAATTTGAGAGTTTTGAAAATAAATTTAAGCCAGTAGAGGAAGAGTTAAGTCTTTAAACAGTATTACTTGAGAATGCTGGTGAACTGAAGAATTAATGAGCACATTAGGGTTACTAGAGGACATTCAAGAGTTGCCCTTGGTTGGGGAAGACGACACTGAACATCACAACAAACATACTCAGTAAATATGTTCAAAGATCTATCCAGGAAGTGTTCCCAAATGTTCTGACCACCCTTGTGGGCCTGACCTATAAATACGGCCAGCAGAGGGTCAAAGAGGTTTGAGGATGGAGGCAATGGAGAGAGCGCAAGAACTACCCCCAAGCTGGCATGGTATCTCCATCAACCATTTGCAGAGTTTCCGGCACTTGTCCTGGGTTTTGGCATTGGTCACAGTGGATATTCAGGTCATTCTTCATGCTGCTGTCATGCACATGTTTGTGTCTAGGTTGTTGAAGGAATAATCTTAACTGCATGGGGGCTATTCTCCTGAAGACAGAAACTGAGCCTTATCCAGCTCAGAGTTCTCTGTGCTGAAAACAGACTCTTCACGTGAAAAGTACTCTTTGACTATGGCTGACTTATGACTTGCTAAAGTAGATAGCCTTTTTCCTCAGGGCCAGTTTGGCTGCTATAGGCCACATCATTCCCTAGTGGGCTTCATCTTGGCTAGCAAACGGAGCACAGAATGGTGTTACAAGGAACATCTTGCCTTGCCTATGACATAAGAAGCTAGTGTCCTTCAATACTCATAAAAAAAAGTCTATTTTGCCAAGAGACCTTGGAATAGCTGTTATAGGAAACTTAGTTATAAATAACTTATTGAGGATCTATGTTGTCATGTTTTGCTTAAAACATGAAGTAGGAGTACAAATATTTTGATAATTATAAACTTCCTCCATCCTTTCCTACTTTTATGCCGCTTCTATTTTCTAGTGATTCAGTATTTCTCAGTCATGTACCAGATGTAATCTCAACATCATTGTGTGAAAAAATAATAATGAGGAAGGAAGCAAGGAAGGAAAGAAGGGAGGAAAGAAGGAAGGGAGGGAGGGAGGAAGGAAGGAAAAGAACGAAAGAAAAGACAGTGGGAGGGTAAAAGAAATACAATTATTTTTGCTTTTTAATATAAAGATTTCATAATACATTTTATACATTTCTACACAAGGGCATTTCTACACAAAGGCCATCTCATGAAATTTAGCACACATGCACCCCCAAAAGGAAATCAATCAGAGGATACTTATAATACTCTCTTTGGAAATAGTTTTAAAGCCTTCTGTCAAGAGGTGAATTGTGTTGCCCAAAGAGGATACGTTAAAGTCCTAACACCCTGTACTTCAGAATGTGACCTTATTTGGAAATAGGGCAATTGGAGATGTAATTAGTTAAAATGAGGTCCTACTGGAATAGGGTGGGCCCCTAATCCAGTATGACTGGTGTCTATATAAAAAGGGAAAATTTGGACACAAGAAGAACACCACACAAAAATGTCATCAGAGATTGGGGTGATGCCAAAGAATGCCAAGCCAAGGAAAGCCGAAGATTGCCAGCAAAGCATCGGAAGGAGACAAGAGACCCAGAGCAGATTCTCCCTCGCAGCCCTCAGAAGGAACCCACCCTGCCAACACCTTGATCTTGGATTCATCGTCTCCAGAACTGGGAGGCAATACATTTCTGCTGTATAAGCCTCCCTCTGTGATACTTCATAACAGCAGCCCTGGCAAATTAAAACACCTTTTTGGAAGTCATTGATTGGAAACAGTAGTGTCAGTCTTGTCAAGACAGTCCACTCCCACACTTTCACCCCCACTGAAACCATGCTATGGGATAACCTTGAGTTCTGCCTTGGCTAAAGCTTCAAGAATCACTTAAACACTGAAACCAATGGCGTTTCTTATCTCAGTCTCTTGTGATCACACAAAGGAGAGGCAGCAGTAGCCCTAGAGCCAGAGGTGCTCCGTGTAGAGCTTCCTTATTGTTTATCCTAAGCACTGGCGAGGCAAAAGAGCTATTGACTGATACATGCATGTAAGAAATATTAATGCGTTCAAGGACATGGACAAAGCCTCCTTATTTCTATTCTTCATAGCCTCCAGCTCAGTACTGAGCACATAACTATTACTTAGTGTTTAATCTTTGATAGAAGACACTATCAACTCTCTCCAAGTTTGTGTTTTAAAATATTTTGAATAAAAATATAAGTAAAACATCTTTTTTTCACTACTTTTAAATATCAATAACAAAGGTAGAAAAAAAACAAACCAGTGAATTTCTGTTTTCTTTCTGAGAAAACTTTTCAGTAGGGCTACCTTAAAGACAAGATAGTCTCTGTCGCCACCTATTGAAAGTAGAGGGTTATAACAGTCTACAGCTTAAATGTAAACAATCCTTTTGAAGGAAAAAAAAAAAACTATACTCAGAAAAATACAGAAGTATATAGCGTTCACACATAGAACTGCTTTCTATTTCTACAGAGGGTAGGCCAGTGTAGCCTTTCTTGCTTGTTATTTTGTGCCAGTTTGCAGGACCATGACCTTTGAGATGAACTACTTATTCATTCTGTTCAGCCACTGATAAATTCCAGGCACTGTAATGGTAATCCAAAGTAGTATAAGACACCTTATCCAGAAAATAAGCAATCATGTGATGTAAGGGGCCAGAGGTAAATGCCTGTTTAAATTGATTTATTCTGCTCTTGCTGTGCTACCAGAAATTTTCAAAATCCCACTCACTTGTGGCTATTCTGCTCACTAATAATAGCTTGCCTCTGTCTGTTTGGATACATTAGTGCATCCTTCCATCTTCCTGGACTTTCTAACCCTTTGCCCCTAATGTTCCTGATTCAGGCTGAAAACCATCTTTTGTTTTGATGATTTTTTTGAGGGGGGGCAAACTTCTTTGAATTTTCTCCTCATAAATTTTTCTTAAAAATGATTTTTTTTTAAAAGCAGCTTCTATGCCAGACTTAGAGGACCTCAACAAACCATAAAGTACACTGGGAAGCTGAAGTGACACTATATCGAAATCCTCAGGCCTGAGGTCTCTGTCCACTGGGGATGAGACGATGCCTTCTTTACTCTCTGTTTAGGAAATGCTGTGCACACAGCTGTCAACAACAACCACTACACCTGCCTAAAGCATCTGCTTGGCTGGTGTCCCAATTCAAGGAAGTTGCCAGAAAATTTATCAGGTGGGCATGCTCCCTGTCACCAAGAAACAAAACTCACTGCTACTTGAAAATCAGATCAGTATGGATTTTGGAGAACAGATTACTTCACAGGACACCCACACACACACACACTTTTCCCCACCTCCAGGTACTAGCCTTAATAATACGCCCTGAGTTTGTTCCTGAAGAAGTATAAAAGAGCCAGGGGCCAAGTGACCACATCCTCTGTTACAGTCAGAACTGTGTCTCCCAAAATTCATATGTTGAAGTCCTAACCTCCAGTACTTCAGAATGTGACCATATTTAGGGAGAAGGTTTTTGAAGAGATAATCAAGCTAAAATGAATTTATTCAGGTGGGCCCTAAACCAATGTGACTGGTGTCTTTGTGAGAAGAGGAAACAGACAGAGAGAGAAACGAGACACCAGATAGGTGCATTCAGAGACAGGGCCATGTGAACACACACATAGAAGGCAATCATCTGCAAACCAAGGAGAGAGGCCTCAGGGCAGGTCTCCTCAGGAGAGAAACCAACCCTGCCAACAACTTGCTCTTGGGCGTACAGTCTCCAGCACTGGGAGAAAATTCATCTCTGTTATTTAAACCTCGCAGTCTGGGGTATTTTGTTATGGCAGCCTACCAAACGAATACGTTCTCCTATCTTGGTTCAATACTTTATCTTGGTTCAATACTCTTTCCCCTCTAGGAAATTTGGCTTCACCGAGTCTTCAACTTGAGTAACAGCCCTAGTTCTTAGAAAATGAGGTTGTTTTTCCCTTGATCTTGACTCTTCCTTGGGGAGGTGTAATGATTTTCAGCCAGACTTGTGTTCAGTCAGGAATGAATGATTGTCTTCTTTAGGGCAGATCAGTAAAACATAGAAGAAATTCCCTCAGCCCCACATATTCATCAGATCACTTCCCTCATAACATGCCTAGGCACATAGATCATCCTGAGATTACTGAAAAGGGCCATCCAGGCCCCCCAGTGCCCTTTATCAGTACATCTTTCTTGTTACTGTAAGGAACTTTTAGAACGTGCCAAAATAAGACATTAATCAACTTCAAGGGCATATTATGATCCCAGCTGAGAGCTCATTTTCCTCTTTTACAAGTTTTTTTTCCACATTATGTTCAACATGATGTTCTTGCTAACTCCCTGAATCAAGTTATACTATACAGTGAACACCAGATGACGTTATAGCCCAAGTAATACATAGCTCGGTCTACCTTAAGATCTCATGATTCAAACTCCTCCTATCAATATTCATTGTTAGAGCTTCAATTTCCATCTTATTCTGGATCCCTTCTCCCCAATTTCACCAACGTGATTTTTTTAAACTTCAAGCCATATTCATATTATGTTTCTTCTGGCGAAAAACACCTGCTATATGTAAGCTATAAAGCTTCTAAATTGGCATATTTTATCTCGTGTAACTATCCAGGTTTATCACCTGCTACTCCCTCTTTTAGATTTAATGACCAGATCACACTGATCTACTTATCTTTTCCTGTAAAATGACATTTTACAACTCCAAGTTTAAATACGTGTTATTCTCCTTGCCTGGAAGGTGTTTCTTTCACATAATTATTTGGTTTCCCTTACTAACCTTCCAAATTCAACTCTGGTATCAACTCTTCCAGGAAGTCCTTTGTAACCCATTTCTAGACCACAGCAAATGTTACTTGCTCACTCTCATGTCTCACAAATAATTCTATCCTTATACCAAAGTTTCCTAATTAAACTCAGAAATGCTAAGGGAAAGGTTTATCCATTTATCATCTGATCACCAGCACCTAACACAATAATTGAAAATTGGTGGGTGCTGATTAAATGGATCAAGATCAGAATAGAGCAGAAAAAAGATGGAGTTTCTTTACTTGCTTGCTTGCATATTTTGGGTGGGAGGGAATAGGAGTATTAAAAATGTTTATTTTGCAATACCTGGGTCATCCAAGTAAAAGGAGCCCCTTGATCTAATAGTGTCTATGCCCAAGTGTTAGTGAGGATGCAGAGAAGTTGGAACCCTGTGCACTGTTGGTGAGAATGCAATGGTGCAGCCATTATGGAAAACATTATGGAGAACCCTCCAAAAATTGGAAAAATGGAACTTACCACCATATGATCCAGCTATCCTACTTCTGGGTATATATCTGAAAGCATTCAAAGGAAGATCTCAAAGAGTTATCTTTGCACTCAGGTTTAATAGAGCATTATGCACAACAGCCAAGAGGAGAAAGCAACCCAAATGCCCACCAACAACTGAAAGGATAAAGGAAATGTTGTATATACATATAATGAAATATTGTGCAGCATTAAAAGAGAAGAAAATCCCATCACATGCTACAATATGAACAAACCTCAAGTACATTATGCTATGTGAAATAAGCCAGTCACAAAAGAGGACATATTGTATGATGGCCACTTGTATGAAGTAGTCAAAATCATAGAAACAGATAACAGAAAGTTGGTTGCTAAGGGATAAGGGGAATTACTAGCATATAGTGGGTTTAGAGTTTCAGTTTTATAAGACGAAAAGTTCTAGAGATCTGTTGCACAAGAATATAAATATACATAACACAAATGAACTGTACAGTTAAAAGCAGTTAAGATGGTAAATTTAACCAATTTTGCCACAATTGAAAAATCAAGACTATTTCATTTGCTTCCATTTAGAGACAAGAAAAATAGAGGCTGAATGTGAGAATATGTCCAAGGTGAAACAGCAGGATAGTCAATTAAAAGTGTGAATATTCTTCTGCTAAGATCAGGAGCAAGACAAGAATGTCCACTATTACCCCTTTGGTATAACATTTTATTGAGTGTCTTAGGCAGTGCAATGAGGAAAGAGAAATAACAAGAAGGCATTACAACTGGACAGAAATAAAAATAAGGAAACTGTAGTCACAAACAGATAGTATACGTAAACAACTACAAAAAATCCCAAGGAATCCACAAAATAACTAATAAAATTAATAAGAGAATTTAGCAAGCTATTAGAATGTGTCAGATCACACAAATCAATTACATTTCTATTATGTTCCATTGGTCTATAGGTCTGTTTTTATGCTCTTTTAATCGCTACAGTTTTATAGGGTTTTCTTGTGTTTTGTTTTGTTTGAATTCAGGAAGTGTGATACTTCCAGTTTTGTTCTTTCTCAAGATTGCTTTGGCTATTTGGGGTCTTTTGTGGTTCCATACAACTTTTAGGATTGTTTTTCTATTTCTGCGAAAAATGCCGTTGAAATTTTAATAGGGATTATATTGAATCTGTAGACTGCTTTGGGTGATATGGACAATTTAACACTATTAATTCTTTAAATCCATGAGCATGGAATATCTACTTATTTGTGTCTTTTTCAATTCCTTACATCAATGTCTTGTAATTTTTGTGTATATATCTTTCTCCTCAGTTAAATTTATTCCTAAATATTTTATTATTTTTAATGCTATTGTAAATGGAATTGTTTTAATAATCTCTTTCTAATAGTTTGTTGCTTGTTTATAGAAATGCAACTGGTTTTTTATGTTTATTTTTGTATCCTGTAACTACTGAATTTATTCATTCTAAGAGTTTTCTTTTGGTGGAGTCTTGGGGGTTTTCTATATATAAGAAAATGTTATCTGCAAACTCAGGCAATTTTACTTCTTCCGTTCCAATTTTGATGCCTTTTATTTCTTCTTATCTAATTGCTCTGTCTACAACTACGCAATATCATATTGAATAGAAGTGACAGGAGTTGGCACTCTTGTCATGTTCCTGAGCTTGGAGGAAAAGCTTTCAGCTTTTCACTGCTGCGTATGAAGTTAGCTATGGGCTTGTATACATGGCCTTTATTATACTGAGGTATATTCCTTATAATTTATTGAGAGTTTTTATTATAAAAGGGTGTTGAATTTTGTCAAAACTTTTTTCTGCATCTACTGAGATGACCAGCAGGTGCTGGCCTAGCTCCTGGGGCTGCAGGAGCCAGCCTGACACTGGGGCAGGCCTGGAAGCTGGGCCCACAGGGCCAGGCATCAAGCTTGGGTCCATGGGGGCTGGACTGGCACTGTGGCAGCCAGGAGCTTTGTCCAGGGAGGGGCGAGGAGGCTAAGCCTAGAGATTGGGACCACAAGTGCCAGCATGGTATCTGAAGTCACTAGGGTGGGCCTGGTAGGGTGGGTCTGAGGTGAAGTTGGGTGTTCACCTAATTCTTCTACCCCCATGAGGTTGGTGTCTCTCTATGCACTACACTCACTCTACACTAATGTCAGGATAAATCAAAGTTCTCCCCAAGTCAGATATAGAAATTGGTCGAGGGAGGCCTTAGATAAGGGGCATGGGCACTCTGGTCAGCCCAGGCCTGAATGCAGAAGGAGACAGCAGATGTGGACTTACCAGGAATCATGGTGATGGTGCAGATCCAGCCCCTTTGGGGTCCAGGCCAAGAGAACCTATTGGCTTACACTTCCAGAAAACTGTAATGACCATGTATCATAGGCCACTTAAACTACTTCTCCTGCCACCTGCTCCAAGCTTTCTCCTCATAGACAGAAATTCCCTCACCAATTCAAACCCACCTTGAGTCAATTTTGTCTTGTTGCCTTTGTTCTTCTCCTGGAGGTTTGAACTGGTTATTTTGTACAGTGTAAGATAACAAGAGACATGAAGAAAGGAGCTTGTCTGTCTTGCTCATCCCTCTACACCGAGGGCCTAACAAAGTGGCTGCACATCTTGGGTATTGACTGAATAGGTGAAGGTTTACTTTCTAGGCTCTTAAGCAGTTTCCCTGTGCAGTATTTGTGGATTCATATTCAAGAAAATTTAATATGGCTGAATTATTCATTTGCAGCAGACTCTGAGATTTTAAAAAAAGCATCTTTCAGTCAGTACTAAGAAGATGCCATCCTATATATAGCATTGCAAATTTACGCAATGCAAGTACAGAAGGATCACCTCGTACTCACTTGAATGGACATAGCATGGGGTTAGTCTGGTGAAAAATTTCTTGGGACTTAGAAGCAAAAGTTCTAGGTTAAAGTTCTTTTCTTCTAATATATAGTCTCAGTTTTCTTATCTGTGAAATCGTGATAAAAATACCTGCTTTACTTTATCCCAGGTTTGTTTTGAGAAAAATTCAATAACATATGGAAGCTGCATTATGAATTAAAGGGCATTATACAGATAATACCAATGATAGTAAATCATAGCTATTTTGTAATAATAATAATAATAAATTAGTAGCTGTATTGCCTCATGCTGTTCACATTTTAAATCCATATTTAATAATATTTTGAATTATGGAACAAAAAGTACAGTTTCATAGTATTTAAAACTTAACATTTTTCCTGGTATATTATTTCCACTTCCTAGAAAAACCAGTTACTTTTTTCTTAGTATTTATGTCAACATTTTGAATTAAGGTCAGCCTCAATAAACAATGCCATATTCCACAGATGTGGGAGAATAAATATTTGTTATGCAATAATTGTTATAATTGTTCCCCCAATTCCCAAAGCAATTTAAAGTTGGAATGAGAGATCTGTGAAATGGAGAAACTTCTTGGTGTGTGAGGGACAGTGTCCCACAGACCCAATTAAGAGTGGTATTGGAAATGAACAGCAGTGAACTAAAGCTCAAAAATGAAATGACATTCTCCTACACATGTAACTTTTGGAAACAAGGGCAAATGTTCACCAAACAAACTTTGTGAAATGTGAGCGTTTTTTAGTTTAAAATATATTTACCAAAATAAAATGCTAGAATCTCAAAATGATCTGGATATTATGAATGAAATAAAACAAGCATTTGCTATGAATTAAATGCAGCCTTCTTTTTTCTTATGTCATCTTCATTCTTTTAGAAAGATTAATGTCATGCAGGATGCTATTGCCAAACTTCTTTGAAATGAAAAGAAATGTAAATAAGCAATATAATAAATAAACTTACAGGACAAAAGTAAATTCATATGTTTAAGGCTGAAAAAGTTTAAAAAGTCCAGAATGGATAGTTTGGGGCACGAATTCAGAGAGAGAGAGAGAGAGAGAGAGAGAGAGAGAGAGAGAGAGAGCACATTAGCGAATTAAAGTGTTTCAGAAAGTCTTTTAAACTATATTATAGATATATTATAGATATTAACACAGACTCTGACTGTAATTTTCCAGTAGATGCTACATTCTATAGAGCCATGTTGAAAAGGCAGGCCCATGCCCAAGTAGGAGACTCACTAACCATGGGCTATGGTTACAGCTACTGACCTTGTGTCCCTGTGGACTTGGCTACAGGCCTAATTGGCCTTGATCCCACCACCAACACTACTTGCCAAGGGACCCTTTGGGAGTCATACCTCCCCATTCCCGAGGTGACAGGCTCACTGACCTCAATCCCAGCTGTGGTCTGTGAAGTGCAGTGACCCAGCTCCAGCCGCTCCTAGCCAACAGTCTTGTCTGTCCAGCAGCCAGGCAGGAGATATACTCCTCTGTGCCACAAGGCAAGCCTTCCAACATCTGTCTTATTGAAGATCCTAAATTTACCTTATAATCCGTTCCAGTCTCTTGCACCTTCAGTCTGGGACACACCCTGCCCACCCAGGGGCCCACCCAGAGACATGACAGCCTGAGCCCCTGGATGTAGACCTGCCACCTCAGTTTGACTATGGATCTTTAAGCAACACTGTAGCCCAGTTCCAATTCTTCACAGCCACAGAGAGAAGTACTAATAACCCAGAAACTTAACAAGAGACACACAGGTCTGTGTCTCTGGAGGTAGGTAAGCACTTGACCTTGGTCCAACGACAGATCTTGAAAGGGTACCATAAACTAGCTCCAGCTCCTTATAGCCATGGTCTAAAAATGGTCCTGCCCACCCAGAAACTTGTTCAGAAGTCCCTTCTCCCCACTCCCCCGTGACCTTAGAGAGCTATAGGCATCTATGCTCCTGATTAGGCCCACCATCTGTGGACCCTGAAGCAGATCCTTGTCCTAGTACCAGAAATATCGACCACGGTCCTGGAGGCAGTCTCATTCACCCAGGGACATGAAAGTATATGAAATGTAACTCTCAGTGTTAAAGATAAATCTAAACACAGACGATTGCATAGTGTAATGGTGTCATGGAAATCACTTTTATTACTAGTATATAAAAGACAAAAGTAGTACAAATAACTAATACCACAGAAATTTGTTAATAGAAATGCAACATAGAAGGAAGCAAAACCTGACATCAATTATATGAAGGGGGGAGAAGAGTGTAAAATTATTGTATTTGATTGTGTCATGTTCATCTGAACAGACTAATAACAAGCAAGGAAAGTAAATCAATAATCAAAAACTTCCCCCCAAAAAAGAGTCCAGGACCAGATAGCATCAATGATGAATTCTACCAAACATTTAAAAAAGAAGTAATGCCAGTCCTTCTCAAACTCTTCCAAGAATTGAAGAAGAGGGAACACTTCTAAATTCATTTTAAAATAACAGCATTACCTTGATACCAAAACCAGATAAGGACACTACAAGAAAGGAAAACTGTAGACCAATATTCCTGATGAATATAGATGTAAAAATCCTCAACAAACTACAAAGAAACAAAATTCAACAACATATTAAAAGCATCATACACCGTGATCAAGTAGTATTTATCCCTGAATTGTAAGGATGGTTCAACATGCAAATTAATAAACATGAAATGCCACAGTAACAGAATGAAAATTAAAAACCATACAATCAAATCAAAATGCAGAAAAAGCATTTGACAAAATTCAATATCCTTTCATGATAAAAACTCTTAACAAATTCAGTATAGAATGAATGTGCCTCAACATAACAAAGGCTATATATGACAAGCCCATAGCTAACATTATACTCAACAGTGACAAAGTTGTCCTCTAAGAACAGGAACTAAACAAGGATGGCCACTCACCATTTTTATTCAACATAGTACTATTAATAGAAGTCCTAATAAGAGCAATTAGGCAAGTAAAAAAATAAAAGGTATCCACTGGAAAATAAGTTAAATTATTCTTGTTTGCAGATGACATAGCAAACCCTAAAGACTGCACACACACACACACAAACACACACACACACACATTCACACACACACACACAACGTGTTAGAACTAATAAAATAATTCAGGAAAGTTTCAGGACACCAAATCACTACACAAAAATCAGTTGCATATCTATATACCTAAAACAATCTGAAAGAGAAATTAAGAAAGCAACTTCATTTACAATAGCATTAAAAAAATAGGCTACCGTTGACAGAAGAAACTATTTTTAATAAAAATAAACATCTATTCATAGCAGCACTATTCACAATAGCCAAAAAGTGGAAACAACGTACGTTGTTTGATTAATAAATAAATTGTGATACATACATATAATAGAATATTAGTCAGCCACCAAAAAAAAAAAAAAAATGAAGCACTGATACATGCTACAACATGGACAAACCTCCAAAACATCATGCTAAGTCAAAGAAGCCAAAAGATAACATTATACGAAATCTCCAGAATAAATAAATCCATAGATACAGAATACAGATTGGTGGTTACCAGAGGCTGCAGGTAGGGTGGGAAATGGACAGAAACTGATTAATGAGTTACTTTGTAATTACAGAAATGTTTTGTAATTAGATCGAGATGGTGGTTGTACAACATTGTAAATATACTAAATTCCATTGAACTGTTAACTTTAAAGTAGTTAGTTTTATGTTATGTAAATTTCACCTCAAAAATTATTTTAAAAAATAGTAAAGACAAAACAGCATTAAAAACAATAAAATACTTACAAATAAATTTAACCAAGGAGTTTAAAAATCTGTACACTGGAAATTAT
The DNA here is from genome assembly GCF_057876585.1 of Rhinolophus sinicus. Taxonomy (NCBI): domain Eukaryota; kingdom Metazoa; phylum Chordata; class Mammalia; order Chiroptera; family Rhinolophidae; genus Rhinolophus; species Rhinolophus sinicus. The sequence continues at coordinate 25,086,188 of NC_142516.1, read as the reverse complement.
AAGACATGGGTGTAAGAAATTTTAAAAGACACAAATAAATGAAAAAATATTCCATGTTCATGGATTGGAAGGATTAATATTGTTAAAATTTCCATACTACCCAAAGAGATCTACAGAGTCAATGTAATCTCTAAAAATGTCAATGGTTTTTCACAGTAATAGGAAAAACAATCCCAAACTGACAGGAACCACAATAGACCCCAAATAGTCAAAGCAATCTTGAGAAAGAAGAGCAAAGGCTGAAGGTAACATTTCCAAACTGTTTTACAAAGCTTTAGTAATCAAAACAGTATTGCACTTGCATTCTGTAAAAAGAGACACATAGACAATGGAACAGAATAAGTAGCCCAGAAATAAACCCAGATGTATATAGTCAACTAATCTTTGACAAGGGCAACAAGAATATTCAATGGGGAAAGTGTAGTCCCTTCAAAAAATGGTGTTGAGAAAACTGGATATTCACATGAAAAATATTAAATTGGATCTTTATCTTACACCACTCACAAAATTTAACTTGAAACGTGTTAAAGATTTATATGTAAGATCTAAAACCACAAAACTCCTAAAAGAAAACTTAGGGACAAATTTCTTTACATTGGTCTTTGCAATGAGTTTTCTTAAAAGACACCAAAAGAGCAAACAACAAAAACAAAAAATAAATAAGTGGAACTACAGCAAGCTAAAAAGCTTCTGAACAGCAAAGGAAACCATAGCAAAATGAAAAGGCAACATGAAAGGGCAAAAGTATTTGCAAACCATATGTCTGATAAAAGGTTAATATCTAAAATATATTTTTTAAAAACCATACAAGTAAGTAAGTAAATAAGTAAATAAGTAAGTAAATAAATAAACAGACAAATAAATAAATGAAATAGGCAAAGGAAAGTAATAGACATTATTCCAAAGAAGACACATAAATGGCCAACAAGTGTATAAAAAGGTACTCAACGTCACTAATCACGAGGGAAATACAAATCAAAACCACAATGAGATGGTTCCTCATACCTGTTGGAATGGCAGTTATCAACAAGACAAATGTTGGCAAGGATGTGGAGTAAAGGGAACCCTTGTACACTGTTGGTAGGAATATAAATTGGTACAACCATTATGATAAACAATAATTATGTTCCTAAAATATTAAAAACAGAATTACCTCATGACACAGCAATCCCACTTCTGGGTATATATAATTAGAAGAAATGAAATCAATATCTCAAAGAGATAGCTTCCCTCTCATGTTCACTGCAGCATTATTCACAATAGGAAAGATATGCAAACAATCTAAATGACTGCTGATGGATGAACGGATTAAAAACTGTAGTATATATCAACACACACACACATACACACTCAATGGAATATTATGCAGCCATAAAAAAGGAAACTAGTGTGAGGGATATAAATGATAAACGTCTAAGTATTACTTTGTCTTGTGCACCTGAAACTAATTAAAAAAAAATTTCTTTTAAAAGGCAAAAAAAAAAAAAAAAGGATACTGTGACACCATGGATGAACCTGGAGGAGATTATGCTAAATGAAATAAGTCAGATATAGAAACACAATGCTGTATGATCTCACTTATATGTAGAATCTTAAAAAAAAATTGAACTGGTAGGACTGGGGAGTAGAATGGCAGCTGGCATAGTTTGGGCAGTGAGGGAAATGGGGACATGTTTGTCATAAGGGTACAAACTTTCAGTTACAAAACGAATTAAGTTCTGAGGATCTAATGGACAGCATGGTGATTATAATTACTAATACTCTATTATATACTCGAAATTTGCTAAGAGGGTAGATCTTAAGTGTCCTCCTCACACACACAGAAAGGTAACAACGTGAGGTGATAGATGCGTAAAATAACTTGACTGCGATAATCACTCCACAGTGTATACATACATTAAATCGTCATGTTGTAGACCACTAAAAAATCACAGTGTACAACCTAAATATACACAATTTTTATCACCATACTTCAATACAGTTGAAAAAATAAAATATTTAAATTCTGAGCAATAAAAATTTACTTAAGAAACAGCAGTATTTCTGCATGCACATAGACACAAACACATACAAACCCACATACACACACACTCACACTACAGACCATATTGTGTGTCATTAAATTTCAAAGGAAAATATGTCAGGGTTGTTTTTATATTATAAGATCCTAGAATTTTAAAACTGGAAAACTCTGTAAACATTTAGTAAGACTTCCCTTCTATAGACGAGTAAACTGGAGTAAAAGGGACGAAATTATATTCCAACGTCACAAAGTCACTGTTAGTATTTAACAGTCTTCCTCACTCACCAGAGGAAGCAGATAATAACAATAATGCTATGGTATGAACTTTTACCCGTTCTCAGACAGTATCTAACGGACTAGGAATACGGCCTTATATGACTAAAAGATAAAGGACTCCCATATGTGGTGGCATGGAACACTTTATGGACTTGAAGAGGGATAATCAAAATAGGGAATATCTATGTCTATCATAAATTTTTCCTCATGAATTCATAAATGGACTAGAAACAACCAATGGGAGGCTTTATTCTCTTTTTTTGGAAGTGGCCTCTTGGGGACATGAGATGAGAGGGCATGGAGGCATTCAAGTAGTAGAACAATGCGTGCAAAAAAATATACATCCCACTGTCTCCCTCGGGAGCTGGAAATGTACCTAACAATTGTTATGCTTGTCAGCAGAAAAGTATGAGACTGAAAGTAGCTGAAGTTACCTACTGCAAGGATCCAGGAGGAGTCATAGCAGGTCAATGGATCACATTAGCCCATTACCTGTTTCTGCGTAAATAACAACGGGTCTTAACTAAGAGAGACACTCATTCTGGATTTGGAGTTGCAAACCTGGCAAATGAAGCAAGTATCTCTACACAATTTAAGGCCTAGAGCAAGAGTATTGTTTTAATTTGGAGTTGGTCATCTAATTAATGAACTCTAAGGAGTTTAGTGAAATTCAATGAGTTACAAAGCATTAGAGATGATATACACATACATTCCCATTCACAAAATGTGGACTAAAAAAAATTGGAATGGACGATTGAAATCCCTACTTACAAAATTGGAGGGTGATAAGAGCTAAAAGGATGGTTTTCAGGACTGAATCAATGTGTGTTAAAACTTAATATGCATGGATTAAAAGAAGATCGCTGCTTGATACACTGTTGAGATATTTGGGAGAAGATACAAAGAAAATGGTGGGAATGATACAGGCACTCATAGAAACTTCTGTATTTCTAAACTTTTTTTCTTTTTTTTTTTTGACTCATCCTGTATTGGTGGGACATGGATTGCAATTATGAGTTCTGGAGAAAGGATCAATTGCTAAAGATGACACCGTGACAATATATCTAAATATTACTATATTACTGCCCACATTTCTAAAAGAAGGATATTACAGATTATTCTTTTTAAAAAAAATGGGATTGATGGTTTCTGCCTCTCTGATCTTGTTAATGAGGCAAGCCTGTATGCTTGTACTTATCCAACCCTACTCTATAAAACAGACTAGATAAAGGGAGAATCATTGACCATATTTAAATTGCTGCTAGCTTTATGAGTCAGTCCTCTCGCTGAACCTAATAGTCCTACCCCAAGAAAGATAATCTAGATAAAAATTAATGAAAAATGGAAAGAAAGGAAAGTGGTTGCTAATATGAAGGGAGTCTATGGGAAGCTCTTTGGCATACTCTGAAGCACATTTGGAGGTTACTACTATCTGTACAATATCATGGGGAAATCAAAATTTCGGATCCAAAATGTGGACTCAAACAGCAGTTAATGGCCACATGTTGAGTATATAAACCAACATTGACTGAAATGTTCCTAGAGACAGTTGCTGAAAATTGGCCTGGGAGGTACAACTGATGTTTTAGAACTCTCTTTTTTGGCCTGAAATTCCTTTCTTCTGTAGGATCATACCCTACACCTTCATAGGAAGGCATTAGCCATACATGATTATAGACTCTGAAGCTTTATATGTTCTTGAAAATATCCAACCCTGGGTACGTGCCGCAATATTAAAGTTTAAAATCTGGCCTCTCTTGAAATTTAGAAAATCATTTAGATTATACACAACCTCCATTATCTCACGGCAGTAGTCTACTGGAATGAGAAATAATGTCTTTCACATGGCTCATGTGTACTTTTTGTGGCTTATAGTCCTCACCAGCAGGGGCCTATTGTGCTGAGTTGGAGAAGGCATCATTCATATCACAGTTTACCTGCCCTGGGGGGCACATCCTCATGGACTACAATGTGAATGTTGGCATTGGGATTTTGGCAACTTATACATAAATAACATATAAATATTAGCTATATATATATATATAGAGAGAGAGAGATAGACAGACAGACAGACAGACAGATAGATAAAATGATGTGATTATGTCCAGGATATACTTCAAAATAATCTGGAGGAAGAAGATATATAATGATGAAAGAAGGTTGACCACGTGTTGATAATTATTTAAGCCGTGTGATTGGCACACGGTGTTTTCATTAAATTACTCTCACTCTTTAGTTAAATATTTGAAAATGAAAGTTTCCAAAAATACGTTTTAAAGTAAAAAATACATGTAATGTGTGTATGGATAGATAAATAGAAATATAAATGTGTGTGTATGTATATATACAAATAAAGCTGTCAATATATTTGGCGAAAATCTTATAGTGGTAATTAGAGTGGGGAATATGACCTTTCTGGGGATAACTTAGCTAGAAATTGAAAATCTTCATATCCCCTGCCCTATTCACTTTACTTTTAAAATTTATCTTGTGAAACTATAGGTGTTATACACAAAAAAAACCCCACAACTTTTAACCTCAAATGTTCATATTATATTAACTAACAAATCAAAATAAAGGCATAATGAATGCATGGCTCCTGGTTCTTAGAAGAAATTAAAATGATATCTTTGGGAGGTGACCAAGTGACAATTTTTTTACACTTTTTGATATTTTTCTAATTAAAGAATATTTATTTATCAATCAGAAAATAATACACCTAACAATCTTTTGGAGAATTTCTGATTTCTAGGGAAGGCAATTTATAATAGAATCTGTTACTTTTCTGATCATTGATTAAGATGAACACAATTGTTTTTATCAAAGCCCTATTTCACGACTTTTACATACCTATGGAGTATTTTAGCAGGTGTAGAGTTCCATTTGATATAAACCTGCATATAGATGCTAACATTCTTGGTAATGTGGGGAGAAAAGAAAAGCTAAGGGGCTAAGGAGTTGGTTAAAACAATATAAATAATATTGTTTACATGCCTAAAACCTTGTTGTCATAGATAAAAAATTAAAGAGAATTAAACAAGGATCAGATACAAATGTCGGACCTCCAGTGAGGAGGGAGGAGAAGCCATCAACATTCAAAAGTGATCACCCACAGGGTCTGGTACACGCCTTTCTGAAGAAAACCAAAAGCAATGTTAATGTGATTGACCCAGAGAGAAGAGAACAGCAGCTGGAGATTTCTGCAGTGAAAACACTCCAATCCTGGTGGGACAGTGGCAGAACACAGCAGAATTTAGTGACGAGATCATTTACATGGACACCTGGGTCAACCCAAAGGAAGTGGATGGGCAAAGAATGAAGTTCTGAGTAAGAGATATGGGGTCATGTTGTGGCTCTAAAATAGATAGGAAAGAGGAAAATTAAATAAGAAAATAAAGTCAAAGCTCAACTATCATAATGGATTAAAAGATTAAGGGAAAGCTGGATGATATGGCCCAAAAATACCCTGTACTCAGCACTTTCTAGACAAAATAAGGGGGGGAAACCTATAATAGATTGTTTTTAATTAAAATTTATTGGGGTGACAATGATTAGTAAAATTACATAGGTTTCAATTGTACAATTCTGTAATACGTCATCTATATATCACATTGTGTGTTCACTACCCAGAGTCAGTTCTCCTTCCATCACCATATATTTGACCCTCTTTCTCCTCTTCTACCATCCCCTCTTCCCTCCTTACCCTCTGGAAACCACTTAGCTATTGTCTGTGTCTGTGAGTTTTCATTTCTTTGTCATGTTCATTTGTTGCTTTCAGGTTCATATCCAACATATCAGTGAAATCATATGGTTCTCAACTTTATCTGTCTGACTTATTTCGCTTAGCATAGTAATCTCAAGATCCATGCATGTTGTCTCAAATGGCACTATTTCTTCTTTTCTTATGGCAGAGTAGTAGTCCATTGTGTATATACACCATATCTCCTTTATCCATTCATCTGTCGAAAGACAATTTTGTTGTTTCCATGCCTTGGCCACCGTAAATAAAGCTGCAATGAACATCGGAGCACATATATCTTTACAGATAAAAGTTTTCAGATTTTTTGGGTAGATACCCAGGAGAGGGATTGCTGGGTCATATGGTAATTCTATTCTTAATTTTTTGAGGAACCTCCACACTGCCTTCCATAGCAGCTGCACCAGTCTGCGTTCCTACCAACAGTGTATGAGGGTTCCTTTTTCTCCACGGCCTCTCCAACACTTATTATTTGTCATGTTGATGATAGCCATTCTGACTGGGGTGAGGTGATATCTCATTGTGGTTTTTATTTGCACTTCTCTCATGATTAGTGATGTTGAGGATCTTTTCATATGTCTATTGGCTATTTGTATGACCTCTTTGAAGAAATGTCTATTCAGGTCAGTTCTTTCATTCTCTAATGAGTTGAAACTCTGCAATAAATCTATTATAGAACAAAATATAATATAATAGACTTATTGAAGAGTTTCAACTCATTAGAGAATAAAAGAACTTATTTCCCCACTCACTCTTTCTGAGCCTATAAGGACATTTCAGGCAGACTTGAAATGTTTCTGAGTTTTTTTGTTTGTTTTTGTTTTTTTGTTTGTTTGGTTTTTGTTTTTCCATAAAATACTTTCCTCCCTCCCACCCTCTTCTAGACTAGCTCCTCTGCTAGTCTGCAGCCTGGAGAGCCCAGCAGGCCTCCACTCATCAAAAGAGTAGCCAGACTTTCTTTGCAGGTACTGCAAACATTAAGAAGCTCCTTTGCAGCACCCCCCTCCCTTGGCTTGGATTGAGAAAAACAACTTTCCCATTCTTCCACAAAGACTGCAGTGAAACACCTCCTACCATTCATTAAGCACTCTCTTGATTATTTCTTCTTCTGGCCTGAACTTCTCTTTATATAGACATGGGCAAGGAGGGTGAGATTTATATTAACATAGTGATTTTTAGGGGAAGATATCTATATCTCAGAATTATTTGCTTAGCGTGAAAGAGGTGCTCAGTGATAACTTTTAGTCCTCAAGTAGGAGTCTTAGCTTTAATTCTGAAATTCTAGGTCACTATGAAGCTGATTCTATGCTCAATGCATTCTGCAAATTATTGACATTTTAACTGACACTAGGACCTGGTTTTATCTATCTCTTTATTATAAGCTAAGGTAACTAAGGCCTACAAAGAAAGTCTATCCAATATCATTAAGGCAGTTGTGGAATTGCAGATTTTGTACTTTTGCCTCTTTCTTCCAAAGCTATGTGTGACTGTTTTATACTACATTTCTGCACAGTACACCAGAAACACTCATTTTAGATATCACCAGGGATGAGATTCTATATAGAATTCATTGTGCTTATGAGATCTGGATCAGGACACATTGGAAGCAGAGTGTATAACAAACTATATTTGTCAGTAATTCTCACTGAGCAGAATTAGGGAAGGGGAAGAATAAAAATATCTCCCCTACCAATGGTGTCCCCAAAAGGTTCCCACTAATTTACCTGTGAGTCCATCTTTGTGTCTGTTTCACAAAGACCTATATTTTCTGAATAGGAAGTATTTACTGAATAGGTTTTCGGTTCAGCAGATACTTCACAGCAGCTTTTACATCCTTATTTCTCAAGCTATAGATTATAGGATTTAGCATGGGGGTCACTACCCCATAAAACAGGGAAATGAGCTTGTCTAAAGTTTGCCACTTGTCTTCCCCAGGCAGTTCTTGAGACTTGGGTTTGGCATACACAAAGAAGATGGTACCATAAAATATGGTCACCACGGTCAGATGTGCTGAGCAAGTGGAAAAGGCCTTGCGTCTCCCTGTGGCTGAGTTCATTCTTAAGATGGTGTAGAGGATGAACATGTAGGAGAAAAAAATGACCAGGATTGGGAGAACCAGGAACGCCATATTTGATATCCCCATAGTGATAATATTGAGGGATATATCAGCACAAGCTAGCTTAAGGACAGCTAATATTTCACATGTGAAGTTATTGATAATATTATTACCACAGAAAGGCAATTGCATGGCAAGAGATGTTTGCACAATCGAGTTGATACCACCAGAGAGCCATGACACACAAGCCATCAGTTCATACACCATCTTGTTCATGATGATGGGGTATCTCAGAGGGTTACAGATAGCCAAATAGCGATCAAAAGCCATCATGCCAAGGAGCAAACACTCTGTTGACCCCATTGCAAACCCAAAGAGCATCTGCACTGCACATCCAGAGAAGGAAATGTTCCTTTTCTTTGAAATTAAGCTTACCATTGTTGAGGGAACAGAGGAGGATGTATAGCAGATATCCAGAAAAGACAGGTTGCCCAGGAAGAAGTACATGGGGGTGTGAAGATGGGAATCAAAGATGCTTGCTATGATCAGAACACCATTGCCAATCAGAATCACTAGATACATAACTAGAATTAGAACAAAGTAAATGATCTCAATCTTTGGGTATCCAGAGAGACCCAGAAGAAGAAATTCTGACACAAGTGTCTGGTTAATTTTATCCATGTCATCTGCTTTCAGGATGTCAAAGGAAGATCTAACATAAAATACATTCACTTCTAAAAATCAAATGTTAAAAATTACCTGAACAATGCATTTTTTATAATATAAAGACTATTTGCTTGAAGCTCTGACATTCAGTTATCTTCAAGAATGTGTATAACTAGAATACAATGAAATTGGGAAAGATGGAAGTACCAATGACCATTGCTAATATGTGAAGATCTACCTATGATCAGACATACAGAAATAACCTTTCCTGAGTTTAGGTTTCTAAACTCCTGATTAATTACCAACTATAAGACTGATTTCTTCCTCTGCCCCAGAGAACAAGCAGCACAGGACAAAATACTAATCAACAATGACTGGAAATTTGATTTGGCAATTAATGATGGTCAAAATTTCACAGCAACTTTGATTTTTTTGGTGCATATTTCTTTCTATGCCTGCATACTTTATATTTGTCAGTTTACTTGTGTATTTTATACACATTTAATGATAATAAATTGAATGACATAAACTGAAATTTAACACCTGCTTAGACACGGTTAGCTGTTGACTCATATTCCATCCCTCTTAGTATCTTTTGTGACTGTTTCTATGATAGACCGTTGCAGATATCAGCTCCATATGAATGTTACAGATCGTCTTCAGAGAACATTAAGTAGTCTCTTCACTTATTTTATTCTGTAGCTTCAGCAGATATCTGGATAATTTACTCATGTAAGTCAACTTAAGAAAATAAGGTTTAAATATTTTATATAAATTGTATATTTGTGTGTATATGCACCACTTTAAGCTTTACAAAACAATCTTTCTTTAGTCCCCATTTTTTTTAAAAAAAGTGAAACTTGCAAATATTAAAGCAGAGCTCGAAGCTCAGATCAGATCCAAATCACAGTTTCATTAATTTTCATATACATATGAATCATCTGGGTATCCTGAAAAAGTTCAGATTCTATTTTCATGTTCAGGGCTGCTCCTGAGATTCTGCATTTCTCATAAGTGCCAGGTGATACTTATGCAACAGGTCTTGAAAGCACTTGCGTAACAAGGCTTTCAACTACACTGAATTGGCAGATTATCCAGATTCTTCTGATCCAAATAGATTTTCTTTTGCCTTATTATGGATTGACACGCCAGGCTAGAAGATGACAAGAACATAATTTTTGTGTTTCACCAAAAGTTCCACAGTCACATCATGTTGTCAAATCTTCTTAATAAAAAAAAAATTACTAAAAGACATTTTTTAAAAGTAGGCTAAACTTGTGCCAGACTATTACAATAGTTTCAGAATGTTACTGACAGCCTACCTTGAATCCAGTAACGTTCTACGCTTAATAAGGATAAATAAAAGAATAATATAAAGTGCCTACCATTGCAAAGCTCAGAATTCAGTTAGGATATAGGAAAAATACACGGGAAAATGTACTATAAATATAACTATAGCATGTAACTAAAACCATTGAAAGTGAAACCTCAGATTGAAGGGTCGGGGGGATTACTGTACTCATCGGAATACATATGACATGGGTTTAGCGTGGTAGAAAACTACCTCAGACTAAAATGAGTCTTTGGTTTGAGATTCTGTGCTTCTAAGTGGAGGTGCAGTCTTCTCATTTTTAAAATAGTGATAAAAATACCTGCTTTACTTTTCTTGCTGGGATATTATATGGAAATAATGACGTACCATAGGAAATTGCTTCAAGGATTAACATACATTATATAAGTAAAATGAAATAATAACAGTTCAGAGCTATATGTTGGTGATAATAAATTAGTACCTGGATTGTATCAGGTTATTCACATTACAAATTCATATTAAATAATAGCTTTAACTATATATTGAAAAGATACACTTTGATGGTATTGAAGATTTACCTTTCTACTGATAAGTTATTTCGACTTCCTAGAAGAACCAGTTACTTTTTTCTCAGTATTTATGTCAACATTCTGAATGAAGGTCAGGTTCAGCAAACAATGCCATATTCCACAGATGTGGAAGAGTAAATATTTGTTATGCAGCAGTTGTTGTAATTGTTCCCCAATTCCCATAGCAATTTAAAGTTGGAATGAGAGATCTGTGCAATGGAGAAACTTCTTGGTATATTAGGGACAGTGTCCCATAGACCCAATTAAGAGTGGTGTTGGAAATAAACTGAAGCTGAACTAAAGCTCAAAAATGAAATGACATTCTCCTACATGTGTAACTTTTGGAGACAGAAACAAACGCTTACAAAATTAATGTTATAAAATGTGAGAGCTTTTTAGTTCAAAATATGTTTATCAAAGTAAATTCAAAGAAAGAAATTGTGAATTCAAATGATACCAAAATGAAATGTGAGAACTAAAAAATGATCTAGATATTATAAATTACACAAACAGATATTTGCTATGAATTAAATGCATTGTATTTAACTTTTTTGCTTACTTTATATTCATTCTTTTAAGTTAATTCATTAAGTAAGTTAATTTTGTGCAGAAAGTCATCACCAACCTTTTTTTGTAATGAAAAATACAGATGACAATAAAATAGATAAATTTATGGAACAAAAGTAAATCTATAAGTTTAAGGTCACAAAAGATTTTTTGTTTTTTTTAACTCCAGAATGGATAGTTTGGGGCATGATTTTAGGTAGATAACATGCTAATGAATTAAAATGTTTTAGGAAAATCTATTAAGCTACATTGTTGATATTAACACTAAGGCTTGGTAAAGTTATCCTTCAGAAATGAAGAAATAAAGGTTTTCCCAAAAAAACAAAAGCTAAGGGAGTTCATCACTAATTGACCTGCCTTACAAGAAATTCTGAAGGGAGTTATTTAAGCTGAAATGAAAGGAGGCTGGTTGATAACATGAAAACATAAAAAAATATACAACACACCGGTAAAAGTAAATATTTGGTCATTCATAAAACTCTAATTGTGTAATACTATGGTGTGTTAACTGTTTAACTATAGTATAAAGATTAAAGGAAAAGAGTATTAAAAATAACTATAGCTACTATAATTTGTTAACAAATACAGAATATAAATAGAGGTAAACTGGTACATTAAAAACATAAAAGGGAAGGAGTAAAAGGGTAGAGATTTTGTATACTATCAAAGTTCAATTGATATCAGCATAAAACTGATATAAATATATATATATTTTATGTAAGCCATATGGTACCATAAAGCAAAAGCCTATAGGAGATTCACAAAAAATAAAGAGAATGAAATCAGAGCATACCATCATGTAAAATCACCAATACACACAGGTAGGCAGCAAAGGAAAAAAAAAAGGAACAGTGGAATTCTAAAACAGTTATGATGCAATTAATAAGATTAGTAAGTCTTTACATATCAATAATTACTCTAAATGTGAATGGATTGAATTCTCCAATTAGAAGGCACATAATGCCTAGATGGATTTTTAAAAAATTATATGCTGCCTACAAGAGACTCACTTTAGCTTTAAAAACACATATACGATGAAAGTTAAGGGATGGAGAAATATGTTCCATGAAAATGTAAGGTAGCTATACTTACATCAGACAAAATAGACCTTAATGCAAAAAGTGTCATGGGAGACAAAGAAGATCATTATATAATCATAAAGTAGTTAACTTATCAAAAAATATAACAATTGTATGCATCCAACATCAGACCACCTAATAATATATTGTGTAAACACTAACAGATCTGAAGGGAGAAATAGATAATAAAACAATAATAGTACAAGACCTCAATACCCCACTTTCACCAATAGATAAATCACCCAGACAAAAAATCAACAAGAAAACATTTTACTTGAATCATACTTTCAATCAAATGGATTGACATATTAGAACATTACACGTTCTTCTCAAGTGCATACGGAACATTCTCCTGGTTAGAGCATACAACAGAGCACTTCAGAGAACTGAAGTCATACCAAGTATCTTTTCTGACCACAGTTGTATAAAACTACAAACCAGCAACAAGAGGAAAATTGGATGATTTACAAAGATGAGGAAACTAAACAACACACTCATGAATAACCAGAGTCAATGAAAAAAAATCAAAAGAGAAATAAAAAATATATCTTGAAACAAATAAAAATGGAAACACAGTGTAACCAAATCTATGTGATGCTGAAAAAAAAGAAACAGTTTTTATAGGTAAGTTTACAGTAATAAATGCATATATTAAGAAAAAAAAAAGAAAGATCTCCAATAACCTAACTTTATATCTCAAGGATCTAAAAAGAACAAACTAAGCCCAAAGTTAGCAGTTGGAAAGAAATAACAAAAATCAAAGTGGAAATCAATACAATAGAGACCAGAATAACAATAGAAAAGATAAACAAAATTATAAAACTCCTATAAGAAAACACAGGAAAAACGTCCCTTGACATGGACTTAGCAACAATTTTTTAGATATAACACCAAAAGCACAAGCAATAGAAGCAAAATGAACAGGTGGTATTACATCAAGCTAAAAAGCTTCTGCATAGCAGAAGAAATACTGAAACATTATTCAGCCATAAGAAAGAAGAAAATCCTGCCATTTGGGACAACATGGATAGACGCCTTGAGGGCATTGTGGTAAGTGAGATATGTCAGAGAGAGAAGAACAAATGCTGTGTATCACTTACATGTGGACAATCTAAAAGGTCCAAACTCATAGAAACAGAGTAGAATGGTGACTACCAGGAGCTGTGGGGTGGGGGAACTGGGGAGTTGTTGATCAAAGGGTACACACTTGCAGTTAGAAGGTGAGTCAGTTCTGGGGATCTAATGCACAGCATTGGCATCATAGTTAACAACACTATATAATATATTTGAAGGTTTTTATGAGACCTGATCTTAAATATTCTCACCACAAAAATACATGATAATTATGTGATGTGATGGAGGCATTAGCTAATGCTAGGATGGTACGTATTCATCTTGTAATATACAATTTGATCAAGTTAATATAATGTTATATGTCAATTATATGTCAGTAAAAAACATTCAGAATAGCACATAAAACACACAGATTCCAAATTTTTTTAGTTGAAGGAACAGAGAAAGAGGTTAGGGAAAGAGGGCTCCAGTTCCACCTCCTTTCAGGAACCTTTATTTGTTCTGTGGTCCTTCAGTGAATAGTACCACTGGAGGCAAAAACTACAAATATTAAAGCAATATATAATTTCATAGTATACAAAATACAGAGAACATTTGAGAAACTAAATGTATACGATAAAATTGTCCATGTGCTCACAAGTACATATTCTGAGTGCCCACCACACTCAAGGCATAGCTTGAGATGATATTGTGATACACAAAAGTAAAATAGAAAGTTTTCTGACGTTAATTTTCAGGCCCTTTAGGGAAACTGGTTGCATATACACAGTATCACAGCCAATGAGTAATATCTTTTTGTTCCTCAACAAAAAGGTTGAGGTTACTCAATCTTTAAAATGAAGATAATAATAGTATATATCTCATATGATTATAGTAAGTTTAAATCAAATACATGTAAAGTACATGAAGAAATGCCTCGTTTTCCCTAATTAATTGGTATTGTCTATTGTTATCTAGCATTAAATGTCAGATACCTGAACAGCATCATTTACAGTGAACTAAAGAAGAAATACGCAGAAGGTGAATGAGAAATTACTAATTTGAAAAAGTGAGCTTGTTTAAAAAATCTTTAACAAAAAAACATTGAGAAAGGAGGATTCCTTTCTGGGATAAAAGATGAGTTTGAATGCAGACCTTTGTTACTAACGTCACAGAAATTGTGTTTGATATAAGGTTCCATTCTGTTCCACATGCTTCAACCTTCATTTGGATGTAGAGGGGAAATGATGCTCAGCTTTAATTTTTTGTTGACATTTAATTGTCAGTTTACGTTGTTTACATTCATCTAACGTAACTTCCCTGCACTCATTGCTGAGTAGGAATGCAGTAACCCTGAAAGCTCATTTCAAGTTCCTACTGGTGAGTGATGGGGCAGTGCTGCAAATAGACTGCAGTAGCTGGAATCATAAAGCTGGATTTGAGATCTTTGTCACCCTCTCCTATACTGGCGGGACAACCTTCAGCAAAACATGTCACCTTTCAGAGTCTCAGGCTCTACATCCGTAGAATAGGAAATTAGTACTAACTCCTAGTAGTAACTGGAGAACATTAGATATTTGAAAATCCTATGCAAATGAGGGCAATTTATGCTATTTGCCATGGGAAGTTTTCACATAATTTCAGAAAAGAAAAAACAATACTTATTAAAGACTTTTTCTGTTTATTTGAGTCTTAAAATCCTCAGATATTGTGGTAATGTAAATGGTGATATACGTTTCTTATCTGAGTTACATTATAACAAGAATATACCAATTATATGATATAATTGGATCTAACTACATTCTCCCTGGAGTTTTGGGAAAATTTTAATCCCCCATGTTTACAGTCCTAACTTTAGTTTGTTGCAAATATTGGACCCCTCCCTGGCTTGCCCCAGAAAGAATTTAAATTGTCTTGTTATGCTAATGGCTGGTCTTCTGGAGAATGTTTCTCAAGCTCAAAATGTAGAGAAATACTTATAACCACAAAGGCCCCAAGAATCTATGGGTCTTCCTACTTTTTGTTTTCTTGAGACTGAACTAGAAACTCTGGGCCTGAGAGCCAGAATATTTACAGAATCATCTATCAGTTTTACCTGAGGAATGAAGTACTGGTAAGTCAAAATTTGAAGAAAAAAATTACAGCACCCCGCTTGTTATCTAAATCTCACTAATATTCCCTCACTTTATACTGCAAATTATTACGTAAAATAGAGAGCATTTCTTGAAGCTGCAGAGCAAAGCAGCTGTTGAGGAAGAAGACTGGTCTCAAATCAGGGACAGGAAACCATTCCTCAGGCTCAGAGGCACATAAATGACATCATATTCTGTCTTCCTCTCTTGTAAATATTGTTTTCTCACATTATGGGTAAGATATCAATTTTATATGCTCTGGGTATATCTAATTTTCTACCCGGTCAAGTTTTCTTCATTTAGTGTCACAAAACTTTGCATTATATTTGACAATATTGCTGGATGATTTTCACAACAAAGCTCTTAGGTAGGAATTGGTGTCATTTAAAGAAGAGAAAAAAAAGGGTTCCAAATCTTTGAGTTTCAAAGCTAGGTACTCTAAAATAAAATTTAGTGCTCGTTTGCCACACCTGCTTCTTCAAAAACATTTACAGTTGACTCTTTCTTCACCATTGTACAAAATTTATTTTAAAGTCTTATATCCATGTAAATAAGGTTTACATACACATCTATATATTTATAATATAAATTACCCATTCATGGAATACAAGAACAAGAAATAAATCAACATTCTCAAATTAGCTAATCATCTGTCAAAATACAAAGTTATTACAATATTATTGACTACATTTCCTATGCTGTATATTACTTGACATATGATAACTAGACTTACCACACTGATCACTTCATAAGTGCATACAAATATTGAATCACGATGATGTACACCTGAAATAGGTTATTCTAATCAACCATACATCAATTTTTAAAAGTTTAAAATAAATAAACAAATAAATAAATTAGCTAATCTCATTAGGGAACTAGAAAAAAGAATGGACAGAATCCTAACTGAGAGCTGCTCCATCATTAGAGAAATGTAATTCGAGTGGTCATAGCTATCTTTGTTTTTCATTTCATGATGTAAAAGATATGGATTGCATTCCTCCAACATATCATTTGGTATTTCATTAAGGACAGGCTATTGAAAAAGACAGTAATCATGTCCTTGTAAAGAAAAAGCAGAGAACTTGCTCTTTGTAAGGTACAAGACAGTTGACTCCTGTGCAGCTCTTAGTTTGTATTTTTCTCTCTTCCTTTTACCCCCAGCAGACAGAAAAAGAACATTAGGTTCCTCAATTTGGTGCTCTTAGAGACATCATTGCAAAACAGATGTGTTATCTCATATCTTCAGTAGCCAAGCAATTTGAATACTATTATTGGACCTATAATCTGCTGAAAAAATAATTTTCTGTCCCAAATGTGTGGAACTGCAATGTAATTATTTGACCATCTTCAGCAGTTGCTATGACCACCGTATTTTTAAAAAGATTTTAAAGATCTTAAAAATACAAAAGAGAAACCCTATCTCCTTTACGGTTATATTCAAAATAATTGTTGAGTTCAAAATAATTAAGACAAAACATACGATTCCTATTTCTAGCTCTGCAAATATGAACCAACATAAACCACCTCTTCCATTCACTCTTTCTCGAAGCTACTTGCACCAGGTTTGCTGTAATCAGTACTTCTTTATCCTACTGATCCTGAGTTCCAGAGTGAGCTTTCACTCTGGAGAGTAAATTGTCTGGAATTTATCTCAGCCCCCTTATTTCTGTCTTGTTTTGATTGCTTCTGACCTGGATTAAACTTGGCTAACAGAAATGTTCCAGAAAAAAAATCTGTACATCTATTCCATCGATTCCGACATTGTGCTACACTCTTTAACTGGTAGCAGAAATTCAGCTCAGTGGATCAAATCTGTGATTGTCATATTCTCGATGTGTCTGTCATTCTGCTTGCATCCCAAGTTTACTTAATTTAGCCTCTCTCCAACTGCCACTAAAACCAACAAGATTAATACAGCACACATTTCCCTGTCTCAGATAACAGTGTTTTGGAAAGAGTGACAGCTTTAAAGCCAGTCAACCCTTGCTTCCTACACACAATTCATCAGGCACAGTGCAGGAGTGGTTCATTTACCTTCTCTCAGCATTGCTTTCCTTGTCTCTAAAATGAAAAGCAGTAGCTTAGGGCAACTTTTAAGCTTCACAATTATAAAATCATATGAAAGGAAAACATTAAGTTGTTTAACAAATACTGAAACGTGTATAAAAAATTACCCTTCGCTCTTGAGAAAAAGAGATTTTATGATGATTTCATTTGCTCACCACCCTCCCCTCACAACCAAGCCTAGTAATATTGCCTACCACACACTAGGCTGTTGCTACATATGTGTTGAATGAACTGATGAACAAGCATTTAGAGGTTACATTTTGCTTGCAAGTGCTTTTACTGTGTTATATCATGGGATTCTCTCGTTAAACCTATGAAATTATAGGTAACTTTGCAGGCAAGGAAATATGGACTCTGAAAAGTAGTGCAGCCCTCATTTGCCTAGCATGTGAAAGATCCAGCACTTGGAGTTGGGTTTCCTAAGAATGTGATGTCAGGCCTCATACACTTTTAATTGCAACTAGTTATGACACAATTAAGAATTAAATGTGTTTTAAGTTCCTGCTCTATACCATAAACCTAGCGTATGTGGTAAAAGTTAAAACCAGACCAATATATAGGTGAGCACACAGTTGCTGAAAGAAGCTAGAAAACTAACATACTGTCACAGAGCTTACGGAGATGTGGCCAAGATTTTTTTCAGGTTATCTACATTAGATTACTATTGTTTATGATGTTCATCCAACATACCCTGGGGCATCGAGAGGAAAACTAAAGACAAAACGAATGTATCGTTTTTCACCCACTGAGCAATACTTTAATAAACTCACTACTTCTAGAAGAGCAGTTTTCTAGCGGGTGGGGGTGGTGAAAGCTCTTCCCAAAAAAGCATAAATAGCAGAAGGGTTAGGCAAGTATGACCCTCAGGGCATCAATCCTTTCACTTATTAACTGGGATGTTTTTCTTTTTCTCTGGGTATCTGTTGAAGTGCCCTTGATACTCAAATGAAAAAGAAAACCTGGAAAACCCAGGCAGCATGAGGTAGCTGTTATTACTTTGGTTAGTTTAATAACTAAAGCAATCAGTTAAGACCTGGCTATGAAGGACCCAACAGAGCTTTGGTCTCACTTCAACTGAAGCTAGATACACTTTAGTTTGCAGACTCTTACAGGACTGAGCTGGGGACCCTGACGAAAAGGGAGAACTGTGTTTTTGCCAGGGGAAATAAAACTTTTTGACACCAATTTGACCTAAAATGAACTATTATGTGTCTAATTCCCAAAGAAGATGAATTTTGAATCAGGTTCTCTACAAGGTACAGGAGGAACAATGTTGCGCTGAAAAACAATGAATGTATACCTATCAAGCACAGGTCAGGGTTCAATGTTGGCGAAGAAAAGTACATGATCTGAACAATGCCTCTACATTAAACTTTTTTCTGTGTTTTGCTCTGGCCAAAATTCCAAATGTTCTTTGTTGCCTGAAGAATATATTCCAATCCTTAATGTTATATTTAATATACCTCACAAACTGGCAAATCTTCTCGTTTTTGGTTCTTTTTGTGACTATTACACACCTCTATATTGTTTTCTTGCCTTTCAGAAGTGTCACTGATGCATTTTGGCCTCATCCTAGTACCTAAGACTATTCTCCCTCGCTCATCAAGGCCAAATTCAATTGACAAGATATGAAATCTTGTCCTAACCTTCTCTCAGATGATCTCCCCTTCCTTGAAGTTTGTCCGTACTTACTCTCCGGGTTGGAATAAAACACTTGTAGTAATTCAGAGGCTTCTCCCAAGGGAAGCTGGCTGGCTTCCTACCAACAGATCTCACCACACAGTGATACCATGTTTGGGTTATTTTCATTCATTCATTCATGCATGCATTCATTCATTCATTCATTCAATTTTACCCTTGGTCTACATTCTGTTCCTTAGCCCCACAACTCAGACTGATTTATTAAAACAATAAGAGTCTCGATCTTGTTCACAGGGGTCCATTGACACTAGCTCACAAATGCTACTGAGAAGCAGTGCCATGCTTTACAATGAGAAACAGAGAGGCCAAAGGAGGAACAGCCGCTTAATTCCTCTGCTCGGTCCATTCTGTGCAAGCGACCTGGATGCCGGCTTCTCATCAGAAAGGGAAAACTGGGTCAAATCAAGGGGGTTACCTAAATGAGTAGGGTATTAGCGGAGTCAGGCGAATAAGAATGCCACATCCATCCATCTCTACATTACGCATAACCTTTCCAATGGAACCACAGAACTTGAAATCTGTTGGATGAGCATGCCTCTCGTTAACCTGGGAGCTTCCTTCTGTTCTCCATTACTGACCAACCACTTTAGGGCTAATTCTTTTTTTCTTTAACTAGATTTAAATCCGTATTTTAAAAATCATCTGGTCTAAATAAGTTCTAGCCCATTTTTTAAGTGTCTTAATTTTTTTCTCCTTCAATGCATTATGTATTATTTTTATGGTGTTAGAAGTCAATTTTCCTTTTTTTCTCACATTTATGGTAGTTCCTTCTATTACACTACATTTCTGATCAGAGCTCCTTCATTTGCATATGTCTTAAGTTACTCTCTCTGATTTTTATGTCCTTGTTTTCATTTAAACTTGGTCTTTAGTTAATCATACTCTCCTATGTTTAATTTACATCCCTTTACACATTTACACTTTATTTTCTACAATCCTTAAAAAGTTTCCTATTATTCTCTCACATTCACTGATTCCACTAACATAATTATGTTGTTATTCCAACTCATAATTATGTGTTTTATTTGTCCCTAAAAATGCACATTCCCTTGTAAAATACATATTTTAACTTTACATATAAATCTTATTGTGCTATAAATCACAACCTTGTTTACTTTTTTCAACACTTTTCCAGGATGTATTTATGTTACCGTATGAACATCTAGTTCATTGGAGTTTCCTCATTGCTGTTATTTCCTCATTGCTTTGGGTTGAGAGTTTTGTTACGGGATAAGAATTTTATAATATGTCAAATTCCCATGTAAACATATGTCTATATCTGAGATCTCTCTTATTTTCCACCAGACTATTTAAATGTCCCTGAAATATTATCATAATGTTTTTATTATTGTGGATTCATAGTGTGTTTCAAATATGGATACTACCCTTACTTTTCTTCATAAATCTAAGTATGCAAGTTGTGTACTTTTACTTTTCCACATAAATTTTAGCTTGAGTACTCATATTCCTCAAAATAGCCAGCTAAAATTTTGAATGTATTTAATTGAATGTATAGACAATTTTGGGGGAGGAGGGAATGGCTGCCTTATATTTTTATCCATTTATTAACATGTTGTACTTCAATTACTCATAGTCTATTATGTCATTTATTATAATTTTGAAATTATTTCTGTAAAGGTCTTATGCATGCTTTGTTAAAACACAAACGGTTCATATTTTTCATTTTTGTTATATTTATTTCTATTACGTTCACTAATCATTTATTGCTAATTAAAGAGGACTACTGAGTTTTCCATTCATCTTAACATCCAGAAGTCTTACTAATTTTTCTTATCAGATCTTATAAATTTTTCAGTCTCTTTTTATTGCTACTTCTGCCATATTCTTGTTTCATTTTTGAACAGGACTACCAAGACTATGTTAAGTAGTAGCTGTAAGAGTGGGCATCCTTATCTTTTTCAAGATGATAATGAGAATGAAAATACTGGCTCTATTAATTATTAGTGAATAGTAACTTCCTATAGGTTTTTGATGCATAGTTTCCTTTCAAAATTAGGAAGTTACCTTTTGTGAACTTCAAATACTTTATATGAAAATTATGAATTGACTTCAACCAAATTTATTTCCTACATCTCTTGAAATAATTATTTTTTATTTTCTTTAATCACATCATGATTAACTTGTGATGTTTACCAAATATTTAAGGAAGGATAATAAAAATAATCCATATGCATACAATAACAGTTCTTACTTCTTTGGATTGTTATGAATAAAAGCATTTACAAATGTATCGGGCATAATCTATCTCTATAGCTATATCTATATCATCTATCTATCTACATATATACATACATATATATACTAATGTTTCATTTGATAAGAAAATTATTTCAAATGCAGATTATTGATATTACTTCCTACTTACTGCATTAGTGGTTTTCAAACTATGCCCCTTGGAATCCTCAAACCAAATTGAAGGAGGAAGAGTGAGTAAGGTATTAAAGGATAATGCTTTTCCTTCCGTGCAGACCTGTTTAACTTCAACCAGAGAAACTCTCTTTTTTGTTTGTTTCATATATTACACTTCTGTGTAAATTTAATTTGCTAAAAAAAATAATGGTTGCATGTCACTGGTTTAATTAAATGTACACATTTTAATAAAAGCACTGTTATTTACAGTTGATCCCTAAGTGATTGTTCTTGCATGCTGTGAAAATAAACAGGTAGATAGAGCCCATAATACACATTACATGTCTCTATTCATAGTAAAATTGACTTTATAAATACGTTTAATTTATCTCTATTAAACAACAAATTTACTTGAACACATGCTTCCTCATCAAATTGCGGCACACGCTGGACTCATATAAATATGTCCCTTCAATGAGGCGACTGTCCTCAATGAGGCTATATGCATATATGGAATGACTACTTATACCATCAGCACACCTTACTAAACTCTAAAAAGAATTTGTCCTGGTGAGACTTTCTGCCTACCCAAAGCTTAACCACACAGGACTGCGTCAGTGTTTTGAGGGGCCCTAGACACTCTTTATGGGCCCTTCCATGAAATGATACTAAAAATTGTATTTTATATCTGCATTGGTAGAAAGGTAAATTTACTATGTATTGAAACTTAAAAATTCATTGTTCTATGCAGATTTTAAAAGCAATCAAGACATTTTCCTAGTTTCCTAACAGTGTGGCAGGCCTACTGTGCTTAGTGGAGGAGGCAGCCTTGCAGGTATGGGTCAAGAATTCAAATACATGTACGATTCTGTCAGGTAATAAAAATGATTGAGATCAACTGAGAATAACATATTATTTGGCAACTAATATTCATCTCCAGTGACAAGCAGATGAGAGAGAAAGGAAAGGGTACTCCAGTAGAATGGCGAACATGCTTCGAATCCAATGGTTCATTTGTAACTGAGCTCAATGATGGAAATGGGCCCAATGTTTTCAAATATTATAATTTATTTGAAGATGAGCTAAAAGTACAGTTGACCTCTCATTTAAATTTTATGTCATATACCTTGCCTTTACAATGTGGACCTTAAATTTAAAACATAGTGCAGGAATCACTGCCAAAACAAGACATCTGTCTGCTGCATCCAGGAGATAGGCCAGGGATTTTGTAGTCAATGAATTAAGAGGCAGAAGTAGTAGAAATGACAATAAGCTGGTCTGGGATCCAACCATGCTATAATCAAATGTGTTTTCTCTTAACCCTGAGAAAAATCAGATTGGGAGTCCTGCTCTAGTGGCCTGGGTTTACAGTAAGAAATTTGACCCAGAGT
This sequence comes from Rhinolophus sinicus, assembly GCF_057876585.1. Classification (NCBI taxonomy): domain Eukaryota; kingdom Metazoa; phylum Chordata; class Mammalia; order Chiroptera; family Rhinolophidae; genus Rhinolophus; species Rhinolophus sinicus. The sequence goes on along the minus strand of NC_142516.1, from coordinate 25,063,166 downwards.
TATATTGTTGCATTCAAATCCATAACTACAGTCACACTGAATATGATTCTTAAAAGAGGAGCTCTTACAGACATGGTATTAACAAATTTCTGTTCTGTCTTCCACAGAGTGCTGTTGGAGAAAAGGTATATGGAACATGGAAAGGACCAATGGATCCATAGTGACAGAATTTGTCCTAGCTGGGCTTTCTGCCCACCCAAAGCTCCAGATAGTTTTCTTTGCGCTAATTTTATGGGTGTACTTGATGATCCTGCTGGAAAACGGAGTCCTCATCTCAGTAATCATCTATGATTCTCACTTGCACACCCCCATGTATTTCTTCCTCTGTAACCTTTCCTTCCTGGACATTTGCTACACCAGCTCCTCTGTCCCACTAATTCTTGGCGGCTTTCTGACAGTAAGAAAAAGGGTTTCCTTTTCTGGGTGCATGGTGCAAATGTTTCTCTCCTTTGCCATGGGGGTCACAGAATGTGTGCTCCTGGGCATGATGGCACTTGACCGCTACGTGGCCATCTGCTACCCACTGAGATACCCTGCCATCATGAGCAAAGGCGCCTATGTGCCCATGGCCGCTGCATGCTGGGTCTCTGGGCTTGTGGACTCAACAGTACAGACATCTCTGGCAATGCAATTACCATTCTGTGCTAACAACGTCATTAACCATATTGCCTGTGAAATCCTGGCCATCTTAAAACTGGCTTGTGCTGATATCTCAGTCAATGTGATCAGCATGGCAGGTTCAAATCTGATTGTTCTGGTTATTCCATTGCTGGTCATTTCCATTTCTTACATTTTTATCGTAGCCACTATTCTGAGGATCCCTTCCACTGAAGGAAAACATAAGGCCTTCTCCACCTGCTCAGCCCACCTGACAGTGGTGATTCTATTCTATGGAACCATTTTCTTCATGTATGCAAAGCCCAAGTCCAAAAGCTCTGTTGGTGCAGATAAACAAAACATCTTTGAGGTCCTCATCTCCCTCTTCTATGGAGTGGTGACCCCCATGATCAACCCTCTCATTTATAGTCTGCGCAACAAGGATGTAAAGGCTGCTGTGAAGAACATGCTGGGTAGGAAAACCTTCTCTGATGGACTATAAATACTGAGTTACACCTTGTGACTCAATATTCAAAGCTGCTGCAGACACAAAATTCAAATATAGAAAATTACCGTGTGAAAACAAATTCACCATATCATTCAAAACCATATGGTAGAAATATTTTGGTTGCTAATGCGAATATTATTAGTTTTTGTTCTAATGGCAGAAATAAAACATTCTTGTGGTTTTAAAAAATAATATGATGGAAATGCAAAATGTTGACAGTCATTCTTAAACCTTTAGAAAATTATAAATGCGAAAGGTGTACTAATAAGTACTTTATAATCTCTAATAAGTACATATTAGTTAATTATTCAAAGTGATTATTAATCAGCACATAATATATTATATATTCATTTTCAATTTGTTCATTTATTGGCTATTTGTGTCTACCACTCATATTATAAGCTCTCTGAGATTAGGAACTTATCTATTCCCTATAACATCCCACAGACCTAGAATAAAATGTGACATATAATAGATGTTCAATAAACATTTTTTTTAATAAATGAATGAACCACAACACGTATAAAGCTAGAAATGTTTACCTGTCATATTTGAGGTAACAAAGGTTATTCAAAAACAACTTGATCCAATGTAATATGATCTAAATAAACTATATTGGCATTTTGTCCCATAACTCCCTTTATAGTTAAAGTACTACACTTTGTTTTTAATGTGATATGTATTATAATGTAGAAGAACAGGTTTTGTTTACAAGCAACCATAACTTCTCTGGATTTGGGATGTAATGAGACTGAGAGCTAAAAGCGTCCCTTAGTAATGCACCTTATGTGTTAACTTAATAAAATAGAGGTGACATGGTAGCAGAGAATTCCCCTTGGACTTTGAGATTGTAATGAAGACTTCTTTCCTACTCTGCATTGAATCACGCAGCTCCTAAAAAGTAGAACTAGACAGAACTGATAATGGACAAAAAACAGCAATAAGAGGTATAGAAGGCAAAAGAGAAAAAGTAAAGTTGTTCAATGAACTAAAGAGCTACAGGGTATCAGGCATTGGGGGACAGGAAAAAGGATGCCTCAAAACTGACATGGTCCCTATTGTCTGAAGAGGGCAGCCCTGTGAGAAAGCCAGCATAAGGAATGGAAACCGCATTGCCATCAAAGGAACTGAGTCCCATCTAGCCCTTTGAGGAGTCTATGAGAGTGGAAACACAGAACACAAATGTAAAGTAAAAGACTGTAACTATTTATAAATTGTAAAAGTAAGTCGATAATATTTTCTTTTCTTGTTTACATGTAATTATTATTTCTTCATAAAACTAAATAAGACAATTCATGCATAGAACTGAACAGTGCCTAAAACATTCTAAACGTCCAATAAACATTGACTGTTTTATCATTATTAGTGTAGGATGTACTTTAATAGGCCATAAAGCTTAGAGTAGGCAAGATGTTCATCCTTAATTTTATGGAGTAATTTAGATGCTATTGAAATATTGGCTCTCAGTTTCAAACCCAATTTTCTATGCTCTGCTTTGTGAGTTAGGATTCGTACACTGGAAACCACGTTTCTTCTCTGTCAGCTAGCGTCTGTTAAATTCTTCCAAAAGAGTTGTTAGAGAGAGAATGGAAGGCTGGATGAACATAAGGGAGCTCCCTGTTTCCTCTTGTTCCGGTCAACACTATGGTTCTTCGCCATGATAATGGCATCTCCTTAGCTCCTTCCAGTACTGGTTTCAAGTTTTGTTTTGGTTTGTTTGTTTGTTTTTCTCATGTTCTTCATTTCTTCTTCTCTATATCCCAGAACCACCAGAAGCTACCAGTGCTAACTCCTCTGAGGTTTGAATCTGTCTCTCAGGTTTTACTTCTGATAAATGAATAGCCCTGTCAAGTATTTGTCTTGAGGATCTTTTAAAGCAATAAAATATGCAATTCTCTGTCTGAGAAATGCAGTGAATCAGATAGAGGATAAGCAATAGATTTGGTTAGACTCATATTCCTACACAACTGAGTAAGAGAAGTTCGTGGGTAAGACATTTCTTTCTTCTAAAGTTGCTTTCTTGTGTCTAAAATGTAGTTTATGGACGTCTATTTAGTACACGCTAAAATAGTATAATAATACTAATCATATAATCGTATGAAAGGAAAACACTGAGTAGTTAAACTAGCCCCTGAAATATGCATATGTGGGAGGAGAGAAGACTTAGACCTTGAGAGAAAGAAATATAATTCTTTTCTTTCACCAATGCATAGCTAGCACCTACCTAAGTCTGTGCCTGGCACACAGTATGCTCTTTCTATAAATTTTGAATTAATGTATAAATAAATAAATGAATGAAAAACAAAATTCAGAAGAGTACATATAGTTTCCAAAATACCTTATCAAGATCATATTTTTGGATCCTCATGATTACTCTTCAAAGATCTAATATTTCCCTTCCTTAGAGAAGAGAAAACCTAGTTCCAGAAATACAGAAATATCTGAAGTCATAGGCAGGATCTGGGAAGTCTCTGATTTGAACAAAACAATTGACAATCTTAACAACCCAACTATCATGGAACACACTTTCTTCTAAAGTACATAGGGAATATGTACAAAAATAGATATTTTATTAGGTTGAAAGTAAGAATCAACAAATTTCCAAGAAATTACATGAAATAGTCCATATTCTTTGAGTAAATTAAAAGTAATTAATTAAATACTCCATAACCTGAAATAATTAAAACAAACTTCTAAATGACTAATGAGCAGCCAGGATATTCAAAATAGTTAACAACTTCTATGGCAAGTGCTCTAATAAATCACAGTGAATGCCGGCCATAAACAACCAGTGTGTCGATAGTAACGTATGTGGCTAAACTCCAGCTTTGCTTTATAGCTCAGAGAAAAAACTGCAAACAAAAAATTAAAACCTCATAAGGCCAGGCGTGAGCTGGCACCCACTGGTACGGCTATACCGGTTGCTTATAGTCAGTATTCATTGGTTGATAGCTGTGACATCGTCTTTGCAAAGCATATTTTCAAGATCAATCCTGCTAAGAAATGAAACATAATTGAATACTATATATTAAAATTTACTGGATATTGGAAAAGTTTGCATTTAGTTTCTTATAGGAAATTTGGCTTCACAAAGAGGGAAGGAAACAAAAGGCAAAGGAAGTCAAGGATAAGGAACAATAGAATTTGAAGGCAGAGCCAACACTCAGGCATTGGGCTGTATATTCAAGGTTATTTCTTATTAAATCTTCACAATAATCTTGAGAAGTATTATCTCCTTGTTCTCCATTTATAGATAAAGAGACTGACACTCATAGAAGTTAAGATCATGCAGCTTATAAATGGTAAAGCTAGTTTTCAAACCATAGTCTTGACTCTAAAGACATGATTTTCTCTACTGCCCTCTAGTCGGAAGGGAAATATCCTGAGGTCCAGTTGCATCTGAATCAGGAAAAATAATTCAAAGATATTAGAGGGCAAGAAAGTTAAGCTATCCTCAGTGAATTTAACCTCAGAATTTCTCCAAAGCTGTTAACTGGATATATAGGTGTATTCATGAAACTAGGATGACCAACTCCTCAAAAATTATGTCAAAAGCCATGGAGAAGAGCCATGGAGAATGCTTAGACTTTGTCTTGAACCCAGTGTTGTATCATCCTCCTGAGAAACTCATTGATAGCTATGTACTTACAGGTAACAGACGATAATCACCCAAAACCAAGTGTTTTAACCAACCAGAAAACTGCTAACTAAACTTAGGGTCATAGGTTTTCAGTGTGATACACTTTAGGGATAATGAATTTTTAGGTTCATGAATTTTCAGTGTATAAGAGAGGCAGAAAACATGACTAGTTAGAAGATGGATGTAGAGTCACGCTGTTTGGACCGGAGCTCATATCTCCCTTACTAATCTATAGCCTATGAAATAATTCAACTTCTCTGAACCTCAGTTTTCTTATTTATTGAGAGGGTTAAATGTAGCAGCTCATTCACCCACACTTTACAGCACTCCTCTCACTCTACAGAAAGGATCTTAGTTTTGAAAAACTAAGGAGCTAGAGGAATAGGTAGAATTCCACTATAACCAGGTTTGCTTGTGGTGAGAGCACATCAGCAGGTAGATGGCATCTAGCCATTATGTGATGATCCAAAATTTAAACACTAATGATGGATATTAAATTTGATACTGTGGATGGTATGATTTTTTGATGCAGATATTATAGGTATTATCTCTGCAGTAGATGAAGAAGCAGAGCAACCATTACTAATTGCCCTTCACATTTTAGGGAAGAAAAAAGTAGAAACCATTAAAAAGAGAAGCAAGTTGCAAGACATAGAGAGGCATGGCGAGGTATAGTCACCAAGATCACAAAAGGCCTACAAGGGAATATCCTAACTCAAAGAAAGGAAATCCGCGATAAGGACATTGGCGATTATCAGAGATACTAATGTGGAGAAGAGGGACTAGGACCCAGTTGGTGCAGAAATGGCTCCTGTGGGGCAGGAAGGAGAGTCAACAGCGGTGCCCAAAGTTGTCGTAAGCTCAGTAGGGCCCTAAACCGAGATAGAAGAGCAATGATTTTACTGCGCCCAGATAGGAAATTCTTATGACTATCTCTGGACAACATCCATGAGGTTCCCAGAGAAATGGGAAAAGAAAAGCCCTCTTCCCTGATTCAGATGAATTAAAATGAAGCAACCACTTCAGTGACTAATGTTTTCTGTAGCTCAGGCAAGGGAACACAGTAAACATCACTTGTGTTGCAGATACTTTCCATCCTCATAAAACCCTGAATATATACGTGTTTATACAATAAGGAATGTGAAGTCCAAAAAAGTTGTACAAACGGCCCCGGATCACACAGCTAGGAAGTGGCACAACAAAGATTAGACCACAATTAAACAGACCCCGAAATTCATACACTTTCAATCACCCGATCATATATGTCAATTTTTTGACTGGTAAAAGATCTTCCTGTCCATCTCCTTAGCAAATAGACAAAGAACAATTTTCAGCTGTATTTGGCCCCTGATCATATAAAACACAATGGTTCAAAAGAGGCCAATCGGCCGAGGAAGACATTTCTTTTCTACTTGTTGTCTCATAGCCTCATAATCTCCTCTCACGGGAATATAAAACACTGTCTGATATTTACACCAAAGCAGAGAACTACATCTCAGAGGACGTCATTAAAAGTTGACTGACCTACTTCTCTCAGATACCAAGGTACAAATAGGTTACATAGGGATGGGATCCCATGTGCTTGCAACCGTCTAAAGCTTGTTAAAGTAAGCTTGTAACTTTTTAACAACACTCTTCCCTCTACAAGTTTTCTAGAGGGAACCTTGGGTTGTTCCTAGGAGACAGGTGTACAACACAGAGATTAGACATTTATATAACTTATGAAGTATTCACCCCAATAAGTCTAGTACCCATGCAACCATACATAGTTACTACAATATTATTGACTATATTCCCTATGCTGTACTTTACATCCTGGGACTATTTTTATAGCTGTGGATTTTATCACTGTAATCCCTGAGACTATTTTTATAACTGTGAATTTTTATAACTGTGAATTTTTTACCCATAGACCTAAACCCCCTCCATCTGGAAACCATCAAAATGTGCTCTGTATCTATGAATCTGTTTCTATTATGCTTTTTATTTATTTTCTTTTTAGATTCCACATGTACGTGAAATCATATGGTATTTGTCTTTCTCTATCTGACTTTTTTCACTTAGCTTAATACCCTCTAGGTCCATCCCTGTTATCACAAATGACAAGATTTGATTCTTTTTAGGGCTGAAAAATAGTCCATTGTATATAGGTACTACCTCTTTTTTATCCAATTGTTTATCGATGGACACTTAGGTTGCTTCCATATTTTGGCTATTGTAAATAATGCTGCAATGACCATAGAGGGCATTAAGTATAGAACTATCATCTGACCCAGAATTCCCTCTTCTGGGTATCTACTCAAATAATCTGAAAACATCTATCCGTAAAGATATATTTACCCCCATGTTCATTGCAGTATTATTCACAATGGTCAAGACATGGAAACAACCAAAGTGTCCTTCGATAGATGATTGGATAAAGAAGATGTGGTATATATACAATGGAATACTATGCTGCCATGAGAAAAGATGAAATAATGCCTATGTGGTACATATATACAATGGAATATTACTCAGCCATAAGAAAAAATGAAATACACCACATGTGACAACATGAATGGGTCTTGAGATTATCATGCTAAGTGAAATAAGTCAGACAGAAAAAGTCAAAAACCATATTATTTCAGTCATAAGTGGGATATAAAACTGAAAGCAACAAAGGAATAAGACAAACAAATAAAGAAACAAAAACTCATAGACAAAGACAACAGTTTAGTGGTGACCAGAGGGTATGGGGGCATAGGGGATGGGAGAAGAGGGTAAAGGAGTCAAATATATGGTGACAGGAGAACTGACTCTGGGCGGTGAGCACTCAATGTGATATATAGATGATGTATTATAGAATTGTATACTTGAACCTATGTAGTTTTGTTGACCATCATCACCCCAATAAATTCGAATTTAAAAAATTGAAAATCTAAAACAAAGCAATGTTTTATACCAATAGAATAAAATAAACACCTTCTCTGTTTCTAAAAAAAAATACAAAAAATATGCAAATGCTTCAGTAGCAGTGTAAAGTGTTATTTTTGGAAAAATCACTTAACATGGAAAAATGAAATCTCTAAGTTCACGTTCTTTCATCTTACATTCCTAACTCTAGAGATTTCCTTAAGTTATTTCTAGTAAAAGGAAAGAAATTTCACCTGATACATAGATATTGATGGTCATTTTATCAAAATCTCAAAATATTAGAAACAAACTAAAATACCCAATAATATTAAAAGTGTATGCTAGAATTATAGCAGTTCCACTTAATGAATGAAGTATTCTCCAAATATTGAAAAAGAATATTACAAATACTATAAAAATCACACAAAATTGATGTAAAGTGGCAAATACTAATTAAAATTCATCTATACAACAATTATACTGGTATAAATAAAAATGTGTGTGTTTTAAAATTAACAAAACTATGAACATGAAAGATAAAAAGAGTTTAAAGAATTGGAATTACTTATTTAGGATTCAGGGGTATTGATGTAGTATTATTTGTAGAAAAAAAGAAAAACAAGCTTTGTGAAAGACAAATATTGCATGATCTAGATCACTTATATGTGGAATCTACAAAGATTGAATTCCTAGAAACAGAGATTAGATTGGTGGTTGCCAGGGCTGCAGGAAGCAGAAATGGGTGATGGTGGTCAGAGGGTACAAATTTACAGTTATAAAATTAATAAGTCTGGGGACCTAATGTAATCATGGTGACTATAGTTAACAATATGTACTGCATACTAGAAAATTGTTAACATAGATTTTAAATTTCTCAACACACACACACACACACACACATACACACACACACACACAAAAGCAACTATGTGAGATGATGTATGTGTTAACTAACCTTATTTTGGTAATCATTTTGCAATAGGTATATACATCAAATTGTCATATCGTATACCTTAAACTTATAAAATGTTATGTCAATTATACATCAAGAAAGCTGGGGAAGGAAGAAAAATTCTTGGGGAAAGTTTAATATTTCTTAAAACTTTTGGACATATTCTAATTCCAGTCGCAACTTATGTTGAAGCCACCAAATACAGACACATTCAGTGAATACTCCAAGAAACATATGGAAGGTTTCTTAAGATAATTGGCTCTTTGGAATGTTCAGAAGTTAGAGATTTTATCTCTAGGGAATCGTACTTTCTGACTCACAAGCTTAGGGCCTGAAGAAGCTTGTAAAAATAAATTAAATTGACTTCCAAAAGAAGCTGAGTCTCTCTGGAGTAAGTGTCAACCTTAGGACAAATCATGTAAAACTAAAGTTGCATCATTGATTTTATTTTTAATATGTTTTACTTCCTTGACACCCTCTTATGAAGATTCGTGTACAGCCAAATTGCCTGAGTGTGGCTATTCTTTCCCACATTTTTTAAGAAAAGAGGAGCAAACATCTTTAAAACTGGGAATCTTCAGGTGTCATCTGAAAAACGCAAATGGAATTCAAATTCTGGAGAATGTTTTCTATTACTTAATAGAATGGTACAATGTGGATGACTTCAAAATCCAGTCAGGAGGTAAGATAAAAAGACAGGTTTTTATTAAAATTATTTCAAAAGAAAAATAACCTATGAATAAATATAAAAATTTTTGAGTTGAGGTGATCCTTGCTGGTGGGATTTTGAATATATACATATATATGTAAAGGAACAAAATACAAAAGCCCAGACATTATCTCTAAGACCAGAATATTTTTAAATATTTTTAATCCCAAAATAGTCCATAGAAGAGACTAGAGAGGAAGAGAAGCTTGCTTGCAATGTAACAGACCCTTATAAATAATAAGTTAATGATTACTGTATTCAAGTATCCAGTTCACTAAAATCTTAAGTAAAACTTATTTGCAGAAAGAATCCATGGTGATTTATATATTAGTCACACAAAACCTATGCTTCATAAGGGCTTGAGGAAACGGAATTAAAGGTGTTTATGGTGAAAATAGGATTAGAAACAACAAATATGTAATAGAGGGCAGAAGTAACTATAATTGTTAGCCTGAACCCCAGGTGACCAAGGGAAAAGAAGCAATATAAAAACCTTTGAGTTCTCATTTATATAACAAATTAAATTCTACTATCCTAGCTCTGAAAGGGATTTGGGGCATATTTTTCACTTGAATTCATTATTGTGAATAATGTCTTCGTAAGTGGAAGATAATGAGTGTCTTCAATGTTTTCAAAAGAGGCAAATATATTTTATTTGTATATTTATCATATGGATCCTCGAGGATAGTTAATTGCATCATAGTAAATTGTGGTTTTATAAAAATTGTATAAATTAGTAAACATTGTGGTATAGTATAAAAATGGGAACTTGGGGATCAAAAGTAGGGATGTACATCATAGTTCTAGTATTTACCAACTATTAGATGTTGAAATTTGTACTTAACTTTTGAAATTTCATACTAATTTCCTTATGAGTGAAAATTTCATAATAATATTTGGGTTATTTTTGAAGATTAAATGATAAAAATTACATAAAGTGCCTCATACTAGGCCCTCACACGTTGTCAATGACTTCTCTTTGTGAGCTAAGACAATACTTCTTTCCCTGTGGCATATTAATTGAAGATTAGAGTTTATGAAATCTATAAATTGAGAGTTGGCAAATCCATTAATCTCTGCACAGTACCAATGGTCTTAATTGATCTTTTCAGAAGAGCTGAAGAGGATAACAGGATTATTTCCTATAGTAAGAATTTAGAGTACAGATGGCGTGTGTCTTTTATCCAAAAATCTTAGTACTTTGAACATTAGATCTTTAAGTAGCTAAGTCAATAAAACAAATCACAAGGAAAAACTTAGAGAAAATTAGAGGTCCTCCTAGAAAGTTAAAGGGTTTGATTTCTGGTTTGGATAAAAAAGTCACAAACTTTCCTACATCTATTATAACACTAAAACAGGACACAGATGAAGTCCCAGAGCATTGAAGGACAGAGTGGTCATTCATTAGAACAGACCAGGGTTTGGGAGAGAGGAGTTAGAGAGATGGCTTAGGATCCAGGCCAGTTCAGCTTTTTCATCTTCTAGTGGACAATTCTGTTCTAGGAATCAATAGTGTGCAATCTCTTCTGATAAATATGATTAAGTCAAGAACACAAGTTCTTTATCTTGGTGTATCTCCTAAAAGCAATAAACACTGTTACCTGGAGGATTTTGTGTGTAGGGATTATAAACACTCTAGGTTCACCGGAAACCATGGATTGCAGTCATTAACTGGTCAGGTCACAACAGTACAACTCAGGTTCATTGTGTAGTCTCTACACACCTAAAACTGTTTCACCTTTTTTTGTGAGTTAATTTTTCTCACATAATTGGACACCTACTTTACTGTATCTCTCTTTTTTAAATTATATTTTTATGCGTATCTATTTTAGAAATTTGGGTAATTCAGAAATGTAGGGAAAAGTTCTCTCAGAAAGCCATTAGTGCTTTGAATATTTCTTTCCAGTCTTTCTGTTCTTTCTAGGTTATCCTGGTTTAGATTTTGGTTTTGCAAACAATGCTATAACTGTTGTTTTGCTCCTGTTTTCACTAAATTGTTTTAACATAATTTAAACATCATTTTTGTGTTTATACAAATTCATCACAAATGTTGTATTAGTAGGTGCATAATGACCCATCAAATGGGTGTACCATGATTACTTAGCAATTTCCCTAGCATTAGCCAAGAATGAAAAACTGTTTTAAAAATTAATATCCAATAATGACAAAGAACTAGAAAAACTTGAACTATCTAATACACAGCTCTCACGGAAAGTAATTTATTAGAAACTATCAAGAATCTTAAAATTCTTCATCCCCTTGCTCCTGAAATGCATTTTAGGGAAGTAAACTTAAATGGAGGGAAAAAAATCAAGCCCAATGCTATTCAACAGTGTTTGTCAATTGCTTCTTAAAAGCTACACTAGCACAAGAGTAATGAAAATAATTTCCTTTATACTGTCCATTATCCCTTTATTTCCCACTTGAAAAAGCATTAAAGCAGACTGGTGGTTTCTCTTATAAAGGTTTGCAAGTGAATTTTCTTTTTCAGTAACTACCTTGGAGATGTTAGGATACCAAATGCACACCATAATTATTTTCTGCAAGTAATTTCTAAATAGAAATCAATTTTTAGGATACGTTCCTAGAAAAGAAAAGAGGGGACATTTGATGTGATTCACATCTTGCCTGCACAAACTTCAGTACAGGCCCCAAATGACTGATGCTCGTTTAAAGGATCTGTAAGGTAAGGGGGGCGGGGGATGGGAGATGAGGGTAAGGGGGTTCAAATATATGGTGATGGATGGAGAACTGACTCTGGGTGGTGAACACACAATGGGATTTATAGATGATGTAATACAGAATTGTACACCTGAAATCTATGTAATTTTACTAACAATTGTCACCCCAATAAATTTAAAAAATAAATTAAAAAAAAAAAGAATCTATTCCCAGATTCACAGTAGCTTGATATATGCACCTTCAGGCAATAAAATTTCAACATTAATACCAAATACAAGTATATCCTGGTCTGCCCAACTTTTCTATCCTCTTTGTAATGTGTGCCTACAAAGTACGGTGCAGCTTGAATTGGGTAAGAGTCTTCCTTTCCATAGCCAGTAGATGTATAAACATTCTATTATGCTTATTAACATGTCTCACCATTATAAACTGGAATTTTCATAGAAAGTAGCATAACCGGTTGGTAAACTATCCCAGGGAGAAATGGCAAATCCTCTATCAAAAACACAGCCACTGCTTGAAAACACTAAGTAGGAACTCACCCATTGGATCAATTTTTTTTTTTCCCTCGAGGAACATTTTTAAAGCTAGGTGGAATACCTTGAAGATGAAGAGGTGTTTTGAAAATTATATTCTTTGATTTATTCACTATAAAGAATAATGTCATCTACTAATATCTACTCTAAATTTTTTCAGATTAAAGTCACTTTTTCAGATTAAAGTCTGCTGATTTCAAATTCCTGTTTGGGAAAATATTGTCCCTAATTGCAAGGTCAACAAATGGAAGAGGAATGACTTTTATATAGGCAGAAATAAAAGGGAGGCTCTTCTGTACACAATTTGGTTGCTTGTATATCTAAAATCTAAAGAACACAAAATTTATTGCAACACACTTACACAGAAATCTCACTTACAGCTCTCACAAAAGGTTCAGTTTTGCATCGTCTACTATTCAGCTACAATCCTACATTCAATTAAAGCATCGATGGCACCTCCAAAGGTATAAATGGTACAGATGGTCTAAAGGGCCTTACTATTCATGTGAGTTCAGCAGAGCAGCAGCATGTGGGAACATGTTGATACGTGCAGACTTTAGAATCCACTTCAGACACTCTAGTTCAGAATCTTTTACAAAGATTCTCTATGTGATTCATCAGGATACTAAAATTTGAAAGCACTCTACTAGGTAGGTGGTTCTCTTCCTCTGTTGCACATTAAAATCATACGGAGAGCATAATTTAAAGACATGCCTGATTCTCATTCCTTCGACAACTTACATAATTTTGGGAGGGAAATAAGCATGTAGTTAAAAATGGGGAGGGGGAATGTAAACTAAGACAATACAGATTTGAAAAATATGTTTTGAAGTGCATTTCAGTTACTGTGTTTTTACATACATTTTACCTCTATGAACCTCATTTTCCTCAGAGAATGATAGTGATGATAAAATAAGTAATATGAGTGGACATACTTGTAGACCAATAGTATTGTTATTGATTGGCATGGTATAAAATCAAATAAATAGATATTTTAACGGACTAAGTATGCTCTTTCCAAAATAATAATATTCAAAGTGGTGTCTGTGGTTCCACTGAATTGGAAATAACAAATGTTTGTTAAAAATGCAAATAGTTCTTCCCTACCTCAGAACTTGTGCATCACAATCTCAGGGATGGAATACAGAAGTCCATGTTTTTAATTAGCTACCAGTGTAATTCCTACGTGCCTTCAAGCCCCTGCCTTATGAGCTGGAAGAGGAATTCGAAAAGCTAAACTCACGGCTGTTCCCAGCACTCCAACTAAAGCTGACACTCTTGCTGCCCCTCCTGCAATGATCTCTTACTTTATATGTTAATATTGTACAGACTCATTAAATTAACATGCAGGTTTTTTTCTTTTCTGGATTACTCCAGGTATAAAATAATAAAATGGAAAGGACCAATTGGACAGAGATCGAGTTCATTCTGCAGGGACTTTCTGAGTACCCAAGAGCTGAAAAACTCCTTTTTGCGACGTGCTTGTTGATGTACCTGGTGATCCTCGTGGGGAACAGCACCCTGGTGCTCCTAACTCTCGTGGATTCCCGCCTCCAAACACCCATGTACTTCTTCCTGGGTAACCTTGCCTTCCTAGATATTTGGTTCACATCCTCCTTTGTCCCTTCAATGCTGATACACTTCCTATCCAAGAAAAAAACCATCTCCTTCACTAGATGTGTTATTCAGATGTCGGTGTCCTACACAATGGGGTCCACAGAGTGCGTGCTTCTGGCAGTGATGGCCTATGACCGCTATGTGGCTATTTGCAACCCTCTGAGATACCCCATCATCATGAGCAAGGCGCTTTGTATTCAGATGGCTGCTCTCTCCTGGGGATTGGGCGTTCTCAACTCATTGACAGAAACTCTTCTTGCCATCCGGTTGCCCTTCTGTGGAAAAAATGTCATTAATCACTTTGTGTGTGAAATACTGGCCTTTGTCAAGCTGGCTTGCACAGATATTTCCTTGAACGAGGTTGCTATCATGTTAGGTAACGTAATATTTTTGTTTTCTCCATTACTGTTGATTTGTATTTCCTACATCTTCATCCTTTATACTGTACTAAGAATCAGTTCAGCAGAAGGAAGGAAAAAGGCCTTTTCCATCTGCTCAGGTCACATAGCAGTGGTGACTGTGTTTTATGGGACGATCCTTTTCATGTATATGAAGTCAAAGTCCAAAGATAATGTTTCTGACAAACTGATTGCCCTGTTCTATGGAATAGTCACACCCATGCTCAATCCTATCATCTATAGCCTGAGGAATACGGAGGTTCATGGAGCTATGAGAAAACTGGTGACCAGACACTGTTTCTGGAGGAAAGGATGAGTTCATTCATAAAGTCAGCTCGTATAGTGAGGACAAAGGTTTTTTAATACAAATCCAACAAAAGAAAGGTTAGATGTAGAATCACAGAATTTAGGAGTCGGAAAGAAATTTCAAGATGATAACCTAGCTTTATATTTTTATGAAAATGGCATAAAAGTATAGAGTCAACTGGTCTAAGAAATGAGAATAAACTTTTAAAAATAAGAAAAAACTGAAATTAAACTTTTCTAAGAAAATCTAGTACAGGGGTCTATTTGACGATAAAACACGTACTTTTCATTCCCCTTTTTGAGAGAACTAGTTGAGTTGATGTTTTTCTGATTTTTTGTTTATTATTGGGTTTTGTTTTACCCAGGGACTTAATCTGGCCCAGACCTAACTTTTCAGGTACATATCTCCCCTTCTTCTTTCCCTCCCCATCTTTCTCCCACCTCCTTTGCACATGCTGTGCTCCATTCACTACGTAATTATCCAACTATATCATGGTCTTTCATACCTAAGGACAACAGCATGTGCCACTTCACTCCCATCATCACATTTCTCTTTGTATGGTGACATCCTAGCAATCTTATTAAAGACAATACAAGTGTTATATTTTCTGCAAATCCTTTAAAAATTTACCCAAGGTTAGCTTTCCCCTCCTCCATGCTGCTTTGAACTTTATCTCTGTTCTAACAATTTTCCTTTTATACTACAATCATTTGTTAGCTTCTGAAATCTCCCCAATGGCAAAATTCACTGTTCTCTTTATGAAGTCTAATGTCAAATTCATTAAAAACAGTAGGCAGTAATTAACTGTTGAACTGATCAATTAATTAAACATTTAAAAGGAAAGCAAAATATAGTTCAAGGACTTAATATAATGCAGGAGATAAGAAAACTTGAATATATGTATTATTTCATTTACTAAATGAGAAATCCAAAAGCTAATTTTAAATGTATAGAAAAATAGAGCAGATAAAAGATTGAATAAAATATTAAAAGAGGTCATTTGGGCTGGATAAGACAAAAATCAGATTAGTGTATATTATTCTCTAATAAGCAATTGCTGAGAAAAATATATCAATTGTATAAATCCTTCTTAAAGAACACTGACAATTTTACTCTTTTAGAAGCAATAGATATTCGTTTTAAATATATTCCTTTCAAAAAATAATCCCCTTGAAATTGCTAGGGAGTAATAACATGTTGTTGTATTTTTGTATAAAATAGCATATCTCATATTTATATAATATGTAGTTGAGCTTCCTGGTACAGGGTCATAGCCTGAGCTGGAGGAGGACAACATCTATGCTGAAGGGCCACATGGAAAGGTTCTAGTAACCCAACAGTGTTCAGGAGAGCATCTTTGCTTGTTCTGCCCAGCATGATGTTTTGGAGCCTGACGGAGTAAGTGAAATATCAATGTGAAAGGGAGGTCCAGTTCTGGTTGTCAGAACTGAAGCAGAAAGAAGAGGATGCCCACATAGGAGATGTCCCAGCTCTGGTGGCCAGAGCCCAAGCAGGATGAAAGGGGTATACACACAAGATGTGGGGTACGGATCCTAGTACCTGGTTAAGGATCACATCTGCAAAGTAGAGTTACCTAGCAGAAGTTATTAGAAGATAAGTGGGGTTAGGAAAATGTTGACCTGCCAGGGGAAAGAGTAGGGCAGGTGGCCCAGCATGAGTTGTCAGAGCCTGAATGTGTGAGGAAGGCATCCACAAGCTGACTCAGATAATGGGTATCCAAGACGAAGAGAGGCATAGAGGGAATCCCTGAATAAAGACTTAAATGGTGTGAGTAGGGCACACCCAAGGAAGAGAAAATAGTCAAGTGTGTCAGAATCCATCAGTCTGAAGCAGGCATCTTTGAAGAGGGACAGCCTTGCCTAAAGTGTTAGATCTCAATCAACCTAAAAAGAACGTTAGTGTGGGAACACTGGGGTGCTAGAGAATAATGTGAAGCAAAAGAAATGGGAGACCAGTTACACACAGGAGATAAAACAAGTAACAACCAAACATATTAGGTACAATGGAATCCAGGTTTCTCACGGTAGAGAAGGAGTTACAAATGGAAAAAACTAGAATAAACCTTGTGGTGTTGGTTTGGAATTAGAGATAGTCTGACCACCAAATGCATAGTCAACCAGCTTACATCCATATCTTTATAAAGTCATCACCCTTAAGCTTCTCCCCTCATCCAATTAATGGCTGCATTAGAGTTATTTACTTAGACCAATGAAATCATCTTTGATGACTGCTTGTCCATATATGACAGATCCTCAAATCCAACCCTACAACCCTGTAATTCCCATAGTCATCCTGTCTTCATCCCATTGCTTTCTGTCTAAGTATTCATTGCCTCTTCGGGCACTATTGTAATGGTCCTCAAATTCATCTCTCCCATTCTTAATCAATTCTCCATACTGTCACAAAATTGGTCTTTCTAACCTAAGAGTTTAACCTGATTACATCACAAGAGTGCAACAAAAACTTCACTGACTTTCCATTTTCTACAGAATAAAAACCAATGTACAAGGTTCTTGACAATCTGGCCTCATCAAACCATTTCACCTTTTTATCTCTTAAATGAATGCTAATCAATAGCCCTGGAAGGATCTCTCCCTTCCTTTGACTTGAATAACAAAAATTAGCAGCAATTGGTTGCTTGTTTTGAATTTATTTTCCTCATTTGATTGTCACAACAAACTCATGATATAAGTGTTGCTGTATTCATCTTCCAAATGAAGTAAAGCACAGAGAGGTCAAATTCAGTTTTCCAAGGTCACACGGCTAAGAAGTAGAAGAGTGGGAATTCAATCCTGAGTTGTTGGGTTGTAAAGCCCATGATTTTCCGTACCACTACATCACTACTCCTGTTGCAGCAGCTACTAAATTGACAAGTATTGACATTGTAAATTAAAAAGATGATTTTTCCAAAATTTGTATTTCTTTAACAGCAGTATGTAGACCATTACATAGAATAATATACTGTGTGATTTTAATAGAGAATCACGTTTTCATATCTCTTATTGTATTGTGCTAATGAGGGTTCAGTGGAAAGGATAAGGAAGAGGATTTTTTGAATTAATATCCATTCTCATTTGAACATTGCTCTTAACTTTATTCAAAACCTTTTTGTTATGATATACCCCTACTGCTTCTTCAATAAAGAAGTAGTCTGTGTGCTAACATTAACGGTTATTGATTATTTCTTATATGGAATATACCATTAACCTTGACTCGAAATCTCTCCTTTGCATTGTATTTAAAAAGTGATGACTAATGCTAACCCCATCCTGCTACTAGATGTATTAAAATAGCCAATTATGTAACATAAAAAAGACTAGTCACAGGCAATAAAAGACTGAGGAAGCCACGGTGATCTAGTGTGTGTGCAACTGCAGTTGACTCACATAGGGCAGAGCAACCCACAGTCCTCATGCCCATGATCCTATCGAAAGCCCTGAAAGGTTTTCACAAAGCCAAGCTAATAGGTATTTGATGAAGACAGTTTCGGAAAACTACCCACTTAGAGGTAATAAACCCAAGGCCAGATAATAGAAAATGTTAAAAGGGATACACACTTTACTTAGGAAGCCTCCACATAGAAACAGAGGTTTGTAAAGTTTGGATACTTTTTACCTCCTCCTCCATAGATTATACTCACCTTGCCCTTATGTAGGCAGTGAAGGTGCATCTCTGAATGAGGGAAGAATGAGTGAATATGACCAGTTGGATTAAAAGTTTTAAGTCTAATCACTGTGATAGCTGTTACATACATATACGGGTACTCGCCTTTCTATTATCTCCACTCTCTCACGCTTCTATTACTCTTCCAAAGACCATAGATCATTGCCTTCAAGGATTATCATTGGATAATGATTGGTCAATCCATTGATCCCAATCTATCTACTTGTCTTAAAGGTGTCACCCTTTAGACAGACTAGTCAAATCTTTGATATGATTTTCTCCCATGACTAAAGTTAATCCCAGCACATCTGTCTCTTTCTTCTACACCAGTGGGCATGCCTCAACCTGAGTCTAAACCATCACAACAATTCTATTGACTCTGGTGACAACTCCATGATAAAAGCAAATAAGTTTTGTACATTAACTTCACATTTAGTCATCTGGTCTAGAGGGGATCTACAAATACTACAAAAGCTGCTGAGTATACATTTTTTTAATCTCTGGCATATTATGGTTTATATAAGATGTATTCACATATTTCAGTATTTAATACCAATTTAATGAGTGTTGGATATTATAAATTCTATAGTATACATTACATGCCTTTTCATTCTAAGTGCTAATGGGCTCATTTATACCTAAGGATTTAAGAAACCAGGTGTCAGGGAAAATCACAGTAAAAAAGGATACTAATAGTTTCACTGAAATACCCTAAAGCTTTTTTGAATGTACAAAATAATGGCAGCACCCTCAGACCAACAGCATACCCTAAACTCTCTACTTATTTTTTTCCTGACTGGCACTCCTCTATCCCACTTCTATTCAGAATATGTTTGTGCAGACCATTTACATTTGTACATAGACATTTCCATCATGCACATCTAGCTTCATGTACAAACATATCTACACATATAAAACATGGCCACTCATTTACATATGAAATTATTTCCATAAAATGTAGCTATACTGTAAAAGAAGTTGTATGACTTTGCTAATTGTCATAACAAAATACCACAGATTGTGTGGCTTAAACAACAGAAATCTATTTGCTCATTGTTCTAGAGACTAGACGTCCAAGATTAAGGTGTTGGCAGATTTGGTTTCTTCTGAGGTCTCTCTCGTCAGCTTGCAGACGACCACTTTCTCACTATGTCCTTTTCTCTGTGTGTGAGCATCCCTGGTGTACCTACGTGTGTCCAAATTTCCTTCTCTTAAAACAACACAAGTCAGATTATATGAGAGCCCACACTAAATGGTCTCATTTTAACTTACTCACCTCTTCCAAGACCAAAGCTCCCGATATAGACACATTCAGAGGTACTGGGGGTGTGACAGCTTCAACATAAGAGAGAAACAATTCAGCCTAAAACAGAGGTTAATCATAAGTTAGCTTAAAAAAATCTACCGGAGTTATTATATTTGTATATTACATGTATACAATTTTGAATACTCAATACACTAACTTAATGTTTAAAGTTATATTTATACTCTATAACCCAAAACAAAAATTGAAATTCATCATCATGAGATCTATTTGTATAACATTTCAGATATACTTATGTAAAACATATACATATATAATATATATACATGTATTACGTGTGTGTGTGTGTGTATATATATATATATATATATATATATATATATATATATATAATTGTAGAGTTTCAGTGGTGGGTCAAGGAAGACTTAGGAAATCACACATCTCATTTGAAATGTGTATCTTCCCCCATTATCCCAATGTTCTGGTGTATATTGACCACTAAATATCTCTTAATGTTTACCAATATTATTTGCTACTATGGATTGAAAGAGCACAAAGAGCATTCCTACTCAGCAATTTTTTCACAGCTGCTTTCACCTCTTTGTTTCATAAACTACGAATGATAGGATTTAAAATGGGGGTTAATCCAGCATATACCAAAGCTATAAATTTGTCTATTTCCTGTGAACCTGCAGCTGAGGGCTTCAGGTACGTGGAGAGACCTGTGCCAGAGGACAAACCCACCACAGTTAGGTGAGCTGCACACGTTGAAATGGCTTTGCTTCGACCATCCACTGAAGTGATTCTTAGGATGTTGCAGAGAAGGAACACATGAGAGATACAAATGAGAAGCATCAACACCGGAAAAAGAAATATCCTGATTACCAGCATGATTAATTGTACCTTGGAAATGTCTACACAAACCAGTTTCAAGACAGCCAGAATTTCACAAGTGAAATGATCAATGATGCTATTTCCACAGAGAGGCTGATGCAGCACAGACATTGTTTCCACCAGGGTGGTGAGGGAGCCTGTCACCCAGGAGCCTGCTGCAACTTACACACAAACCCTCTTGTTCATGATAATGGGGTACTTCCAGGGATTGCTGATGGCTACATATCGGTCATATGCCATCATTGACAGGAGCACACACTCAGTGGAGCCCATGGCAAGGGAGAAGTGCATTTGAGAGGCACATCCTGGGAATGAGATGGTGTTTTTCCCTGAAACGAAGTTTGCCAGCATTGGAGTGAGAGCAGCAGAAGTGTACCAGATGTCCAGAAAGGAGAGGTTGCTGAGAAAGAAGTACATGGGTGTGTGCAGGCGGGAATCCAGGATGGTGATGGAGATCAGAATAATATTACCCAGCAAGGCGACCAGGTACATCAGCCAGTGCAGCTCAAATATGGGGCTTTCAGCTTTGGGTAGTGAATAAATCCCAGAAAAATAAAATTTGAAATGACTGTCAATTTTGTCTTGACCATTTTATTCCTTATTGTTCATTTCATATAACGAATAAAAGTATACATTGTATATACTGAAAATTTAAACTCTACCAACTTTCAAGGTGTCTTTATTAGTAGTACTTTAAAAGAATCATTATCCTGACAATATCATTAATTATTCATTCATTCATTCATTCAAAATTTAGTGAATACGCTATAAGTCACTGAAGATCTAGAGCTGAATTACATAAAAGTTGCTCTCAGGCAACTCACAATAAAATATAAGACACTTTCAAGTGAGTGAACAATTACAATCAAATGATATAAGTATGCCCCAGGGTACTAGGCAAACATGAAATAATCCTAACTGTATGCTGGGGGTATTGCTCAGTGAGACATTTTGAGAATTAGTTTAATCAAAAAATGCATTGGACCTATTCAAGTTAAGGACTGAGGAGGTTTTCTGGCAAAGAGATATTTTTTATAAAAGCTAAAATGAGAAGAGATATGGTAGTACTTCATAAAGCTGCAAATTATGTACTATAACAGATGGATATGCTTCACACTAAGGAACATAAATAGAAGATAGACAAGAGTCCAATCACTATCACACTACCTGATTTCTGTCCAGTATTTTTGAATATGGAATGATCTTGAACCTGTACTTCCTTAGAAAAAAATCATTTTCAAAGACATGTATTTTATAATGCAAATCAAACTACTTGCAATATATCTCACAATTGATCACCTATGGCAACATGTTTAAAAACCAGTGGCCTACAAGACAGAGTTCAAATGAAATCAATCACAAACACACAAGCCTCACGTTTTCATCATTGCCTGCTTCTCCAATCTCACCTCCCAACACTCCACCTCCACACCTTGGTCTAAAACAACAACCGACTTGTGGTTGCTCATACTTACCATGCCATTTTGTATTTTTCTGGCTTTAATCTACAGTTTATTTACCTGGAGTGTCCTTCCTTCCCACCGGTCTTGTCTTCCTTGAATTTTTTTATCCAGTCATTAAAACTGTATGCTGCTGTTTCAAGTACGTGTCATCCTTTGTACATACTTATGTTACTCAAATGTATCACACTGAACTATCGTTACAGGTGCACAACCACTGGGCAATGAGCTTCTCAAGAGCTTGTTCCTCACAATACTAGCAAAGGAATAACTCCCCTTAAAGATTTTTTAATAACACATTGCTGCCTTGATACATGTTAAAATAAGTACATTTTCACTATAGTTCTCTGTGTCAACATAAAAGTCTGAAGAGTTCTCAGTTTGTCATTTACAGTTGCAATCTTATCTGCAACATTAAAGAACTAGTTGAATTAAGAAACAAAGATGATGAGCTCTTATCTTTACATATCTGATGTTCAGAGAGAGGGGGAAAGACAACGACCACTTGTACTCTTAGAAGAGGTAGAAATGCTTCCCAAACAATCATTCTCTGTACGGAATTAGAACACTGTCCCCAGAATGTGAGATTTGGGCTCTAAATCCAACCATACTACTTACTGGTTGGCAAAATCAGTCAAATCACTTGACCTCTTTGAAAGTGTTTTTTCTAATCCATTCCAGAAGGATGATTATTCCTATCTTGTGCAGGTATCAGAGACCTAGATTAATTTATTTTAAATTCTCCCTCCACCACTCCAGTTACATGGCTTCTCTAATTTCTGACAATCACAAAAGGTTTAAGATTTCACAGTCTCCCTGCTTTCCAGAACCATAATTGCCTGTGTGCTGCTCCAGTGCTGGCCCACATTGACCCAGATTTGAAGAAACAAAAAACGGTACATTTCACAATCTATTAAAACTCAACCCCAATCCATGGTTGAATATAAAACGCTTACTGGTTATTTCCAGAAAAGTGAAAGACATGTCTGGTCTCTAAAGTCCATTTTGGTCAATATACACCACCACTTCCACTGAGGGTTTCTCTATTGATCTTTCCTCAGCCAACACCCAGTCTTCTTGCTCTAGCTCTGGGTCCTGTCTTGCTCTCCCCTTTTTCCTCTCTTCATCACCCTCGTCCTTCCTTTCAGAAACAAACAATGAAATCTTCTTTTCTTGTGCATATTGAGTCCCCACTCATTCCCTGACCATTATCTTCAATCTTTGCCAGTCTCATCTACCCTAAGTCATTTTATTTAGATACTTTCTCTTTCTCTAAAAGGATATCTGATTACCGTGCTAAAATAATCAAATGTTTTTCTACAAGCTCCCTTCTTTATTTCTAAATGTCAGGGCCAGAATAGATTCAGAGAACTTCTAACCCAACCCTCTCCTTTTAAAGTTGACGGATGCTTGGAGGAGTTGAATGAATTGTCTGAGGTAAATGACAAAATGTAGAGTGTAATAACACTAAAAGTTCTATACTATATTCAGGACTCATTTCTTCACTGCAAAATTTGCCTGCCAATTTGTACTTCTTTTTAAAGTAAATATCTCTATTCTGGCTTTTTTGACCTAGCTGAAACCCATTAATCAATTTTGTAAGTCTGAGCATATAGAAAGAGATGCTCCCATTTCCCTCAGCACTTGTGATGAACATCTTTCTTTTTGGTTAATGAGTGTGTCAATGTTTAGAGTTAAAGTTATCTTCAGCACAATCTTTCTTACGAATCTGGTACAGTGCTCTAAAGAGTAAAACATTCTGAATTTTATAATTATAATAATGAAAACTATATATGAAAACTATATTAGAGTCAGTTGTGCAGACGTATTTTATTCAGAAGATTGCAGTGAAAAAGCAGATGGATGTTCTTGATTTGCAAAAAAATCAACCCAAATCTTGCTTAATTCACAAAGTCTCCTATTAAATAAAAATTTCAAAATAATTTCTTGAGAGAAGTCATGACGGGGAGATTTGTTCTGCCAAAATCTCCACCTGTAATCTGTTCCCAAAAAAACTTCCAAAGGGTTATCCCTGGAACCAAGACTACGAAAGTCTCTTGTTGCTATTAGGGACCTTCCAACTCCCTTAACAATTTAATGTTGTGATTCTCAAACATAAAGAAGTGAAGACACTTTCCAGTTCTCAAGGGTGTGAGTCTCCAAGTTACATCAACTAATTGAGGACCAAAAAAAAATTAAGCAAATATTTAAAAAATTATTTTAAGTCATTGGCCTAGTAAAAGACCTACTTTGGGGGCAGCATTTGTGCAAGGAGAACTAGAGGAGACTACTTGCCATTCCATATTCCATCTGTAGATTGCCCCATATTATACAGCAAACATTCCAATTAATAGAACTATAGAAATCCTTTCCACATGGCTTCTGAATTTGTAAAATGACCCATTTATGTTCAGAAATTTCTCCAAATATCATAGTTATCTGAGTAATAAAAAATAAGATATCCTTACTGAGTTTTCAAATGGCCGCAAAGTGAAGAGAGCTCATTGATCAATCAGGTAATTTATTACTATCAAATGCCTCTGAAATAGACTAAGTTCCTAGTACAATGTGTGTGATTTGGTAAAGATTACATAATAACCCTGATGGTTTGGAACATCAGAATGAGTACTGGACTTAAAGTAAAAGAGTTATGGACTGAACCTCAGCTCAACTACTGATTAGCTAACTGATCTTATACAGCTGTGGTATGTTAATTGCATTAATGACCTCAGTTCTTCACTCCTTCCTAGGCCCGCCTCATCTGATTTAAGCCTTAGGCATGTAACTTGACTTGGTCACCATAGCATGAGCAAATATAATGCAAGCAGATATGTAAATCACTTGCACAATTAGGTTAGCCCTCTCTCTTCCATCTCTGCTATTGTCATGAGACTATGTCCAAGTTAGCCAACTGGAGGACGAAATGCACATTAAGCAGAACTGAGTTGCTGCAGTTGCCACAGCTGAGGCCATCCCAGGTGAGCCAACTGTCAGTCAATCTTCAACAAATGAGTGAGTCCAAAAACAAGCCAACTCACAGCTGATATGACATGCAAAAATAATCTAGTTACGATCACCTGGCTTCAACCCAGATAAACTGCATCTCATAGACTTTAATAAATGTTTATTTTGGTATGCCACTGAGGTTTTATAATTGTTCATTATGCTGCAGCACTGTAGTAATATAAGACAAATGTAACAATAGATGTTTTCATTACCAATCCAAGATTGACTCACCTGGGCCTTAATCCTTCTTAAAAGAATCACAATTTTATTCATTTTTCTATCCCATTTTTATCCATAGAATACACTGATTAGTTCAAATCTCCTGTCTTACTTTCTAGAAGCCTTATATTTTTACTTTTTATATTGAAATATACAGTCCATCTGGACTTAATGTTGGTGTATGGTATGAGACAAAGGTCAAGCTTTATTTTTTACTATGCAGATACTATTTGACTCAGCATGATTTATTGATTTATGATTTCCCACTGCTTTGCAGTATCACTTTTGACATAAACTAATTGACCATATTTCTATGGATCTGTTTTGGTCCTCTTGTTCTTTTCTGCTGGTCTATTTTTCTCTTTGTATCAATATTACATTGTATTATTAACTGTAACT
Source organism: Rhinolophus sinicus (assembly GCF_057876585.1). Lineage (NCBI taxonomy): Eukaryota > Metazoa > Chordata > Mammalia > Chiroptera > Rhinolophidae > Rhinolophus > Rhinolophus sinicus. The sequence goes on along the minus strand of NC_142516.1, from coordinate 25,037,402 downwards.
CTATAATAAGTCTTGATTTCTGGTTCTTTAAATTTTTTCTTCTTTATAGATGGTTTGGCTGGTATTGGTATTCATATATTTTAGCATAAATTTATCAGTTCTCACAATATACCGGCTGGAATTTTTATTGTGATTGCCTTGAACTAATATGTCAATTTAGAGAGAATTAACGTCTTTAAATGACTGCATTTTTGAATCCATTAGAAAGATATATCTTTCCATTTATTTAAATCTTCTTTAATTCCTCTCAATAATCGTGTATTGGTTTTTCTTATATGAATGTCTTGCACATATTACATTAGATTAATTCACATATATTTTATGTTTTTGATGCTATTGTAAGTTGTGCTTTAAATTCCATTATCTACTTTTTGTTGTTGGTATGTAATGATTTTTCTATATTAAACTTGTTATTGATCAATTTTGCTGAATTCACTTATTAATTCCAATAGTTTGTAGACCATTTGGGTATTCCATGTGCCTATAGTATCATTTGTAAATAATGACATTTTTTTCTTTCTCTCACTTATGTATTTGGCATTAGCTATGGTACTAATTATGAATCCAGTACAATATTGAATATGAGTGATGATAGCACACATTTTTGTCATCTTTTACTTCATTTATTATAGGTAATGAAATATATGAGTTTTTGTCTAACACATTACTCTTTGTTTTCTATTAGTCCCACATATTCTATTTTATCCTTTGTCTCTCTTGCTTTCTTTGGAGCAATTTGCCATTTTCCCTTCATTTAAAAAAATTTTTTTTGCAAGGATGCTAACTTTAGAGATAAAAACCTATATCCCTGACTTATAAGGTTCTAAGACATGTGATATCACATATCGCTTACATATAATATCAATTATCACTTCCTAGAAAATGCTAAACTTTAAATTCCCCTTAACCACTCCTAGTTATTACTAAGTTGTGATTCTACATATAACTTAGAAGCTAAAAACACTACGATTGTTGTTTGTTACACTTGATATTAATTTAAATTGACCGATATGCTCATCCATTATTATTCTTTACTATTTGTTTCTGAAATGATTTTCTTTCCACCTGAATTTCTTTCAAGGCAAGATGGCTAGCGATGAGAGACAGAGAGAAACAGACAGAGAGAGAGAAAAAGGGTGGGGGGGATTTGGGAAGAGGGGTCTGGAAATGTTTTCATTTTGTTTCTACTTTTGAAAGATATTTTCACTGAGGATATAATTATTGGTTGGCAATTATTTTCTTTCAACACTTAAAATACTGTGTATTACATTCTAGTATCCTTTGTTTCTGTTGAGATGTCACATCTAAGATTTGTTGCTGCTTTTTTGAGGAAAAGACTTTGATTTTTCTTTTGATTGGCTGCTTTTTAAATTTATATTTTGTTTGTTTCTGAAATTTTACAATGAGGTTCTTAAATGTGGCTTTCTCTTTAGACATTGTTGATTTCCTTGCTTTTGTAACTTGATGTTTTTCATAAATTTGAAAAAATCATTTATTATTAGCCATTTTTTCTTTTTCCTCATTTCCTCTTTTTCCTCTCCTTGTGGGTGTTCAGTTATATACATGTTAGACTTTTCCAACATGTCCCATATATCTCTCACAGTCCTTTCTGTATTTTCCTTCATTTTTCTTCTCAATGCACTAGTATGGATATTTTGTTCTGACGTATGTTCCAGTTTGCTAAGCCTTTCTTCAACCTTGTTTAATCTGTTGTTAAATCCATTAAAATCTCGTCAGTTCTTAATTCAAGCTGTATTTTTAAGCTTCATAATTTCTACTAGATTTTTTAATGTAATTTCTAATTCTCCAGTAAACTCATCTTGTTATCTATGGTGAGCAACATGTTAACATCAGATATTTTGAAATCTGTGTCTGATAACTTCTATATTTGGATTAACTGAAGGTCTTCAATTTGTCTGTTTTTGTCTCTTGATCCTGTATCTTACAACACCTGGTAATTTTTAAGTTAAATGCCAGATTTTGTTTATGAAAAAAGTGCAAAATCCCTGGTTGATGTTTTATTTATACAAAGAGAATTCACTTTATCCTCATATCGAAACCTAGAATAGGGGTGATTGCCTTATATCAAAGAGAGATTGAGATAATTTAGGGATGAATTTCAGAGCTTGTAAGACTTAGCAAAATCTGGTTCATCTCCTTTTTAAGATTTATCCCTCTAGAGTCTGAACTGAGACCCTGGAGTTTACATAAGGGAATTTTATCTTTCACGAGTCCGAGACCTCAATGCTTAGCTCATAAGTACTTTGGGAGTGCTGAAATTTCATCTAATGTGTTCAGTCCATTTTTGCTCAATTTCCAGTCCTGTTACCCTGAGCAGCCTAAGAATAAGCAAATGCCTCATGTAGAAAAACAATGACAATTGTTGAGATCATGGATCTGTACCCCCCTCGGTTCAGAACTTTGGCCTCCCTTCAATTCGGAATGGATGACTTGGTCCAAAATCCAAGTCTTGTCTTCCCAGACCCATGAGATTGCCAAAATCTATTCTCACTCTCTTTTAGCAGCATCCCTCTGCCCAGTATCTAGCCTGCCAACAGGCAATGAAGAATCAGCAAATGCCCTAAGAGAAAAAAAGAGGAGCACAGAATGTTTGATTCACTTAAATGAGCTTCCCTTCTCTTCAGAATCTTAGCTCCTCATATCCTGACTTATTCGGAAGCAATTTAATTCATTTAAAAAAAATTTATACTATGCAGCTTATCTAGTTTTCTTAGTGATACTATTAGCTACTCTACTCAAATGTCCAATATTGTTAATTTTCTTTTTCAATTTTAAAAAGTATGTCTCTCTGACTAGAGTGTAAGCCCTATTAGGGCAAAAATGTTTGTCTATTATGTTCACCAACATATCATGTGTATCTAGAAGACTGGTAAGGAAATATTAGGCACCAAGAAATATATCTGACTTGAATTGAATATCTTTGGGAACCCAATACATGATCTATTGTATTACATCACTTCCAGCTGTCTGCTCTGCAAGTGTCTAATACTTTAAAGTATATTAGTGTTTGCTCTCTGTGCTGCCCTATTCTGCTTACAATAGACATTCTGGATTAGGAAGAAATTCTTAGTTGTTGCAGGGCTCATCAATATTTACTACTATAGTGAGTATTCTGGAGTTGAGAAAAACAAGCTAAAACAAGAGAATTTTATTTGAAAAATGTACTGTTTTCCAACAGTGGCTACGGACTATTTAAAACTAAGATTTGGATTTCTTAAAAATTAAGATTCCCCCATACCACAAACAAGCAGATTGGAGAAAACATGCAATATTTCTAGATACAAAATATTATAGCAAATGTAAAGTCCATTTTCTTAGTACCTGGTATAAGCAAGCTCCCAGGAATCCTATAACACATATTTTAAATTATTTTAGTGAGACAGAAGAGAAGAAAATGAAAATAAGTAAAAAAAACACCTGGTCACTATCTGATGTCTAATAAATGTAAAGCAAATTATAAATTTCAAAGTAAATTGGGAAAAACATCACTTTAAAAGAGTGTCTTGGTGGATTTGATCTGGCAAAGAGATCTTCTATGGGAGTAGATTCTGAGACAGAATGACTTGTGCCAAGGTGGTTAAGATCCAAGACCTTGCAGAAAAGCTTCACATTTTTAGCACAGATGATGGTCCATCGTCTGGAAGATTTAACGTCCTAAGTGACTATCTTCCTGGGGTCCAGTTAATGAACTCTCACATATCATAGAGCTTGTTTAAAAACTTAAGGTGAAAAAAATGTACCAGAGGATAACGTGCTTTATTTTTAGAGAGGATGAGAAACTGTTCTGATCTACACTAATTGACTCCGTGTTATTAATGATAGGCTGACATCCCTTCTAACTGGATCCAAACATTCAAAACTAAGCACACCTATACTCCTCAATTAGTATGAATCTATTAAATTATTAAACATTCTAACAAAATTCAACATCAGCTAAATGGTTAACAAATTTTATGTTTCAGACCAATAATTTCCATGGATATCAGGCAGGCTACAAGCACAAATCTTTATCTGTCCAGAGTAATGTTCTTTATGACTCATGAGGAAATTGGGCAGAAAAATATTAGCTTACTCGTAGCCTTAGTTGATTTTTCCTCAACATCAATTCTGTATGGAGGGCATGGTTTTCCCAGAGCCTCAGGGTAGCCTTAAAAAGGCAGTTAATAGCCCATTCTTAGAAACTAGAGAAAGTTGTTATCCTTCAGAAGTCAAGATATTTCATGGATGTGATAACTCAAGATCATAGTAAATAAGTACTCATACATTTTGTCCCAGGTTTATACAGATCCCGGAAACTCATTTCCCCAATTTGGTGGAAAGTGGGAAGTGTAGCTTTTAATGCCAGTCTTTTCAGAGTCATGGCAAATACATCTTGACATTTTCAAGCTACCTCAGAATTTATGGAATCATGAATGACACCTCATTTTTGACAATTCCAAGTTATTTAGCTTTTGAAATAATATGAAAGTCTATCATGGCCTTAAAAGGCCATTAGCAAGAAGAATATCAAGGACGTCTTGTAAAGTAATGTCTTTAAGTAATGATATATACAAACAGATAGAACAAAAGAAAATCTAAGTGCAAATGTATGAGCATCAGGCAATTTTACCTTAAGATAACTGTTCAATCCTTATCAATGATATTTATTAGGAAAGTATTTGAAATTGTTCCTATTTGCCTACAGATACTGTTCCATTATATTTTAGTATTTAATGTTAAAGATGATTAATAGGCCAAGGATTACAAGCTCAAAATAGATTTCCCATTATATACTCCTCATCTCATAAGATGCAAAGCCAATAAGAGTAATCTTCTTATGGGAAAGCTAACATGTTCCAGTGGAAAAACACAGAGTTGCTTTATTTTGGACTCTCATTCTTTCACTTGTTATTTAATTATCTCAAATCATTTTAAATGAGTTGGTGGTCATTCCCTCCATAACAAAGAAAAAAAGAACAAATTGTTTATAAACAGATGATGCAGTTTTATTCTAACAAGGAACTAACAGAAATAACCATTTTAGTGAATTATTGCCTGAAAGAAAATCCACAGATTCATATTATGGGTGGTCATTACACAATTTTTCAGTGACAATTTAATATCTAATTTGTAGCATAGTTTCCAAATGTAAAGGATCTCCTAACTTTCCATCTAGTATCTCCAAACTGGATCAAAGACCTACCCACTTAATTTGAAGAGCCCTGGAAGTATCTCATATGTGTTGAATAGTATGTGTGCACTCTGTCCCCCTCAAGACACTGTTGTCACAATGTTATGATCTGCTATTCCTATCACTGCCCTGGAATCTGATGCTCCTGTTGCCTTTAATAGGCCCTACTGTTTAAGGTTATCATAAATTAATCATTCAAACTAGGACACTTGACAATGAAAGGGAGAACTATTACTAATTACACTAGGGCAACTAGTGTTAACTAGACTAGTTCTGAGCAAATAGAGACATATAGTCACCATATCAAGGTGGTTTCCATTAGGGCCATCATGTTTCAAAGCTACACGATCTTCCACATAAAAAAGTAGGCATCACACTCTGTTACCAGCATCCCAAAAGAGTACTGTTTGTGCCCTGGTTGGCACAAACTACTTAAGCTTTGGCCTGTACCTGATCACTTCTACGGAACAGACCTAAGTTCATGGAGTCAGGCTGGGGAAATAAAATCTGGACAGATATCATGCTTCCCAGGGACTCAGGGTAGTAATATATTTAAGATATAATTCTAATCTGAGGCAGAGGCATCTCATTAACATAACAGGAGACCAGAGCTAAGGAGAGAGTTAGATAATAAGGGATCTTCATGAAAGTTTTTGGTGGATGTTAGGAACAGTGAGATCTGATATCTAAGGTTTTCTTTTTTCCTTTCCTTTACTGTCATTCCCTTATATCTTCTTCAAATCTTTAGTTAGTAAATAGAAGTCCAGATCTAGCTATCCTTCAGGGAATGAAGGTAAATCCATGCATGGGATAGAACAAACTGGACAAAGAACTGCATCAACATTGATGACATTGAAGAACAGGCAGAAATGACTAGCAGTGACACCTAAGTAGTGGTCTGAAACCAGAGACGATCAGCTACAACCAGTAATCTCTACAGACTCCCATTCAGTCACCATTCAGGTCTTTTTCTATTTCACTCTGAATGGCACATTGTTCTCTCCTAAGAAAGTCAACTAAAGTTCAAAAATTGCTAGTCTCTCTGTTCCCTAAATATTTTCCAAAGAAGGGCCAATCTGAAATATGGTGGTTCCACTTTCTGGACAGATGTAGAATGACCAGTACTGAACACAACAAGGTCAGAAAACCATGAATCAGTGAAACAGCTCCATTTCCTTTCTTTTTTTTTTTTTTTAATCTAATTTTGAACAAACTAGTTTCTAGCTAGCTTCATTGACCATCATAATGAAATAAAGCAATGCAGAGGAATAACAAAAATAATTTCCAGAAAATAAATTCCCACGAGCTCCATCTTGGGAATAAATATATTTGATGTAAAAGCAGGCTGTGAACCTGGATATAAAACCTCCACTGTTTTGTTAATCAAATCTTTCATGACTTCCTTGGGTACGGTGACAACTTCTGGCACGAGAGAAATTTTGACTCAGTTTATCCAAATCTAACAGCTTTATGTATTGGAGAAACTACATCTTAAAATATTTTATTTGTCATATAGTTTCAAAAAGGATACCATTGCATGAAGTTAGTTAGGACCTTGTTGTTGTTGTTGTTATTAGATATAGGCTCTAGAAAGGATTAAATTGTGGTTCACTCAAATTTCTTGGAGGACAGTCTCAGAAAATAATTATTAACAGAGCTAAAAGACTGATTCAAGGAGACAGAGATAGAAGTAAAATTACAACGAAATAAAGGAGCCATTCAATTACCCTCTTTGTGGTGTGGTATTCTGTATAACGCTCCCTGCTGCCTCATTTCTGAACTGTAAGGGGGAAAATAGATGTCTATTTTAAGTTAAAAATACAAGTTTTAATTTAAAAAGTGTTTCAAAGGATAAAATAAAACCAGGAATATTTAAAAATGTAAATACAAAGTTAACAATTAAATAATGTGGGATTTTAATTAGCACTTAAAAACTAAAGCAACTAAACAGAGATATATAAAACCGAGTAACTTAATACCTCATAGTTTTCTAAATTTCTAAAAGAAGCATAAGATAAACTACATAAAATTTAAAATATATATGGTGATAGAAGGAGAACTGACTCTGGGTGGTGAACACACAATGGGATTTATAGATGATGTATTATAGAATTGTACACTTGAAACCTGTATAATTTTATTAACCAATATCACCCCAACAAATTTAATAAAAATTTTAAAAAGTTAAATAAAATAAAAAATACACTGATTTATATAAAAAATATTTGAGGCTAATATGGTAGCAGGTGAAGAAAAAAGAGGTGTAACATTAAAATAAACATTAAAATCTAACATGAAAATTTGAAATGTGACATTTAGTCAAGAAGAAATAAAATGATAAAGGTATAAACTTTTTAAAAATCTTATGGTTATCACAGCAAAGGAAAGAAATATAAATCCCAGATAAAAATCAAGTGTGAAAAAACATCTAAAAGGCAGATCTAATGACAAGGTAGGTCTAATAAAAAGGTAGGTTAAAAACAAAATTCCTCTTGGATCAACAACATACTTCATGGAAGGAGAGTCAACAAGACAGAAGCAAAGCTCTGCTTTTATCAGTGGATATTTGACACAGAAGTTATTTACATTTAATTTTCAAGCAGCTGTAAAAATCAGTTATTTGATTCAAAGTTCAAAGCAGTTAGATCCCACATATCAGAAGTTCTTTGGAAAGAAGACTACAATAGGTATGTTGAAAGCAGAAAAGAAAAATAATTTAATGCCTCATAGTTAGAGATGAACAAAAAGTTATAAAAATAATAGTATTCTAGAACCAAAAAGTTTAATAGTGTACAGCTACCTAGACAGAGCATTACATATCATGCTTACATATTTGAATAGACTCCAAACATATTAAATTATTTTAGTACTTACAGTATTGAAAATTAACAATTTTAACTGAGTTTTAAAAATCTGAAACTAGGCTTCATTCTGTCTTGTAACAAAAATTAAAAAGTGTGAAATTCGTTTTGGAAATAATTTCATCAAAAAAATTTTAAGGTTTTTGATACAAGTGTACCTTTTTCCTGTCTGGAAATTTCTCTCTCTATTACACTATCCCTTCACTTGCCCTTACAATCAAGCTTGTCAATAACAACAACAACAAACTACAATCATTGACTCTTAAAAAACTGAAGTTTATTTACTTACTTTCATTATACAGTGCACCAAAAAAAGAACATTTTAGAGCTTAAAAGATTTCAGAGATAAATTTAACACAGCAGCAAGTACCTATCTATTTGACTCTTTGGTTTACCTGGCTGATCTCCTCATTATGATTATAAAAAATTACCTGTCCCTTTCCCATTTACTTGTTAAAAACTTTTCTTATAAGTAGGTGTTTTACTGCCTCCTTCACATCCTTGTTTCTGAGACTGTAAATTAATGGATTCACCATGGGAGTCACCACCCCATAAAACATGGATATAAGTTTGTCAGTAGCATCCAAATCATCTGAATGAAATGTCTCTCTAGACTTCGGCTTCATGTACATGAAGAGAATGGTCCCATAGAAGATGATCACCACAGTCAGGTGGGCTGAGCAGGTGGAGAAGGCTTTGCTTCTCCCCTCAGATGTATGGATCTTAAGGATGTTGACAACAATTAACGAGTAAGAGATGACAATCAAGAGCAGGGGCATCAATGTGAACAAAGTCGTGGCCACAAGCATGATGAACTCGTTGCCTGAGATGTCTGCACAGGCCAATTTCATGACAGCCAGAATTTCACAGGAGAAATGATTGATGACATTATTCCTACAGAAAGGCAATTGTACTACAAACACAGTTTGTACGGCAGAGTTGACAACTCCTATGACCCACGACCCAGCTGCCATGGGCACATAGGAATCCTTGCTCATGATGACAGGGTATCTCAGAGGGTAGCAGATGGCCACATAGCGGTCAAAGGCCATCATGCCCAGGAGCACGCACTCTGTTGTCCCCATGGCCAAGCCAAGGAACATCTGTACTGCACAGCCAGAGAAGGAGATGGTCTTTCTTTCTGAGAGGAAGCTCACCAGTGTGGGGGGAATGGAGGTAGTGGTGTAGCAGATATCCAGGAAGGAGAGGTTCCCCAGGAAGAAGTACATGGGCGTGTGCAGGTGGGGGTCCAAGATGCTGATGGAAATAAGGGTGCCATTGCCCAAAAGGATGACCACATACATTATTAAGATTAGCGCAAAAAAGAGTAGCTCAAGCCTTGGGTAACCAGAAAGCCCCTTTAAAACGAATTCCACCAGAATGGTTTGGTTTTCCCAGTCCATACTTTCTCTCTTTTACCTGTAAATATTCAAATAATTTACAAATAATAATTTCTTTACTGTGGTAAGTCCAAGTTCACTGATACGTAAATATTAAAGTTTGCTGTGAACCCAATGAGAAGAAGGAAGAAAGAAAATAGAGAAGAGAGAAAAGGTAAGGTAGTGAAGAAATAAAAAATAACAGGAGAAGTATGAGGGAGAAGCTCTTTCTAGATCAGCAACTTTGTGAGGTTTTATTCATACATTACCTCATTTAAACCATACAGTTATTATCATTTTAAAGATAAGGTCAAATGGAGAAAGAAAAACACCATATGCTCTCTTATACATGGACTCTAAAAACAAAAACAAAAAAACCACTAAACAGGCTCGTAGATACAGAGAACAGATTGGTGGTCATAAAAGGTGGGGGACAAGGGAGGAAGGAGAAATGCGTGAACTATTTTGTTTTGTTAATAAATTGAATAAAAAATTTTTTAAATAAAGATAAGGAATTTTTCTAAGCTAAACTAAGAGAGTTTAACCTAAAGTCATATAATTAATATGTAGCAAAGCCTAAGGTCAAACTCAAGCCTGATTGTCTTCCATAATTATCTGTTGTTGTTGTTGTTTTAATAAAGTGTGAAAAGAATATGGAATTCATCATATCAGAGATTGGGTTAGTTAACTTGTTAAGGCAACCTACCTCCCAGGTCAGGGAAATTCAACAGTAACCCACCGTATACTATTACAATACTGAAAGAAGTGTGTCAACACAATGGGAGAATGGTCAACAATAAATCCACCCAGTGTTTATTGAATGCCTGGTTGCCTAAAAAACGGGTGTAATTCATGTGAAGTCCAATAATCAGAGTATTTTTGTTACAATGTAATGTCCTTTTTTTGGTGACTTATAGAGTAATTTTAAATGTTTTATTTTTTAAGTTATCGTATAGTCAAATTGATTTTGTCTCTTTTAATGTACAGTTCTATGAATTTTAAGGCATGTATAGATTCATGTACACGTAACTATCACCATAATCAGGACACAGAAGTCTTTCTTCACCCTGAAAACTCCCTTATGCTGTCCCTTTATAACCACTTGTTTCATCCTCTCATAAATCCTGGCAAAGACAAATATTTTTTAACCTTCCAGTTTTACATTTTCCAGAATGTCATATACATGGAAATATGTGAGCCATTGTTGTCTGGCTTCTTTCACAAAGCCTCTGAGATTCACCAGGTTGTTATTTCTGAGTAGTATTTCATTGTATGACTGTACTACAGTTTATCTATTCACCTGTTGAAAAACATTTGGGTTGTTTCCAGTTTGGGGCAATTATGAATAGAGCTGCTATAAATATTTATGCACAGATTTTTGTGTGAACATTGTTTACACTTTTCTAGGGTAAATATCCAGGAGTGGCATACTGGATAGTATGAGACATACATATTTAAGTTTATAAGAAACTGCCAAACAGTTTTCCAGTGTGGCTCTGTCACTTTTGCATTCCAACTAGAAATGTATGTGAGTTCTAGGTATTTCCCATCCTCATTGACACTTGGCATTGTCAGCATATATATTTTTTACACATTCTAATAGGTATGCAGCAATAGTTCATCATAATTTTAATTTGCATTTCCCTAATGACTATTGTTTGGTTGGGCTTTTGTTGTTGTTATGGTTGGTGTTGGTTTTTGCCAGTCTTATGTTCTCTTTAATAAAGTGCCATTCATGTCTTTTGCTCATTTCTAATTGGGTTGTTTGTTTTCTTATTGTTGACCTTTGAGAGTTCTTTATATACTCTGGCTATGAATCATTTATAGGATATGTGACACGTATACTGTCTACAACGCTGTGACTTGTCTTTTCATTCTCCCAATGCAAACATCTTTAGTTACCATTTTAATTGGTTTCTGCTTAAGTCCAATTAAAAAAAAGACTACCACCTCGGGTGATTCCCCAGAGAAATATCTACTGCCATCACCCAGAAATCAGAAAGGGTAAGTTTTGCATTCAAAGACCTCAGAAATTGTGCCTCTCCACCTGACCCTCCCCCCACACACACAAATTTCCAGCAAATATCCTTGTTCATGGACACAGAATTCATTTAAAGTGCTCTAATTCATTCACAAAACAAGTAGACACTTAACATGTAGACTATTTCTCCTTATTCAGAAAACTTGGCAAAAATTTTAGGTCCAAACTGAATAACTTAAATGTATTTCAACTAGCTTCTAATTACCTATATATGCCTTTGGCCATTATTAGAGTACTTTTCCTTTCATCCCATTTTGTCCTTATTTCAACCAATTATACCTTTGATACTTTAGGATTCTTTTATACCCTAAAGATACATGCTTCTTTTACTTAGAGTCCTAGAGATTCACCTTCTTGATGCTAGCCACCCAAATTCCAATTCCCTGGTAAATGATAACTGAGAAGCAGTTTCACTCTGTGAGCTCACTTTATCTACTGAAAAAAACATGCAATTTTAATGAAATTGAGATTTTTACTGACATGCAAATGTGCTTTGGAGCTCATATTTATACAGAAAGGTCCCATAAACAATACAAAACCTCTATCGTGAAGTCACAGGATGTTAAAAATATTACAATACAGTAAATACAACTACACTCTCCATAGCCCCAACCACAGAGAGCAGTCGGCAGCTATCAAATTTGGAGGGAAACATGCATTACGATGGTTTTCAGAGTGGACAGGAAGAAGCTCAAAGAACCACCCAACAAGAGGGCGTGGGGCAGATCTGTGCTGCAGAAACAGCTACAAGGGACTCCACTTCCATTGCCCCAGCTTTGCTTCTTCCCAACCCTACCCTGCCTGGGGCCCTGCGCCCCCTAAAAGCCGGAGCTTCAGTCCACACTACTACACTCAGTTCTCACTAAAAGCCTTTTATCAGTGGGTTGGATCAATGACAGGCCTCTCTGGCTTTGGGCAGAACAGATGGAC